>NW_027395668.1:501409-852676 GCF_004382785.1 Trichoderma ghanense
AAAAAAAAAAAAAAAAAAAAAAAAAAAAAAAAAAAAAAAAAAAAAAAAAAAAAAAAGAAAAGAAACCAGGAAGCAGGAAGCAGAAAACTGAAGGACCAAAGGGATGAAAAGCCAGTCGAAGTAGAACCAGGGTACGGAGAGGTGCTGCGGGCCAAAGCCGTGCTATACACCATGAGATACCTCTCGGATTGCCCAAAGAGGCAGTCCGGCGACAGAACTTTGGCCTCTTTTACGTAGTAGTACAACTACGGTCGTCAATGGGAGTTAAACCCCGAGGCATACTAGTACCTAATCATGCAAATTAAAGACCGAATGGCAGTACGGCTAGAAAGCGTTTGTTATGCCGGAGGGCTCTTTGCAAAGTACGGGGACTATCTATTTTGGAAGACGTCTTGACAGTTTTGGGGTTCAGCTTCGGAAAAGACAAAGAAGGAGAAGCGAGTTGACGCTTTGGAATGGCCGCTGATGGAAACGCAGCATCTCTGATCTGGCTGAGTTGGTAGGCGAGGAATCCAGGCTGCATTATGTGTAGAATCACCAAGGAGAGGGTTCATGATATAATCGCCGTCTAGTCAACTTCGCGGCAGTGCTAGATTTTTCCCTTCAGCTACCTCTACGTTGGCATTTGGTCAGTAGGCAATTGTTACTCTTCGAAGATTGAAGCAATAGGCAGTCCTGTTACATGGCATGCCCGCAAGTCCGACTCATAAATCCTCAACTGAATAGCGCGTAGCGTCAGGGCACACGAGCAGCTGTTTTCTGTTCTGTGCCAAGGAAAAGTGAGGGTAAGAAAATGAATGGGCTGACGAGGATTCAGATCCTCATAGCAAATGACGTCAAAAGGGCAATAGTTGGTGAGAATCGATGGCATCGCAGGCACACGGTTATGTCTGTGGACTCTCGATTCGTGCAGTTGTGAAAGACGGCGTTGATAGCTGGAGTTCTTGGACCATGCAATTGTCTGGCCGCACTAAGCGACTCCCGAGCCCACCAATCGGTCTTCCCAAGCTGACACCATCGTGAGATTCGAACAGCTAAAGCCGCATGCATCGAACAGTCGGGACCAGCGCTGGTCCCTGAAAGCTCGGGCTCCGGCTAGTAGTCAGCCCAGTTGACCCCAGGGTTCCCAACCACCTGTGTGCCTCGGGTCGCTCTTTTGGGTATTCCCTGAGGGCAAAGGGGGGCATAGCTTCTAGTTGCGTGTCCGGGGAAGTCTGGGGAGCTTGCCTGGGGACCTCGTCTGGAGCAGGTGAGATGCGAGAAAGCGAGATTCTGGGGACGCGGGGAAAAGAAGGGTCGAGACTCTTGTGACGGAGCCTTCCCCGGATTCTGCGAGATTGTCCATTCGAGAAATCGATGAAGGTTGAAAGCCGCCAAGGTCAGGTATTGACATGATACCACATACCATGATCATTGAGCGCAATGTAAGATGGTCTAGAAGGACTCAAAGAATTGTCAGAGGCCCGATACCCTCCACCCAGCCTGCACACCAAGACAAGGCGGCACGATTGCCAGGAACACAGGACGCGCCCCAAGTTTTCTCCGATGCAGACCTCCTCAGTCTTGCTGACCATCGGCCCCGACTCCCGCGCACCAAAGTCAGCTCACGGGAAAGCTACCAGAACACTAGCAAGTACCTCTAAGGCCAAAGAGAGGAAATCGGGTTCCCTAGCTGGTGTGCGCCACCGGCCTGGGATGCCTTTCCGGGGTCGAGTTTGGTCGAGTCTTGGTTGCCAAAGCATTCCTCGAGAGACACTCCCACCAATGCGCTCCGTCAATCCATGTCCGACTGGTGAATGGGTCGGCATGCTGTTGACTTTTGGCTTCCTCCCTTGGCAAAAGGCGCGCGCGACTTTCTTTCCCACCGAGCTCCACCAGGTTTCCCATGGGGTATGGAGCTGATTCGGCGAGTGACGTCGTTTTCCCCACGTTATGCCTGTAACATCACCAGATTCGATATTCGTCTCCGACAGTCATTTGCCGTTGCCGACTCAGCTGGCTGGGCCGGATAATGGGCGACTCGGTTTCATGTTGGCTTGTTCCTTGAGCGAAAGCGCTTGAAAACCACACAACGCCAACATTGGACAGCTCGCGCTGCCGTTCGTTTATGCAACGTCCTGCGGGAGTTGGCATCCATTCGGTATCGACTTATACGCCTCGGCCGGTAGGACGATGGAGGGCGAACGGGGAACCTGGAGGTGAATGTGGCTGCATGGCATAGCGCTAGAGCTGCTAGCGGACAGGGGCCAAACGACGAAGGCGGCAATAAGGCTATCAGCAGTATTTCGTGAGCACATACTCGTGCCTCTGTAGAGCGAGGCTTCCATCGTCGGGGCGAGTGCTTTGGAGAGAGAGAGAGAGAGAGAGAGAGTAGGTAAGGTGAAGCTTGTTGGCATTGAAGCCAGAGCTTGTCGACTGAGGCAAAGAAAATCCCAGCTTAGGTAAGGAGCCGATGAGCGGCAGGAGCAGACGCATGAAACGGGCATCTACTCCCACACGTGAAAGGCGGTGGAGATTCTGCAAGGCCAAGATCCAAAATGGATGCCAAACTCAAACCACCAGACGAACAACCAGACTAAACCTGTTCTTCCCCTAACCTGCTAGGCAGAGATCGGCTTCTCCTCATTCTCCACGCCCGGCCCCGAATCCCTCATCCCACATCTTGGACGAAGGTATCGTACACTGTACATGGAACAAAAGGCGCTGCTCTTACGTCCGTACATGTACCCTGAACATGGCAAGGCAGCCGACTTGAAGTGCGTTCCTACGCCAGAGGGGGGCAAGGGGGGCTCTACGCATCCATTCGGCTTGCTTGATTGCAACAGCACCAAAGTACTCCCACTCGCTAGCCGTTATGGACGAGTACAAGGACCGACGGGAACGGCCATGGACGATCCCAAAGGCTCGGCGTCTCCAGTTTTCTGGCGAGTGTGACGGAGCCATGCCCGTATGTTCTGTTGCACCAGTCGAGCCAGCCGGTCGTGTTAGTGGCTGGCTTGCAGCTCTGTGGTGCAGCGATGCGACTTAAAAGGCCGTGATATCTCCCTCCTCCTGAGGTCTGATCTTGCCTTTCTGAGCCTGTCATCTTATCTACCCATCTTCCCTGTTCCTCTCTGCAAAAGACGGGAGCATTCCATGCTACAGAAGCAAGGAAGCTGCTACAAGAAGAGCAGTATAGAACAGGGACAGATAGACAGGCAGAGCCGCCATCATGAGGAAATACTTTGGCCTCAGAGGCCAAGCCCTCAACTGGGCCATCGGCACCATTGCTGGCTGCGACTTTCTCCTCTTCGGTTACGGTATGTCTTATCCGGCACCTCTTCTCTCCGAGCCATCATATTCTAGCATGGACTGACACGCCACAGATCAAGGTGTCATGGGCGGCATCCTGACTCTCCCCGTCTTCCTCAATCAGTTCCCCGTCATCAACCCGGATGCCGCCGTCGATGCTGGCGATGCCTCTCAACGCTCCACCTACCAGGGCATTGCCGTGGCATCTTACAATCTGGGGTGCTTCATCGGCGCCATCATCACCATCTTCATCGGTAATCCCCTCGGTCGTCGGCGCATGATATTTCTCGGTACCTCCATCATGATTATTGGTGCTATCCTGCAGGCTTCCGCCTTTACTCTGGAGCATTTCATCATTGGTCGTATTATAACGGGTCTTGGCAACGGCGGCAACACGTCTACAGTTCCCATGTGGCAGTCTGAAACATGTGCTGCCCATAGAAGGGGAAAGCTGGTCATGATTGAGGGTGCCCTCATCACAGGTGGCATCATGATTTCATACTGGATTGACCTTGGTTTGTCTTTCGCTCCCGGCTCGGTTGCCTGGCGATTTCCGCTGGCTTTCCAGATCGTTTTCTGCATCTTCATTCTCGCCTTTGTGCTTGGCTTGCCCGAGTCGCCTCGGTGGCTCATTCTCAAGGGCCGTGAAGAAGAGGCAAGAGAGGTCATCGCAGCCATCGCGGACGTCGACATCAAGGATAGGCACGTCGAGAACGAGTTCCAGGCCATCAAGGAGACGGCCATGGAAATGAGCAAGGGCACCTATGGCGAGCTTTTTGCGAGGGACCACAACCGCACCCTCCACCGCACGCTCATCGCCTATGTCAACCAGATGTTCCAGCAGATTTCCGGTATCAATCTCATCACCTACTACGCCGCCAAGATCTACTCGGACCTTGGCATGTCTCCGTTCATGTCCCGTCTCCTCGCGGCCCTCAACGGCACCGAGTATTTCATTGCTTCCTGGCCTGCCGTTTTCCTTGTCGAGCGGGTTGGACGTCGCAAACTCATGCTTTTTGGTGCCGTTGGTCAGGCAGCCACCATGGCCATCCTCGCTGGCGTAAATTCGCGTCCCAATGACAAGCCTTTTCAGATTGCGGGCATTGTCTTCTTGTTCGTGTTCAACACCTTCTTTGCGGTCGGCTGGCTGGGCATGACCTGGCTGTACCCGGCCGAGATTACCCCTCTGCGTACCCGCGCTCCGGCCAATGCTCTGTCGACCTCTTCAAACTGGATCTTTAACTTTCTGGTATGGCTCGTCCCTTTTTCTCAAGCAAACGCCCAGTTCCCGACTAACATGAGTTGATAGGTTGTCATGATCACCCCCGTATCCTTCACCAACATCAAGTGGAAGACGTATGTCGTCTTCGCCGTCATCAACGCTTTCATGGTCCCGTGCGTCTACTTTTTCTTCCCGGAGACCGCCTACCGCTCTCTGGAAGAGATGGATTCCATCTTTCAAAAGGTCAGGGGCTTCCGCGGGGCTTTCGACGTCATCCGCCAGGCCGAGATCGAGCCGCGGAGATACGGCAAGAATGGCGAGCTTCTTATTCCGATAGGCGAGGTTGACGAGAAGGCCCATGCGGAGCACCATAACGGTAGCACCAGCGATGGAAGCCACGGCGGCGATGCCAGCAAGGGCATGTTTACGGGCATTGACGAGGAGACTGCCCGTGAAGTCAAGTAGAGTGCATCATGGGATGTATAGAAGCGCTGGGGCATGAGGTTTTCAGGTCTGCTTACAGTCTTGTCCACATGGGCAACGACGCATGAACCCTTTTGTCTTCTTTACTGTTCTTTTTCTCTTTCACCTCCTTTCTCTCTGGACTTTGTACGATGAGAAAGAGGTTACATATACCCACTACTTGGACGCGGATTTCATAGTCAAACTGGCGATAGGTAGAATAAGACAGCGGTACGCTGGATGGACGTGGCATCCGTCAGTATATAACGCCTTACACTTTCCTCCGATATGCTGTGTTCTCTTAGTGTATCTGATCCCTTGGGTTCCCTTGGAGAAGCCCAGCATGGGTAGCTGGCACCGCAGATGCACATGCTTGCTGGCCATTTCCCCGACAACAAACGAGGGGCATCATGCATCGTGCAATTTCCTTAGGCACTAGGTAGGTAAGATGGAGCACAGGTCGCACCCTGGGCGTCACAAGTATCGCGTTTCATGTAAGTTGGGTGCAGAGCAGCAGCTTGTTCTCTTACGCGATGCGCCTTTGCCACAGGGCAGAAAGTGCCTATACTTCGAAGCTGCCCTGAAATTGCCAGTGCACCCGCATAAGTGGAAGTAGTAGGTACGAAGCGCAGCTCCATCCCAAGCAAGAGGGGTGAGGGGTGAGGGGTGCAAACAGCTGCTAAGGTCAAGGTACCCCGCCAGAACGGGGGCCAAAGAGACGCTGACGCTGATGCAGTCACTCTTCCATCTCCATCCTTTGCGCTTCTACTCCGTATCCTGCTTTGAAGCTCTTCCCGCTCTTACTACAGATTGACTGTGTGAACAGGTGAGATCCCTTGATGCTTCTGTACTCGTCTGCTCGAGTTTCCCACTTTGATTCGACGCCTTCAGCTGTTTCTCCATCTCATCCTACCGATACTCCTCAAAGCTAACAGGACATCCATCCATCCAATCCAGCTTCCAAACACCGCCAACAACTCGAACCCGCCCAAGCTCCGATCCCAACAATCAACCAATTCCCCAGTCGGCAATCGCAATCGCAGAATCACATAACATCAGCATATCACACAATGGTGCAGCGCCCGAACAAGCCGTCCGCCCTCGCCGCGACGCCCGGCCTGCAGCCCCAGGCCCAGGTCACAATCTCCGACGACAGCTCGCGCGTCTCGGCGGTGCTGCCCACGGGCGAGAGCCTCGAGGTCCTGCTGTACGGCGCCACGGTGCTGAGCTGGAAGGACGCCGCCGGCGACGAGAAGCTGTGGCTGAGCGAGGGCGCCAAGCTGGACGGGACAAAGGCCGTGCGCGGAGGCATTCCTTTGGTTTTCCCGGTATGTCTTTCTCTTCATACTGACGAACGATGATACAACAACAATCTCCTTTCAATCATACAGATCCATATACCACGAATCCCCCATCTGTGCAATATAGCTAACCCCTCCATCTCCCCCCCAAAGGTGTTCGGCACCGCCCCCGACCACGCGGCCACCTCCAAGCTGCCCCAGCACGGCTTCGCCCGCAACTCCCGCTGGGAGTTCCTCGGCAAGTCCTCCACCGAGGGCTCCTCCAGCGGCGTCAAGCTCGACTTTGGCCTGTCCTCGGAGAACCTCGACGACGCCGCGCGCCAGCTGTGGCCCTACAAGTTTGGCCTCCTGTACAGCGTCACGCTGGCGCCTGAGAGTCTGAGCACGGCGCTGGTGGTGACAAACGAGGGCGACGAGCCGTTTGAGTTTCAGACTCTGCTGCACACGTACTTTCGGGTCTCGGTAATGCTTTACACCATCCCTCTTGGTTTACACATTTTCCTTCCAAATAGGAGCTAACCGGGTGTTTTCAAAAAGGACATTGCGTCCGTCCAAGTCCTCGGCCTCGAAGACTCCCCCTACCACGACAAGGTCGACGGCGTCAAGAACAAGACGCAGTCCTCGGACCCCGTCACCTTCTCGGGCGAGACGGACCGCGTGTACACGCCTGCCAAGGGCCCCGGCCACCCCGTCGTCATCACCGAGGCCGGCGTGGCCAAGTTCCGCGTCGTGCGCGACAACCTCGACGACGTGGTGGTGTGGAACCCCTGGGTCGACAAGGCCGCCGGCATGGCCGACTTTGAGCCCAAGGACGGCTGGAAGAAGATGGTCTGCGTCGAGGCGGGCGCGGTGAGCTCGTGGCACCAGCTGGAGAAGGGGGATGCGTTTGAGGGAGCGCAGACGATTTACTTGAAGTGAGGTGCGTGGGGGAGATGGGAGATGTGTGGATCTGCTATATACCATATACATACTCGCATCTGATGAGGTCGATCGGATTTCAGGGAGGATCGATGTCTTTAGATGCTGGCACAGAGTGAGCGTTGTTCAAATGAAAATCATGTTTGTGTTATGGAAAGATTCAGCTTGTGCCGTGGAGATGTTCTCCCTCGTATTTATCCATCTCATGTAGTTGATTTCGTCCGTCTTTGATCCTCGGGCCAAATTTGCTGTTTAATATATACACATATGCAAAAGAGAGCCGCCGTCTTTTTTTCTTTTTTTTTTTTTGGTTACATCTCGTCATTTTCATAACTTGGGGTGTACTTTTCTTTCCCCATTCATCTCATGGTTTGTCCCTCGTATCCTCTTTGCATGCCGCTCATTTCTTGTGCTCCCTGGAATAATGATCCGCCACCAAAAACGCCAACTCAAGCGCCTGCTTCTCATTCAGCCTCGGGTCGCAAAAGCTCGTGTAATTCGTCGACAAGTCATCCTCGTCGAGCCCCTCGCTGCCGCCGAGGCACTCCGTGACCGCGTCGCCCGTGAGCTCGAGGTGGACGCCGCCGAGGTAGCTCCCCTCCTCCTTGTGGATGCGCAAAGACTGCTCGAGCTCGCTGTAGATGTCGTTGAAGCGGCGCGTCTTGATGCCCGTCGGCGTCGAGAGGGTGTTGCCGTGCATGGGGTCGCACTGCCAGACGACGCAGCGGCGGTACTCGGAGTCCTCGACGGCGCGGATGTGGCGGGGCAGGAGGGCGGCGACCTTGCCGGCGCCGTAGCGCGTGATGAGCGTGATCTTGCCCGGCTCGCGCGAGGGGTTGAGGGTGCGGAGGAGGCCGAGGAGGTCCTCGGTGGGCGTCGAGGGGCCGACTTTGATGCCGATGGGGTTGGCGATGCCGCGGAAGAACTCGACGTGGGCGTGGTCGAGCTGGCGGGTGCGGTCGCCGATCCAGACAAAGTGCGCGGACGTGTCGTAGTACTCCTTGCGGCCTTGTTGGTCGTCGTCGTCACCGCCGGCGACGGGCTTGATGGTCGGGGAGACGCTGGGGGGCGTGCCGGGCCTGCTGACGCCCGGGTGGGTGGGCTTCTCGAGGAGGCGCGTCAGGGGCTGCTCGTACTCGAGCAGGAGGCCCTCGTGGCTGGTGTAGAGCTCGACCGTCTCGAGCTCGCCGGGCCGGGCGTTGATGACCTGCAGGAAGCGCAGCGTCTGCTGGATGCTCGAGGCGATCTTGGAGTACTTTTCCTTGAGGGCGGGATCGCGGACGTGGCCCAGGCCCCAGTCCAGGGGGCGGTGGAGGTCTGCGATGCCCGAGGCGAGGGCTGTGCGGATGTAGTTCAGAGTAGCAGCAGAGTGGTGGTATGCTCTGGTTGGATGTATTAGCATGATGTGATGAACAAGTAGGACATACACAAGTGGTTGTAGTTGAAAAAAAGACAAACTCACTTGATGAGACGATTGGGGTCAATCTCTCGCTCATCGACATGATAGCCATTGAGGATATCCCCCCTGAAGCTCGGCAGCTCCTTGCCGTCGACAATCTCCGTCGGGCTGGACCGCGGCTTCGCATACTGGCCGGCCATGCGGCCGATGCGCACGACGCGCTTGTTGGTGCCCCAGATGAGCACGAGGCTCATCTGCAGCAGCAGCTTGATCTTGGACTCGATGGCGCCCTGCTCGCAGTAGTCGAAGAGCTCGGCGCAGTCGCCGCCCTGCAGCAAGAAGGCGTTTCCCTGGGCGACCTCGCGCAGGTGCGCCTTGAGGGCGTTGATCTCGTTGGGGTGGACGAGGGGCGGCATCCGCGAGAGCTCGGCGGCGGCCTTTGTGAGCTTGGAGGGGTCCGGGTAGGCGGGGGACTGCTTGATGGGCTTGGAGCGCCAGGTCGAGGGGTCCCAGGGCTGGGAGGCGATGTCCTCGGGGAGGGGGGACTGCTGGGCCATGGTGTGTGAGGCTGAGGCTGAGGAAGAGGCTGAAGAGACCGGATAGATGATGGTGGTGGTGATTGCGAAAGACAGTCAAGTCAAGGCAGAGAGAGCCAATGACTTGTGAGATATGGCCTCAATGGCGCAAACGAAGCCCGAGGGGCAGTGAGAGCAATCGAGAACCCGGTGAGTCAGGGAATTCACCTTGAAAGTGAGAGGCAATCCCAGGTCGCAAACGATAGTAAGGTTGTAACAGATGGAACAAAGTGTCCTCGTTTGCGCACGTCCCTCAAGTCTCCGTTCGCCAAATGAACGGATGAAATCCAATTCTCGAACAAAAGATGCTTCGTCAGAGTACCGCGTCTTTGGAAGATGTAAAGGGTCTGATCAGGACCCCCAAGAAGTTGGAATGAATGAAGGAAATATGAGTCAGTGCCACTTTATTGTTGGCATTCACACAAGAAAAAAAAACCAAGAGGCCCGTGCGGTTGCCAGTTCGGGGTACGTACCGCATCTCCAAATCCTTCCCGTTATTATTCCCCAGTCTCAGTGGCTTGGGCGAACGGCAATTGACCAATCAGAAGCGTTGCCGCAGCCCTGCAACGGACGATTACGTACAGGCACGGCTGGCCATGGCCACGGCTTGGCCCATTGGGATGCTGTTGTGCTTGTGCTTGGCTACTGGGAAACGGCACCTACAGGTTGAGGCGATGCAGATGCAGATAGAGGGCTTAATGGTTTCAATTACTATATGGGAAATTCATTAGCCTCGGGGAGTTTCATAAAGTTGTCGCACACTATTCGTGCCGTGTGCGACGACGGGGTCATTTTCTTTCAGCTCAAAGGTGACACAACTCAACAAGGTAGGTACCAAGCAGTAGTACAATCAATAGCTGGAGGAATGGACACGACGTTCTCGATTGTTTTATACCAAGTGTGCATGAGATGAACAGATGCTTACAATCCCTCCCTCTGCTCCCCATTATATGAGATTGTGTCATCCCGCATAGTACCTAGCAGGCATCATCTTGGCAAATTTGCTGACTTCATGAACTCCAGGGTAGGATATCAAGCTGGACACGCAACAAGCAAAGCTGGAGCCAGCCAATCCACGCCCCTCCAAAAGATACAAACCCCACCGTACCTTTTCCACCCTCCAGCTTCCAACTCCAAGCTCTAAACATCACCATACCAACTTCTCTCCTACCTCATATCAACCACCTCAAACCACCACTCACAACCACAACACGCCGACAGCCCTCCCCCCGTATACAAGGTACGCAAGCGCAACCATGTCCTCCGCAGAAGACGCCTCCGACCCACCCCCCTCCCAATCAGCCACCACCGCCGAAGACCGCAAAGCCGCCTCCGCCCTCTCCCACCTCGACGAAGCCCCCTCCTCCTCCGCAAACAACACCAGCAACAACGACGTCGACCACGAGGCCGCCTCCAAAGCCGCATCCTCCCTCGGCGGCAGCACCTCCAAAGCACCAACCTCATCTGCCACAACCGGAGCAGCGGGTGCGGCGGCGGCGGCAAAGAAGAGCGTGAAAGTGGATGCCGCTGATGTCGCGCTGCTCGTGGACCAGATCGAGGTCAGCAAGGCGAAGGCTACGGAGTTGCTCAAGGCGCATGATGGGGATGCTGTTGCTGCGCTGAGGGCTGTTGCGAGGGGTTGAAAACTTGACCTCTGTTAAGAGATGGACGGATTCGAGATCCAAGGAAAGGGAAGAGGAAGAAGGAAAATTCATGGGCTGGTGCTGCGTGGGCGAATTGGGATGGAGGATGAGATATCAAAACGACGAAAGGACATCACGAAAATACATATAACCTTGGGTATTCGATTTACTCGACGTCTCTCGACCCCTTGTCCATTTGGATGAGGAAGTCATCGTACGCTCATCCGTCATCAACACCCGTCAACTCACCAACTACGCATCAATACATACATACATTACACTCACATACTCTGTAACGCAAAGTCTCCGCCAACCGCACAACACGCAGCACTACAGCCCAAAACATCACGAATACGGGGTAGATAGACAGCAGTTATAGGCAATAGCCCAATTCCATGGTGTTCAGGCGTAATCATGCCGCCGATTTCATATCTGGCTTCCTTAAAAAACAATGCCCATGCAATGACTTCTTGTTCGTTATGTGATTCCCAAACGCCGTGCGTGTCCTTGTGCCAATGTACAAACAATCATCCTAAGGGTCCCATAAACCAAAGTGCATCAATAACCTTTCCCCCTTTCCAAGTGAGCGACTAGCCAACGGAAGCTTTTCATGTGTGACCCTCGTCCCATGCAGCATCTCGAGGGAAGAACATAAGAGAAAAGTAGAGATATCATAGAATATAGAAATGGCGAATCATCCCTATTGCCACATCTTGGCCAAAGGACTGCCCACCTTGGGGGCAAACTGCAGACTCTTGCGCCGAGCTGCCATCAGCCGCTGCATCACATTCTCGTCCGAGTCCTTGGGCCTGGACAGGATGCCGCCGCCAAGCTCGAGGTACTTTTGCGCCTTGGGAGGGCAGGTCCGCGTCAACAGCTCCTCTCTCGTCGGCGACCCGTCTTCCTCGTCATCCTCGTCGTCCTCCAGGTTGGACGGCGTCTCGGTAGCAAACTTCATAATCGTCTCCGGAGCCGGCGTCTTGGGCACGGGCGTCAGAATCATGTTGGACCACTCAATGTCCTCCTCCTCCTGCTCCTCGTCGCCTGGGTCAGACGGCGTGTGGACCCAGATGCTGCTCTGCCTGCGGTTGGGCGTCTTGGTCGAGCTAGTGCTAGACGCCGACTCGCGCCTCTCCTTGGACGAGCTGCTGACCGCGCTGCCATCCTTGTTCGAGACGGTCTTGGGCTCCATGCTCTTCCGGCGACGGGCCCCTCCGCGGGGAACGTTGCTGGTGTCGATGCTGTATGGTGCTTCATCCAGCCACTTGTTGTCGCGCTCGCAGTCCAGGACCCAGCTGACGCCCACGCACTGGACGACCCCCTTGGCCTCTCGGACCTTCTCCAGGGTGCGTTTGCTGCCGTCCTTGAAGACGACGTGGGTGATGCCCACCTTGGTCGACTCGCTGTTGCTTGCGTTGCTGGGATTCCAGTTCCACTTTTGGGGACACCGGGCGCCCATCTGCGTGAGCACCTCCACGAAAATGCCACTAGCATCCGCGCCCTCGCTCGTGTGCACGTCCACAAACACAATGGCCCCGCGGAGCAGGTTGGGGTTGAGGTCCCTTCGGGGGGTGCGCCCCGGCGTCCCGATGCTTGCCCAGAGGTCCACCTTTGCTTCCGGCGTCGACGGTTCTTCGGCGGTTTGCTTAGGTTGCTCAGGCTCTTCGGAAATGGTGCCGATGTTCCGTGAGCTTCGCCTCCGTGGCTTCTCTGGCGTATGAGCCAAGACAGGGGCGGCCCTCTTGGGCTGGCTGGAGCGCTTCGGAGCAGCGCGCGGGGTGCTCAAGCTCTTCTTCTTCAGCGGACTGGGAGTGGAATTGTCGGCTGCTTTGAGGGGCACCTTGGTGGTTGTGTTGAATGACCGCGTTACCGGCCGGGACACGGGAGTGACCGGCGGCGGTGCCCGAGGCGCGGCACTAGGCGTCGGGCTTTCGACCGGAACTTGATTTTCGTCCCCGTACTCCTGGCTGGCGTCTGACAAGCCGTCGTCGAAGGAGTGCCGAGTATTCGAGGCATCGTCCTCCTCCTTGGGGTCCATCAGCGACATTTCATTCGCTTCCTGAGCCAGAGCCATGTCTTCGTCTGTGATGATGGCTTCCTCGTCCAACTGCTGGTCCTCGGCGTCTTCCATTTCCGACATCTCGCTCTTCGAGAATGCATTCTTCATGGGGGTGTCCTGGTTTGATGCCTCGACCTCGTGTCCCAGGCCTTCTCCCTCGGCATCCTCAGGCTCATTTTCCACCACGAAGGAGCGTGCGCTTTTGACGGGGCTTGCAGCGGACCAAGTTCCGAGCTGATCAGACAGAGCCCCGAATCCCAGAGTTGACCTGCGGGATTGCCTCACAGGGCTGCGGCTGGCTCGACCCCTCGTCGTCCTCTCTCCGCTGATGGATGGAGTGGCCGTGACTCTCTCGAACGGCAACGTGTCGTCTTCGGAATCCGAGATTGAGCTCATATCATGGCAGGGGTCGAGGTCCTTCTGTCGAAGCTGTGAAAAGCGGGGATTTGGCTGAGGCTCTGCCTTTGGTGTAGAGTCGGCGGGTTCGTCGGCTTCTGCCTCGATATCGTCGAGAACCATTGTATCCTCCGATTCGGCGTCATCGTCCTCAACCGGTGCCTCTTCATCTTCGACTTCCTCCGCTCCTGTCGCGACGATGATGCTGTCCTCGACGACATCATCGGCCTCCTCGTCGGCTGGCGGAGGCTCCGGCGTTTCCGTGACTTGCAGTGGCTCTTCCTCTGCTTTGTTGTCCTCCTCTTCTTCGACTTCTGCCTCCCCCATCACGTCTTCGGCCTCTTCATCCACTTCTTCGGCCTCTGCCCCCTCTGCCTCTGCCTCTTCCACCTCCGCCGCCTCCTCCTCCTCTGCAGCCTCCGCCTCTAGGTCTTCTGCCTCCGCCTCCTCTTCTTCTCCCGCCTCCTCCTCCTTCTCTACCTCTTCTTCCCCTTCTTCCTCTTCTTCCTCCGCCTTTGTAGCAACAGGCCCGGCTTCAGAAGATGGCTCAGCAGACGGAGGACTAGAAAGACCAGGAAATTCAATAGGCCCCTCAAAAGGCTCTTCTTCCTCGTCATCCTCTTGCGCTTCGTCCTCCATCAGAAGCTTCGTCGACGACTTGGCTGCGCGCGTCGGAGTTCCGGCAGGTGTCTCGTCCAGCGTCGGCAGTCCTCGATGCGCGCTCAAAACAGGCTTGAAGCCCGGCATTGCCCGCTTCGCCGGTGAGTGGAGCATGGAAGGCTTCGTTGTCGACGATTCGCCTGGGCGCTCCTTTTGCGCAGAGAAGACGAAGGGCTTCATAGGAGATTGAGGCCGTTTGGCGGCCGATTGCAGAAGGGTTGAGGCCGATGACTTGAAGGGTGTGTGGGCAACCGCGTCGCTACTCAGCTTGAGCGCGGATCCGGGCAGAGGCACCGCGATCCTCTTGGCCGGAGACTTTATGGTATCCCGCGGTGGCGAAGTAGGCCGCCTAGCCGGCGACGCGAAAAGCGTTGTACTCATCTCCGGCATATCAAACGTCATTGCGTTGACGGCTATATCCGTGTCCACGGGCTCAGTCTCTGCGGGAATCGGTTCCGACTTCTTAGACGGGGGCTTGATCGGGCTCTTCGCCAACGGCTTAGCAGACACCTTCTCCAGCGCCAGCTCGTCCTCGGACTCGTCTGCAGAGTCGGTTCGCGAAAGAATCAGCTGCGTAATCTTCTTAGGGCTCAGTGGCTTCTTGTCTCCGGCTTGGGGCTTCGGGGCTTTCGTAGCCGGTCGCCCAGGTCGAGCAGCTGCCGCGCCGCCTCGCCTTGCTGGACGGCCGCGCATGCCGGCGGGGGGAGGCTCCTTTGGCGCTGCGGCGGGCTCCATGTTCTCCTTGTCAGGTTCCCGGAACGTGACCATCTTCTTGACCGGGGGCTTGTTGGCTGCTGTCGTCGTCGATGTTGCTGGCTTCATGACTGTTGGCGGACGCCCGCGACCCCTCTTGACCGGCTCGGGCTGGCTCACGGTAACTGCAGGTTTCGAATCGACTTTTCTCGGCCGGCCACGCGTGGGCTTTGGGGCTGTGGATTCTTCTTTCGCGGCAGATGCTGCTGCTGCTGCTGGTGCTGGCTTTGCGCGCGCTCCACGGACTGGCTCAGCGGCCTTGGACGTTGTCATCGGAGCTGGAGCAGGAGCTGCCATGGCTACCGCCTTGTGCACTCCGCCGACGGGATTCTTCGGTGGGCGGCCCCGTGGACGCTTGACCTGCGATGCCTGGCGCTGCTCCTCCTCCGCGTCGTCGGACCTCGTCTTCCTCTTAGCAGCCGTGCTCGCCGTGCTCGCGGTCAGAGATGACGAAATGGGGGCTCTGGCCTTTGCGGCGGCTGTGACTGTCTTGGCAGGCCTCGACGCCGATGATGTTGACGACGCTGCTGCGGGCTCCTTGGTCGCGGCCCTGGCTCTCGTCAGGCGCTTGGGTGGAGAGCGCATCGTGTCTGGCTTGCCGTGATCTCTTATATCCCTTTTGTTTTGGCTCCTGTCTGTATATGGTTTCGTGAAGCTGGGGGGTTGAAAGTGCTATGAACGGAGACACATACAATACACGAAAAAAGACGCGGGGGCTCAAAAGGGTCCTAGTGTTGACATCAAGTGGCCAGGGGCGGTGAAATGTTGACTCTGCAGGGGAGCGTGAGCGTGGCTGGAGGCTGGGGTCTTTTTTTTGTTAGTATGGATGCAGTGCGGGAGTGGAGTTTGGCTGGGGGGGTGCGGGCTGTTTGTTGGTTGCTGGGCAACGACGCGATCCACTCGACCTCGCACAAACCCGCACTCCCGGATACTCTGTACCCTTGCGCATGAAAGTGTCAGCAAGATACAAAGGCAGCTGTCAAACACCTCTTGTACTATCCATGCTTGCTCTTCTCTGACATGGCCATACAAATCGAGACACGAATCACGGCGATCCTCACGCGAGCAAACGGGCCCGGCAAGGCATGACGTAGACTTGAGTTGGTAGGTGACAGGTCAGGAGTTCGGGAGCTTACAGTTCTTCTTATGCAGTCTTCTCCGTCCTGCTTCACTGCTGCGAGATACATTTGCTGAGACGGAAAATCAATTAGAGCAAATTGTCCCCTTTTGACCTCTCCATTGCCAATCCCAGGTCTTCGCTACACAATGTCATGAGGTGCACTTTTCTGTCATTGACTCATCAGTGGGCGTACAGTATGTGTGTGAGAAATTTTGTGCGCTTCTTTTTGAGCATCGATAATGGAAAAAAAAAAAAAAAAGCCTCCCAATATGTTGACCGCCCTAATACGGAACAACGCCGAGCTTGAAATAAACAAAAGAATCAAGGCCCACGAACGTGAGGCACGTAGCAGTGGGATGGCTACTCTGGTCTGAGCGCGAATTGCCACAGTGAGAGCCGCCGTTGCGGTTGCCTGAATGTGTCCCTCGGATGGAGAGGATAAAGCACAAAATACGGTTCATCACCTCACCCCCTCCCCTCTCTTTGACTACCTGAAAGTCGTCCGAAACGGTCCTTCAATTTTTATGTCCTTGATTCCTTCAGGCATCATGCGCAGCCACTCGTTCCAGCTGTCAATGTCAATGTTCTCGTCGTTGAGCTTGATGGCCAGGTGTAGCTGCGGGCTGTTTTCGTAGGAGAAGCTGCTCCGCAACGGGCTGCTTTGCTGAACAGGCGAGAGGAAAATGGAAGGGAGCCTCGAGTTTCCAGACATCATGGTGTGTAGCGGAGCGGGGAAGCTCACTACCATCTCTCTCTCGGGTGCCGGGTCTCGGGCCATCTTGGGGTAGAGGGCCATGAGGATCGAGTGCAGCTCCACCACGGAGAGGGGCGTCTGGCGCGCGGCGCGCGTGCGTAGCTGCTCGGCGAGAGCCAGAGTAAATGCACAGCGGTCGAGAGCCGTCAGGTGGTCCTCTGACAGGGAGGCCGCGATGATTTCGAGCACGCCCTGCTGCCGCACGATCCTGGCCGGGGGGTAATACGCGGCATCCATGATGATGAGGGTATCTGAGCAGGCTTCTTCGAGGATTTGCTGTATGCCACTCCACCTAATCGTCGAGGCCCGCTCGGGGTCCTTGGAGCTAGATTACGGAAAGAAAATCCCTAGTCAGCAGGAGAGCCGGCATTCAACATTCAGCTCGCGCGATCCTCTTACCTTGCCAGAACCATATCGCGGTTCCCATCCAGAAAAGTATGGCCAATGTAGTAGACAATCTTCAAAACGTCGCGCTGATCGCGCTCCTCGGCGAAGTCGTTGAGTTTGCGCGACAGCCACCTCCACGAGCTTTTACAGCCTTCCGAAGAGGAGGGAATTGGCTGAATATGAAACGTATAGTGGTAGTACTTGTCAAAGACGTCAGCGAGCTCTCTGACGGCATTCTGAACCATCATCGCCTCGTCGTCGTCCTGCCAGAACAGCAAGAGAGCCTGGACCGAGCTGTACCGGCCGCGAGTCGTGGCGGACAGCATGCGGGCGGCATTGGTCTGAATGTCATTTTTGAGGCTCTCGATGCCCGGCAGGGACATGGACTTCTCCAGCCTAGGGCCAGTCGGTAGCGGGGTGCGGATGCGGGCTTCGCTCAGCGGCGGACGGCCAGGCTGATGATGATGGCCAGGCGCGGCACCGCCAGCAACAGTGGTGGTGGCATCAATCTCCATCTCCTGGGGGTCATGCGTGAACATAGGCTGGGCAGCGTTGAGGGGCGTTGCGGGACTGAGAGGCCGGCCAGCAGCAGCGAGGGAGGGAGCGATATCCTGAACGGCCGGGCTGTGCGACCTGTGGAACTTGCTAACCACATCTTCCCAAGTCATGTTGTGATGGCTTGGGTGGCACTACGCAGGGGGGAGGAGCAAATTGTGTCAGCCGAGCGATGCAGGCCGGGACGAGGCACCAACGAGGAGGCACCACCATACGGGGCGGAAAGAGAAGGGAGTCACAACTTACGGCAACCCTCCTGCGGCGGCAGTCAACACAGGCTCCTAGCTTTCTGATCAGGGCGGCCCGCTCTCTGGACTGCTGAGATAGGGGGCCGGTACGTCTCCTGCTGGTTCGACGGCTGTTAGAGACGTCGGAGCCATCCTTGAGGGAGAAAATGGACTGGTGCAGGTTAGGGGAGGTGTCGGCACTGTACGATGTGTTGTTGGTCTCTGTAGAGGCCAGGGTAGCCGTGGTGGCCTGCGTCGAGATTGACGAGCCAGTGTCCTGTCTCATAGGGGGCGAGGCAATGGGGGCGTAGTGCGCCATGGACGGCGTGGCCGGCGGCGGCAGCTGCCTCTGCTGCAGGTCCTCGGGCCTCGGCGTATGGACAGGAGTGGGCGCCGACGCGGGCGCCGAGGGGGACAGCGAGAGGCCCCCGACGGGACCCGGGCCCGGGCCCTGGCCCTGAGCCGTCGCCGACCCCGGGATCGGGGTGGGCGAGGCCAGGCGGTGCAGCTGGTGGTGATGCGGCTGCGGCTGCTCCTGGGCGTGGTCGTGGAGGTGAAGGCCGGCCTGGGCTCCCAGCGGCGCCGGGCCCTGGGCCGAGGCTGGCGCGGGAGCGTCTATCAGGCTGTGGACGGAGTTCATGGCTGTAGAACGGGCGGACCGGCGCGGACGATCAGATTCCCATTATTGGCGGGGGGCGGGGCCCGGGGCAAAAAGGCGCGATCACGGTGAGGCGAGGTGAGGAAAAGGTGAGAGATGAGGGCGAGATGGTGCGAGTCTGAGCCAGCAGGACGGCGACGAGGCGGGGGTTTATGGGCCGCCTCCCGCCGCGCAGATGGATGCCAGCAGCGATTCGCGCGGCCGCGAGCGAGCTGGACTGGACGGCGAATGAGTCGGACGCTGCAGGATGCAGGCGACTTTTGGGCACTGGACGTTTGGAGTGGCGCGGAGCTGGTGCGGCTTGCAGGCGATTAGTCTCGCAGACTCGACACGACTGGCGGAGGGGGCAAAGGGCAGAGAGCTTGTATATTACCCACTGCTGTCCAAGGCAAAGCGACGTGTGCTTATGGTGATGTGATGCGATGCGGACAGGGTGATGGCGGGAAGGGGAGGACACGGGTTCAGGCGGACGAGCGATAGCAATACCACTGAAGCAGCGGCAGCAGTCGCAGCAAGCAGGCAAGGTCAGGTAGAGCTACCTGATGGGCAACAGGCGACTGCAGAATGGCTCCCTTTATTTCCTTGGCCCGTTCCGCTTCCGCTCTGCCGTCGTCCCTTTGCGCGCACTCGTACTCTGGCTGTACTGTATGTACGTCTGATAGGTAAGGTAAGGTAGGGAAAGCTGTAAGGCAAGGCAATGCGCAAGTGAGTGAGCGTGTGTATGCAGGTATGTAGTGGCGAGGCGCGTAAAAAAAAGACCACTCAACCCCGCCAAAGAAAAATTCAAGGGAAATAAAAAAAAAAAAAAAGCCGGGCGAAAAAAAAAAAGTAGTCGGGAGGGAGAAAAAGAGGCGCAACGGGAACGCGGGGTCTCGTCCAGGAGATACTATAGATGCGGCCAACGACTGGCAGGGAAGAGAAGAAGCCGGAGAGACGAACGAGGAAATGCCTGTCTGCTCAAGCAGCGGCAGCGGCAGCGACAGCGGCCCAAAACGCGGCCTGAGCTCCGCGCAAGGCAGTCGAGTGCGATTATCGTCGCGAGAGGCGCCACCAGGTGCCAAGGCCAGGCCGAGTTTGCTGCGCAGTTGTCAAGCTGGAACAGGGCCGAGGTTAGATGAAAAAGAGCTTCGGTCTGGGACACGATACTGCAGGTATACCCACGGTGGACAAGGGTGGCATCCAGCCGTGGCGTGTGTGTACAAGTACGAGCACCTCAGGCGCTCCCACGCCCACGTATGCAGCCCACGATGCCGCCAAAGGGGTTACCAGCTCCAAGACGCCGTGGTTGTACTTGGACTCGCAGCACGAGTCCGGTCCCAAGGAGCACGACGAGCACACGCACAGAGGCTAATAACAATAAAACGACGACAAATGGTCTGCCGGAAGCATTTAACCACAGACCCCTGCAAGTCGGCCAGGGAGGGCCGTCACAGAGCCCCAGCGCCATCCCGACCAGAGCGCCGAAGTTGAACAAGCGGGTTTGCTCGGGATCTAGCTTGAGGATCCCAGGTGGCGGGATGGCGGGCACGGAGGACCAAGCCTGTTTGAGAGCAAGGTCAAGGCTCAAGGCCATCCAAGCCGCAGCCCACCACACCATCAGGCGAGCCAAGTTGAACGTCGTCAGAAGCGGCAGGCATCATGGCACAGGGCGGGAAGACCTGTACATACCTCAGGTATGCACAGACTTGGCGTAGAGTGCATGTACTGTACTGTGCTGTACTGTATGATCCTCGCACAGGCAACGGAACCATTGTGCGAAGCAGACGAGAGGCCATCGTGGGCGGAGCCGGCCAGGGCACAGACACGAAGCGTCGAGAGGCGGCATCGCGAATACGCTCGCTTAGTACGGAGCCTCTGATGCGCAGGGCCAGGCCGAACCTACCCAGGTAGGGCTAAGGCCCAAAGGGCAGCGGAGGCTAGAGGCTAGAGAGCGATGAGGCTTTTAGCACGCCACGAACCAGTGTCACGAAAGAGGAAGTTGGTAACAGAGGGAGGTACTAGAGGGAATGTCCATGAGGGCTTTTGGCCGGCGTCATGACAGGTGGACAGGCAGACACAGGCAATGCTACGTGCGAATCAGATGAAGCCGGCGACAGGCACAGATACAGGTGGGTAAATAGGTGGCTACAGCAGCGGGAAGAAAAAAGGAAGAAAGGGAGAACAAGAGGGCATGGAGACAGGGACAAGGGGGATACGGGAGGTGTGCAATGTTGCTCTATCAAAGATTCGGAGAGAGAGAAGAGACGACAAGAAAAAGGAGTCCTGACCGTGGCACTACCAGCAACACAATAGACACGTAAAGCACTCTATACACACGAATTGCCTGCTTTGTACGCCGCAAGCACGGAGCAAAAGGAGCGAAATGAAGGGATCGCAAAAAGAAAAGAAACAAGTGTCACAGCACAGCACAGGGAACGGGAAGAAAAGAGTCGGGCGGAAAAGGGCCCTGCAGATCAGGAGCCCAGCGGCTGGAGCTGCATCTGATCACACCGAAGACGAGAAAAAAAAAATTTGTCGATGGATCGGATGGCAGCAGCGCTTGGACGCAAGCGAGAATCTGGGGGAAGGAGGGGAGGGCTAGCGAGGGCTAGCGAGCGGCCGGTACCTCCCAGGTACAAGGGACCACGAGCAGTGGGTAAACGTGCCCTGAGGGGCTGGCCACTGGGTGCAGGTGGATGGGGGCCTTTTGGGGGTCTTGGAGGGACTTGGGGGCACTCGGGAGGGGACCATGGCGGAGTGCCGGCCACTGAGAGCCACGGACGCACAGGCCAGCGCAACTGTTCCGTACATGTACCGGTCGCGTAGTGCCTGTGCTGTAGCCGTGGGATGCCGCTGCCACAACTGACAGGCGGGATGATGGATTCGAGGCAGTTGCTCTTTTGGCGTCTCTGGACCAGCTCCTTCCCGCTGCTGTAATATCCCCCAGTCTGCCACACCGGAACAAACTTCCTGAGAGCTGGAGGGATCGAGAGAACCAGCTCCTTTGCCCTCACATCACCTCGCCTCGACTCGATCCCGATCATGAGCACAAGGGCAGAGCGGAATCCACAGAGTTTGCTTTCTTCCAAAGTGCTCCAGCCTCCAGCAGGGGTTCGTCGAACCCACCGCGGAACCGCTTCCTTCGCCGATAGTCACTGCGGAGACTAACGTTTTCGTTCCGGCCTCTTTATTAGGGATTCTACAATATGGAGCTACGGAGAACAGAATGCCGACATAGTATTACTACAACGACTGCTTGTACCGTACATACTACTAGATGCAAGAGCAAGAGTACAGGGACTATCCCGCCCAGCTTATCTCGGACAGCTTCGTCCTTCAAATTGCTCCTTGTTTTACGAGTATTACGATCCCTCAGACCGGCATCCCACAAGAAGAGACAAAGACGCTGCTTCATCGTCCACTTCTGGCAACGGGCCAGCTTGGGTTGCTACAACTACATGAGACAAGAAGCCTGCTGACCAGGGGTGGGCACGTCAGGAAAGAGGATGCTGTGGGAAGGAGAGCAAAGGAGGGCAAGCAAAAAGAAAAGAAAAAAGCTCAATCGCATCAAGACTGGGGCGGCTGAAAGAGGTCAAGCACATCACACAGCGTGCTACTGCGCCTGAAGCGCCCTTCTCTCTCTGCTTGGATGTCCATGCATCGTCTCACAACCAATGCGCGGCTGATCTTTGTTGTCCTTATCAACACCCACGCCGTGTCTAAATGCCGCTGGCAATGGCTCTGATCCAAACAGGATGCTCGGCTGAAACCCTGTACGAGTACAGACGCACTTGCACGGCTATGAAACCGCCTACCGGCCGACTACTCCGTACTTCGTTAATTGTCCTGTGGCCATCTCGCCAGCGTCGAGCCAAGTCAGCTAAAGCCGGGGCTACAAGTACAGTATCTGCCAGACGACAACGTGAAAGCACGGAGTCACTGGGGCTGGAACTCTCACCTGAGGTGGCCATACTTGGTACCCCGGCAAGTTATTGTCCCTCTCATGTTCCAGGAGTGCTCTCGCCTCTTCCTCAACCTCCATCCGCCTGCAGCATCATTGTGTCGGTCCAATTCAGCACAATATCGGCTCCCTCAGCTCTCCCGGCCTTGGGATATGCAGTCTGGAGCGTTTAGGCTGCGCATCATCTTCGGTCGGGCTCTTCTTCTCCACAGGTTGCGCCTCAGCGAGTAAAGTTGCCGCAATCATGCTCCATATCAACGTGTTCACCTATGATCTACCAGGCGGTCGTCGCCATATTGGGGCTCAACTCTCGAGCCATTCGATGGCTGTTATTGTCTGTTGACTTTGATGGCAAACAACCCTTCCGCGAGCTACTGGCGCCACTGCATGGATGCCGTCTCAGCTTCAAGCCTACCGAGCACCTCCAACTGCAAGGCGCGTCTGCTCAAACCCACCGTGCATATCGAACGATGCAGCGACTACCCCAGTGTCTTGGGTACTGATGACGCCAAGGCATCGTCAACGCGCCTCTCTTCTGCCGTCGATGGTACGTCCGAGACTTGACCGGCGGCCCGGCTCGCCCCTAAAGGCGCTGTCAGTTCAAAGACTTGCGCCCCTATCCTTCCCCCTTGGCCTTGGACCAATCCGTCCCGGCGGCAACCCACCCCCCAAATTGCTTCGCATCGAGCCAATACTTCGACAGACCGAGCGCCCTGCGAAACTCCCACCGCATCTTCCTGTGCGCCCATTGAAATCTCAACGATGCCCTCCATGTTGTATGTGCTACTGAGTTGATAATAATAGTTCAGAAAAGGGTATCACGACGTCTTACATCAACTCCGCAGACACTCATCTTTGCAGCATAGGAAGCGCGCCGCATCACCGACACTGGGTTTCGTCACCTTGATGATCAACCTTGCTCATTTGGCACACAAGGCCCGAAACACGCCCGGGTTCACATCTCAATGGCAACAACTAGTAATGATATCTCGGCCTGCCGCAGAGGCTGTTGGATTCGCCTAGCGTCTCCCTATTCCCTCCCATGACCCTGGTTGCAGCCGCCTTGCATGGAAAAAAGAAGGGGCCATTCATTGTTTGCTAGGAAGATCGTGCGAGCTGCAGTATTACCATCACCAGCCTCCTTGGAACTCAACCTCGACCAAAGAGACCAAGGCCATGATAACAGCATGCCACCACATGCCGCTCTCGCAAGCGCCCATCCCTGTCGCAGCCCATTTCCCAAAACGCTTCTCTGCATGAAAGGGGCGGCAATTCCTCGTTCATATGCCTTCTGCTATCCAACCGCTTCTGCATGCACGTGGCAAGCCGAGCCACTCTTCCATCTGCTACAGCAAGAATGTACCATTGGAATATTGGAGAGGGGGCAGAGAACCCGCTCGTCATGCGTGGAATATGGAGAGACACCGAGGTAGGCATGCATGTGCCAGCAGTAGTCCAAAAATTGCGCTCTCTCGTCATGCAGCTCATATATCATGGTATAATAACGAGAGAAGGATTGCTGTCTTGACGCAGGCCAATAATCACGCACTGTCGTCTGGAGACGTATGGAGTAACGACTCGAGTTTAAGCCCAACTGGATCGGCGTGCTCCGTCCATGTGGTGAAGATCCACGCTGGGTATCACTTTGCTCTTCTTCATGACACACAAAAAGCGCTGCTTGCTGCTGTGCAACTATATGTGACAGATGCGTCCCGACCTAATCTAACGCTGGTCTTGAAATCCAATAACCCCATCCGTACCGGCATCCAGAAGAACAAGAAGAAAGGAAGGGGGGGAAATCATATACTACCCTGCAAGGCCTTGCCAGTCCTGCAGGTTAAGTGAGGTATACTGTGTAGATGCTCTTCTTCGTCTCGCCTTTGATTCTATCTCTCCCCGCCCTGTTGATGCCGGGTCCATGCGTCGTTCTGGAACCCCCCCTTGTCATCCTTGCGAAATCCAAGGCCGTCCCTCTCGTCGTCAATGAGGCGGCCCCATTCAAGCAGGAGCCGGAAGATATAAATCTCCATGTCCTTCTGCCGCAGCGCCTGAGCAGCCCATCGCTGGCCCTGCTGGACGATCCACTCGGCGTCGGCCGTCCTGCCCTGCATCGCCGTGTCTCTGCCGTTGACCTTGGGCCGGTCGACGGTCCCCGAGAAGTAGGCAAACGTCGTGTGCAGCGCCTGGAAGCGCGGGTCGACGGGGACAAAGTGCAGCCACGGCATGAGCCGCTCGGTGTACCACGTGCGGAAGATGGTGGACACGAGCGGCACGCTGTTGGAGCGCAGGGTGCGGAGCAGCTGGTGCTGCGGCGGGCCGTCGTCGTCGTCCATGAGGAGCACGTAGCGGTACTCGAGCGGCTCGACGGCCTCGTCGCGGAGGCCGTACGCCTTCTGGACGAGCCTGCAGCCGGGGGCGGCGCAGGGCGTCGAGTTGGTCACGCCCACGCTGAAGGGCACCAGGGCGTTGGCCTGGGAGGCAGAGACCCTCTCGTAGCCAAACGTGTCGCGGTCGCCGGGCGTGGGGAGGACCATGACGACGTCGTCGCGCGCGTACGGCGCGCTGGCGAGGTGCAGCAGGCGATACTTGTGGCTCCCGCGCAGGGCCTGACTATTGGGCGCGTGTTCCCCCACGACCCCTCTCCAGACCAGACTATCGTATCTTCGCGTAAACTGCCACTTGATGTCGGGCTGCTCCAGCCTCGTCCTGGGCAGCGGTATCACAATGTCGCCGAACTCGTCCGTCTTGGAAGCCCCGAACAGGGGGGCCAGGTGCCGGAGCGGCGCCCGCGGCGGGTCCGTGAGCGAGAAGCCGTGCAGCAGCCGCAGGTCTGGCTGGGCGCACGTGTCGAGCGACTGCTGCCACTTTGCCAGTAGTTGGCCGTACGTGTGATCCTTGGCGCACGACCAACAGAATTCCATAAAGTTCCAGTGAGGCCTCGTCCTACTCCGCGACAGGGGTGAGCAGGCGTCGACCATCATCCGACGTAAATCACTAGCCGATATTCCTGGTGCTGAGACCCCAGGAGGAGGAATAGGGGCAGCGGCAGCAGCAGCAGAAGAAGAGGGAGGAGGCGACTGGATGCTCGGCTCGGCGATCGTTTCCTTCTCGTGCTCCGCTGGCGCAGTGGTGTTGCCGTTGCCGTTGCCGTTGCCGTTGCCGTTGCCGTTGTTGTTGTTGTTGCCATTGCCCGCCTCGTCTGTCGAGCGCCGAGTCAATAGGTCAGCCACGGAGCTGAGCTGGGCAGCCCTGCTCTTGGTGTTGGCCTCCTCCCACGACGGTAACACGCGGGGGGCCGGGAGGAGGTTGATGGGCAGGACCATGTCGGGGAGGTGCTGCGAGAACTTGGCGATCATGCTGACCAGCTCATCCAGGTCCTTGTTGTCGTCCTCGCGCCCCGTGTCCTTGCGGGAAACCTTGCCATCCTTGACGGTGACGGTGGCCACGTCCGGCATCGCCGCCATCTCATCCGCCCTCTTGCGAAGCACAGAGGGAGCGACGTTCCAGTAGGGGGCCACGTCCCGGTCGATTTGCTGGAACTCGTCAATCATTACCGAGTCATCCGCGGCGTACTTGTACCACGCGTCGAAGTTGGGGGGCGGCAGCCTCCCGTTGTGTCGCTCCTGGTAGACGGTGACAGCCGTCGTGAGCGTCGCACTGACGCTGACTAGTGCCTTCCAGCGGTCGTGTTCGACGTGGGCCGTATAGACGAGGTCGTTGGCAGGATGGATGCCGTTGCGGAAGGTTTGGGGCTTCTTTACGAAGATGAAGATGGTTGTAGCCAAAAGGAGAGACAGGAGAAGGACCACAAACAGGATACGCCGGATAAAGAGGACGGAATGCAGGTCGTGGAGGTAGAGGAAGACGATGGTGCCGGCAACAATCATCCACAGGGGCCCTAGCGCAGCAAGTCGTGATAAGTGTAGCCAGTCTCCATAGTGGAAGATCTTATCGCAAGCGCTCCAAATGCCGACCAGGAATGTCAGGGTGCTGATGGGCGTGATGGTTGACGTCTCGCATATCCAAAACATGGACGAAATGAGTAGAGCGGCAAAAGCAAAGCTGTCCACTAGGGCGTCAAACCCGTACAGGGAACCAACGGAGACCCTCACTCCGCGGGTGCCCCTGAAGATGGTGTTGACAACCCATACAAGTCCCACCGAGGCGGACGACAGCAGCAGCACCGTGCTAAGGACGCGTAGTCGCAGCTTGATAGTCCTCGCCCAAGCCAGCAGCCGCCACAGCAAGACGATGATGGCAGCGTCAAGCACGAGGCCAAACAGCTGCAGCGAAACGGTCTTGAAGCGGCTGTCGATGAGGTGGAAGCAAAAGTACGTCGACCTCCGAATGCTGGAGAGGGACAGGTACGTCCCCAGGGAGAAGACAAAGGCGCTGACGACGGTGTTGAACATGACGACGCGGGGGCCGCTGAACCAGTCATAGATGTCGTCGAAGGTGCTGCGCCAGGGGTCGTCGTCGTCTTCGGACACGGGGAAGCCCCATCTGCGGCGTGTCTGGAATATCTCATATGCAATGAGGATTATGCATAGAAAAGCCTACCATGAAGAATATTTGTAAGCTTTTGGATCCCCCCTTCATCTCATGTCTGTCTCATCACCAAAATCGACGTCCTCCCCATTCTCATCCTCATCTTCTTCTTGCTTCAGTGACGTCGCCTTACCTCGAGCCCAGGAGTAGCGCATTGCTGCTGCTTATTCACCAGATGGAACACTTCCAGTCGAAGGACAATGATCAACACCAGGGCCGGAATCGACCATCTCCGAGGGCGCTTGGGAAGATGGGCGTTGGATCCCTTGAGCAGCGCGTCGTCAGAGGCAACGCCCAGCATCGACTCCTCGGCGGAAACGAAGCGGCCGTCCGCTCCGGGGATGAATTTCGCTGCAGCACTGATGCCATAGCAGATGAGGCCTGACAAAAGCAGTACTAATAACGATGATAGCCGAGGGCGTTCTGGGGCTGATGTTAGCAGATGTGATGAGCGTTGGTGGGCGCGGGAATGCACATGCCGGTTAATGAGTGGCGCTCCAACGAGTGAGAGATGTAGACAAACGACAAAACACTGCTGTAAGGCTCGTCAGCAACACTCGATCCCAAATTCACATGAAATCAAACCACAAGGAGAGCGTATATACCATACCAAAGAGCAGACACCTGCACAGCCGGGACCCGAGCCATGGCGCGAGGAGTCCAAGGCGGCAAAGATCCAGGCACTTTGTGCGTTGTCTGTGCAAAAGCACCTCTTAGCCGCGAGCAGTCGAGGAGAATGAAGCTCTCATTCTGCTCCAGTCAATCGAGCGCAGTATCAATGACGATGCCAGCTATTGCCCTGCGTGTCGTGTGTTTCTTCTCTCAATATATCGGAGTTTTCATTCCCTCATTCGCCTCAAGTCTTCACCTCTCGGGCTTGTTTCAGGGGGGGCCACACCTGCCAAGCTGGCGCGGCGCTTACATAAGGTAAGATGGAACCATTTCCGCACTTCTCCGCCAAAAAGGATCATTGATAAACCTGGTATCAATCAATACGAGGCTCTGGAGTAGTCAGCAACTCTTTACTGACAGCATCAATGTGAACGGCAAACTCCAAGCCATGCCCCATCCTCGCCCATCGAGAGCATCACCACCAGCCTCCCCGCAATGGCAGGCCTCAGCGACGCGCCCTTCATCGAGGCCCTCGCCGTGCCCGCCGTCTGCGCCCTGATCGTCTTCCTCAGCTACTTCACCCAGTACATCTTCCACGCCGACCCGGACCTCCTCCCCGGCCCGCCCTCCCGCGCCGAGACGCTCGTCTTCAACGCGCTGCTCCTCTGCCTCTGGATCAGCTACTTCCGCGCCGTGACCGTCGACCCGGGCCGGTACGTCTTCGAAGAGCAGGTCCTCGATGCCACCGACAGCAGCCGCTGGTGCAAGAAGTGCCAGGCGCCGAAGCCGCCCAGGGCGCACCACTGCCGGCACTGCAGGCGCTGCATCCCCAAGATGGACCACCACTGCCCCTGGACGCGCAACTGCGTCTCCATGACCACCTTCCCGCACTTCCTGCGCTTCCTCGTCTACGCCAACCTCTCCCTCTGGGCGCTCGGCTACCTCCTCGGCCAGCGCTTCCTCGCCCTCTGGGAAACGCGCCACATGCCCTCCCACCTGGGGCCCTCGCTCTTCGGCCTCGTCGGCCTCTCCGCCACGGCGCTCACCTGGTCCGTCACCAGCCTCGCGCTCGGCCTCATGCTCTTCGCCACGCTCAAGGGCTGGGCGCTCAACCGCACCTCCATCGAGGAGCTCGAGCACGACCGCCACGAGGCGAATTTCCGCAGCGGCGCCCGCGACTGGTGGGACCTCGCGGGGCCCGACGGCGAGAGGCTGCAGCTTGAGCACGTCGAGTTCCCCTACGACGTGGGCTTCTTCGCCAACATGGCGCAGGCCATGGGCACCGCCAACGTGCTCCTGTGGTTCTTCCCGCTGGCGGGCAACCCGCGCGTGAGCAAGACGGCGCCCGGGCCCGGGTGGACGTGGGAGGAGAACGGGTTCAATCGCGAGGAGGGCATGTGGCCGCCCGTCAACCCGGAGAAGCTGCGTCTTTCGAAGCGAGAAATGGGCGTTTCGCGGCGCAACTACGAGATGGAGCTTGAGGACTACGGGCTCAGCACCGAGGAGCACGTCGAGGCATTCAGGAGACGCCAGGAAGAGGACCTCCGGCGGAGAAACAGGCACTTGATGGCGGAGCTGGAAGAGGTGGATGTGTATCACCAGGCGGACCGCCGCAGTGACGATGAGGGCTTGCTGTTTGGGTGGACTCATGCGGATGGCGATAGTCTGGCGGATTACGGAGTGGATGAGGATGCGGAAGAGCAGGATGAGGACGTTCCCCTTGCGGAACTGTTGCGGCGGAGGAAGGGGCATGGCATCTATGTTGATGACTGATAGACCAGCCCTAGCATTCCTTTTTTGTTGAGACAAAGGACAAGCAAGCATATGAGTCAACGGCGTACTTGATGGAGATGGCATTTTAGGTATTAATTTCTCTGCAATATAAAGAAACTTTATTTTTCTAAAACGGCAACCTTCAAAAGATATATAGATATATAAGAAGCATTTCCCAGGCCCCCATGGCTCATTCAGAAGGTCCGGTCCCCCTTCACTCGTCTCTCCCTCCCCCCTTTTCGGATACCCACCTAGTGAAAACCGGCCACACGCTTTCCGAGATCTATAGGTACTTCGAGAAAATAAGGACCGTACCGAAAAAAAAAAAAAAAAAACACACACACAACGGTTGCCCAGATGTCTCGTACACGTTCTGTGTACTGTACAACGTATTCTGCCCAAAGACGTAAGAAAGATGATTTCTTTCTTACCAAGTCATTGAGGCACAAGTTTGGTGTTGGTAAGCAAAAAGAGAATAGGCAATACGAGGGGAGAAAGCAAGACTGTATGAAATGCCTTCGGGGACAAGCAAGCATCGTGACGCAGCATCGACATTCGTGGGCGTTTTACCAGTCGTCAGTCTCGTCGTCCCTCTTTTGGTTCATGGCGTTCTTGCGCGCCAGCAGAGCATCCGCCAAGCTGCCTCCCAGGCTGGGCGTCGGTGTGCTACTACGGCTATCGCCGCCCGTGCCGTTGAGGCTCATGCCAGAGTCTCTCTGCGCCAGGTCGGCGGGCTTGCGTCCACCTGCCGCGGGCCGCTTTGTTGGCGGCACGGGCTTCGCCTTGGCCGAGGGCGGTGCTGGAGGGGCTCGAGGAGCAGGCGCTGCCTGCTCTTCTACATACGCTGCCGGCACCCAAGCCTGTCCCTGAGCATTCTTGGCTAGCCACCAGCCTATGATATCGTTAGTTCAGTTGACAGCGGTTGCTGGTCCGGGATAAGTGACACGTACCATTGTTCTCCTTCTGGATAATTTCGAGCATATCTCCCGCTTTAATGGTCAGTTCGTTCTCCTTCTGGCCGGCGAAATCATATAACACCTTGGCCATGATCTTGGGCTTAGCAGCAGGAGGGGCAGGAGGGGCGGGCGGAGGAGGCGGCGCTCGAGCGCTGCCTGACTGGTTTCTGGCGTGGCTGTTGACCGGTCTGTTGGCATTGCCAACGACGGGGATCTGATGCGTCGAAGAGCTCAACGTGCTTGTGCTTGCCGACGGGCCCGCGTTGGATGAGGCCGCTGATGAGGCAGACACTATGCTACCAAGAGCCGCGGGCGGCGGAGGAACGCTCCTGGTACCGGTCCCCGTTGGTCTCGGCTGAGTGTTGCGGGTAGCGGTGATTCTAGACGGCCTGCCTCCTGGACCACCGGGCTTGATGAGCTTGCCTCTGGTGATGGGTCGCGGCGGCACGGGCTTGGCCTTGGGCATGGGCTTCGATCCCGAACTCGGAGGCTCTCCCTGCTGCGTGTGGATCGCGCCACTCTTGTAGAAGTCCGCCCGCTGCTGAGAGTCCTTGAGAACCTTGACCTGCTGCATCTTGCCCGGCTTCTTTGCGTATTCGATTGTCTCGCCGATTTTGAGGTTAAAGCCCCCCGGCATGGCACGCTGCATCTGAGTAAACATCTCCGTCTTGAATACGCAGTTCATGAGCGGGTCTGCTTCCTGGGGAGATCCGATTCCCAATGAGAACCAGTCATCCTGGGCTGTGGAAGTACCAATGAACTTGATGGAACCAAGAGGGATTGCCTTTTCCACCTGAATCTGTGGCTGGCCGTTGATGAGAAGCTGGGCAATGATGTAGAATTTGGAGTTGGTCACAACAATGATGCGAGGGCTCGGCTTGCTGGAACGACCAAACTTGGCTTCGAGGATCTCGCCACGGCATGAGAAGATGGCACGCTCATTCGAGCCAAGGTTGGCTGCCTGCCGCAGAGGAGCTCCCGGTCCGTTCGTGGCGTTGATGCCGAGATAATCTCCCAAGAACCTTCGCGAGCCGAGGAGACTCATGCGCCGTCTCTCTTTTCGCCCCTGAAGAACCTTGTGGCCCTGGTCACGGAGCTGCAAGTACTCTGCACCAGTACGCTTCTTTCGCCAGAAACGCTGGATTCTCGTAGCGGACTCTGCTCGGTATGCAAGGTAGGCTCGCCACATGCGCTGGATACGAGTGGCCATGTTGTGCCAATATCGGTCTCTCATGTGCTCCAGGGCAAACAGCGTCTCCGGGGACTTGATGAAGGCTTTTGTCACGCCCATCTGCCACTCTTCCTTGGGAATGCTCGTGTCCTTGAGAATCTGCTTGACGGCATCCTCGTATGAACCCTGCCACGTGTATTCACCCGCGTATGAAGTGGCGGGCGACAGCAAGAAGAAGCGATCGACAAACTTATCAAAGGCCTGTCGGTAAGCAAATCCAGCTCTTCGGATGCGAACGTTTTCCTGCAGACCGAGATATTTGATCTGATGCAGGACGTTGGGCGAGTTGTACTCGGTTGGCGACTTGTTCTCGTTGGGCTTGATCGTTCGAATGTATGACGGCTGGCACTTCATGAGTGTGTCGACCAAGAGGTTTGCCGATGTGCGGATACGGTCTCCCGCAGACGGCGGCTGCTTGCGGTTGTCCTGATCGACTTCGTTGGGAAACAGCGTGTGGATGAATGCGTTTCCGCTACTCTGGAACAGGTTTAACAATCCCTTGAGCAGCTGGTCCTTGTTCTTGTCCGTGATGCCGTCGACGGTGTAGCCGACATCACCGGCGTAGTGCTTGATGATGAAGCTGCCTTGTCGGGGAATCAGATGGGCGTGCGACATGCCGTTGATGCTCTGCATGAAGGTTCGGTCGCAAGCGGCAGGATCTGCGTGGGCCGTCTTGGTCGCGTCCTTCATGGCAGAGAAGATGCCGGGCGGGCGGATCTGCTCAATCAGGTCGCACACGACCTTGTTGTCAAAGTACTTGATCGGCGTCCACTGAATCTTTTCTCGTGCGTATTCCTCCTGCTCGGCCTTGAGGGTGAGCTGGATGAAGATCTGCTGCAGCTTCTCGTTGACGTAGTTGATGCAGAGCTGTTCGAAGCTGTTGTTTTCAAAGATCTCGAATCCGTAGATATCCAGGATGCCGATGGTGTTGGATGTGGCCTGCCTTGACTTGAGAGAGATGTTGATGCGCTCGACAATCCAATCGAACAAGTTGCTGTAAATGGCCTTGGCCAGCGCGTCTCGGGTTGCCATTGCCTGGGCGGGATTGGCCGGCGACTCGATGACCTCTCCATTTCGAGGCGTAAGGATACGGATGGTGATGCCCTTGATGACCTCTTCGGGGGTGCACTGCAGCAGGTATGCCACAAAGTCCACCACCGACTTGTCAACCACTTCGGCGTATCCGCTCTGGTCCTCCTGGAATCGAATGTTGCCGATCCACAGAATGGCGGCCAGCATGCGGAAGATCTCATCCTGCTCCGCCTGGCTCAGCCCGATAACCTTCATGGCATTGAGCGTGTCCTGGAACTCGGCGACATCGTCAATGCCGTCCACATCGAAACACTTGGAGCGGCTGGTATAGAGGTAGGTCTCGGGCTTCTGGATGCCATACATCTCGCGGTACTGGCTCGGGGCCGCTTTTGTGAACTGGTAGAAGATGTGGAAGTTGCGCTCGTTTGTGATCTGGCCGACGACTCGCGTCTTCTCGAGGAGGTAGTTTGTAATGTCGGCTCCGACGGGCTCGCCGGTGGCGTTGAAGTAGAGCTGGAGGTATTTTCCGAATCGCGACGAGTTGTTGTTGCGCAGCGTCTTTGCGTTTCCGAACGACTCGAGCAGCGGGTTGGTTGCCAGCACCATTTCCTTGATCTTCTTGATGTCGCCCGACTGCTCACCAGACACACTCGCTATGTACTGCATGATGCGCTTGGCGGCCTCGGTCTTGCCGGCTCCCGACTCGCCCGAGATGATGACGCACTGGTTGTCGTTGTATGCCTTCATGTTGTAGTAGGCGGACTCGGCAATGGCAAAGACGTGCGGCGGCATTTCCAGCCGGTTCTTGCCCTTGTAGCTGTCGAGGACCTGGTCGGTGTAGATGCCCAGGTCCCGGAAGGGATTGACCGAGACCAGCACATGGCCGATGTATGTGTAGATCTCGGCGCCCTCGAAGCGCTTCTTGAGGTTGTCGTTGATGGCTTCGTTGGAGACCTTGCTGAGCAGGGTCAAGTCTGACACACCGATCTCCTTTTTCTTAGTCACCTCGTACGTCGCCTTCTTGGGCTTTTCGCTGCTGCCGCCGCCCGCCGCCTGGGCATTCCGGGCGGCTTTGTCCTTGGGACGCCTTGAAATACCCTGGAGATTGGAAGAGAGCGCCTGTTAGAATGATGCCGCAGCGTTTTTGGTGGTGGAGGGGCTGCGATGGGGGGGGGGAAGCGGGAGTTTGAGTGCGTACCATGGTGGATGATGGAGAGACGGCACAGGCAAAGGGGGGGGTGTTTGAAAGAGAGGGAGAAGGAAGAAGAGAAGAAGAAAAAGAAGGAAAAAAAGAGAAAGAGGATGGAGAGGCGGATTATTCGAGCATCAGACGCCTATTCTGTGCCGGGCGGTTGACGAGACGAGAATCGTCGGTGTTGAGCGAGGGGAGCGAGTGCGTTGGTTGACCCAGAAAGGCGAACGACCATGAATGTGGCTTGTCGAGATTCGCGGCCGAATGATGCGGTGCCTGACGAGTGACGTTTGGCGCCGCTGGCCGACCTTTTTCCGTGGCTGGTGGATTCTGGCGCTCTGATGAGTTTTTGATTCCTGATGGGCACAGCCACACTGCTGACAAGTCCGGGGCCGCTATAACATACAAAGTCCCTCAGGGATGGATGGGGAATCGCAGTTGTTTGCTTGCTGTCCTGGCAAAACCCACGACGCTGCAAATCTCGGTACCCGCGTGGTAATTTATGTGCAGCAAGAGAAACGGCCCCGGCTCGCTGATTGCTGCTTATTCTTGCTTCTTATTGATACGACGAGCCCATGCAGCGTCGCTCCGGCGCCTCCGTAGCCTCGCATCATTGCGCATATTACCTGGGCTTATAGAATACGCACTTCCTTCAGGCTACCGTTTAGATAAAAGACTGCTCGCTTCCCCTTCCTCCTCGCAGGACAGGAAGACAACGGATGCCTGCGGGTACCCAGAATGCGCTCCAGCTCTCTTTGCCGGTCTCTGCCCTTCCGAGCTCCGGATCCGTGGACCGTCATGATGGCGCTACCGGACCTCTGAGCCGTCGTCGCAAGCCAAAGGGAGGGCAGAGCAAGCAAAAACTATGGATATTCAGGCATCGACCTTCGTCAACGCTCCGCTGGCGGTGGAGACGCTCCCTTTCCAGAGCGTCCACTGCGCTGCTGCCAAGTCAGCCCGCGCCATCTGATTTGCTCGCCACCGGATCTTGCATGTGTCCTGACGATCGCCTCCTGGCCGGTGACGATACGCGGGACCGAGGTGAACAGAGAGCGTTACCAGTCATAGGTTCTGTCTCCCGTGCAAGCGCGATTTGTTGAACCAATTGTGAACCTGACTTCACTTCATACGCCCTTTGGCGAGCATTGTGCCCTGCCGAGATTGTGTGTTATCCGAGACACTAGGCGTACATTGAGGCTCTTTTGCCCGGTATTCGAGGTTGCACATCTATTTACTCCGTCAAACATGCTTAAAAACCCTCCCCGTCCAAATCCATCCACATCCGCATCCAAGCCATGTCCTGTTCCGGCCTCCCTCCACGCAAGCCACTTCGCGTGGCCACTCGCAATTGGCGCCAGCCTCTCTGAGACAAACCCGCTGCTGTCCTTCGCCTAGCAGAAATGGCGTCTCGTAACTGAAACCAAACATCGGCGTAAACAGAGTCGGGACCCCTTAATTGGGGGACGGGACGCATAAACTCATGCGGCCTCATGTACTGATATCTCAAGCTGCTTCAATGCCTCCTTTTGAAAAATAATGCTTCACGAACAGACTCAACTTGTAGAACTGCAGTCTATCCTGATCAATGCTCCAACAATTGGACGATCCCAGAAACAATCTCCCAGTGTCTCAAGTCGTCTCGCGCCACCACGCGACAACCACCATCCCTTGGGCCCCCCAGCCAGCCCATGACCTTCAAACCACGTCCGTCTGGCATCTCAGTGTGACCCCATCACCAGCACCTCCGTTAATCAACCGCATCCCTGCCATCCCCCATCCCCCCCCCCCTCTTTCATCCTCAGCAGCAGCAGCACCCAGCCGCCGATGGCAAGCCAGAGACCACCTGAAGAAAAACAATCGAGCACAAGTTGCGGGGTAGAGAAAATGGCGCTCCCGCATGCCCAACTATCCACACATCGCCAGGTCACCTTACGTCCCAATCTAGTGCCGAAAACGTACGAGTCGTTGCGGTGTGGGCTCTCTATGCCTTCATCTGAGGGATTCGGTGTTTAAAAACCAGCCGTTGCATCCCCCTCCTTTTTTCCTTTCCCGCTTTCCGATTTATTACAGCAAACAACGTGCTTCATTTTCTATTCGTCTTATAACAGGTTCCATCTGACAACTTTCGTCTGTTGTTCTCACCGTTCTTATTCCACCGCCTTAGGCTCAGCTACCCAAAAACCCCACCCCCACACGATAGACTCGAGAGAGACCTTCCGGCAAAAGCACCTGACGTCATCTACCAGAGCTTCGTTGGGCTCTTCCAAGGCTCGGGTCCAACTCCAGTCTCGCCACACTTCTCACAACCTACACCTCTTCACAATCCGAGAAAGAGTAGTAATCAAATCATCACAACCCGACGACACAAATCATCATCATGGCGGACACCACAGAGAACCAAGCCCCCGTCGACGAGACGACCATTGCCTCCGTCAAGGCCAACTCTGCTCGCAAGAACTCGCTGTCCAACTACCTGAAGCACCGCCCCGAACGCTCCGAGCTGGTAGAGAGTACGTCGCACGATGCCCGACCAGTTTTTTTTCCATCACATCGTTCATGTGCTGCCGGAGTGAATAATCGCAGACCCCCATGGGTGGAGATTGGGACTCACGCTGCCGCGTCCTTTACTGGAATTTCGATGCTGACCGATCTTTTGCAGAGAACATCCTCCCGGACTCCACAGCCGCGCCCGGCCTCCTCGCCAGCCAGAAAGAGGTAAGCAACCCAGCACCCGACACCTTTCGAACCCCGCAAGAAACAGTCTCCGTGACCCCAGTTCCCATACAGTTCGGGAGGGGAGAGAAAGAGGAAGTTAATGTCGAAAATATGCTAATGATGCCCAATTACAGCTCCAAAAGCACATGCTCGAAGACAAGCTCAACGACAAAATCTCCCACCGCCCCTCCCCCGACGCCCTCCTCAAGGAAGGCGTCCTGCACGAAGACCCGCGCTCCCCAGAGGAGAAATACGAGGAGGCCATTGAGGAGGAGTACGCCAAGCGGGAGGGCGGCGCTTGAATCGCTTTCTCTTTAACAAAAGCTGTGCGCTTAGAGACGAATGCAATGGATGCGAAATATTAGGGAAATGCGACAACTTTTTTTTTCTTTTTCTTTTTTCTTTTTTGAGCAGCTGGACAGGATGATATTTTGAAAGAGATGGATGAGAATTGCTTGCGAGCCTGGAATTGTTTGGTCAGGGAGCCTAATGAGGACCCTCAAAGCGAAGAGAGGGTTGCCGCCTGAGGTTCAGACCCCGAATTCCGCTGTCCCAACCACAGGCTCAATGCACAACCCAACCACAGACACTCCCCTCTTGAAAAAAAATTAAAACAGAATAAATGAGAGATTTCAAAGCCCAGTACTCCATAGAATCCACTGTATAGGTATTCGTGATCTGTAGCAAGTATAAAGGAACGCAACGGCTTACCCAGGGTAGCAGTGAGTTGCCAATGCTACCAAAAATAGCATTGCCCGCTGTGTCCAACAAGGCTGCCTCCCTCCCGCGGCGATCTTGTTCCTGCGTTAGTTTAGCTGATACGCTGTGAGACATCCATCCATCCATGGCGCTTGGTTTTTTTTCCCCCCCAAGACATACAGGATATGTACGACAACACGAAAGATAAAAAGAGAGAAACCGCCTCGTAAACAAGGCCGGCAATGTTCAATATTGGGGGGTTGAGAATACGAAAGAAAAGTCTTGTTGTACTCGTAGGATGGATAGATTGATGACGGGTTGTTTCGTTTCACGCACGAGCGCAGATATAAATAGAGCAACGACGGGCACCAGGACAAGAAGTTCAAGTAGGCATGTATGTAAAAATAAACTGCGTTCGCAACCAGATAACGCCACTTCTCATCCTTCGCTTACAGTAGCTACCTGTCTATGCTCCCGTTATGTTTCCAAGATGATCAGTCATACCTGATCCCATGTCCATGTCCATCCACCATCCATGCCCATGTCGCCCTTGCCCCAGAACCAGAAATCGTACAGCCAAGAAAAAAAATTGCAATCGTGATCAATAACGCCAACAGCACCATGCAGGTTGATTGTGTGACTAGCCATGATAGCCAAGCGATGCGTTGCTGTACGCATGCATGGTAGTCATCGTTCCCAGGCCTCCCGAGTGCGAGACGGGTCCCAGTACTTTGTATGTGATTGTGAAATCGTGTAGTTGTATGTAGTAAGACAGTACCCCCAGAGCCTGCGAGGCTCCAAGGGTGAGAAGAAGAAGAGGCAGCCAGGGTATATGGACCTGATACCACGAGACGATGGCAAAAAGGCGAATCACTGGTAGCCACCGCCATAGCGAGGAGAAGGGGAGCCCTTCTCATAGTCCTTCCGGTTGTGGTTGATGACAACGGTCTTGCCGGACCGGATTACTTGGGCAGCATGTCCTGCTACGGGTCTCGTTAGCATGTTGCGTCTGGTTAGAGATGTTGGGTCCACTAGCATACCAGCATCGTACTCGCGGCGGTTTGAAACAGAGTAGGAGTCGGACGACCCATAGGAGGCAGAGGAGCTGGGACGGCTGGGAGAGCTGGCAGAGCTGCCCTGATGAACGTAGACGCTGCTTCGAGAAGACATTGTGACGGTTTCTATATGTCTGTCTGTCTGTATGTCTGTGTGTGTCCGTCTGTTGGTCTGTTTGTTGGTTGGTTGGCTGACTCTGTTGGCAGATGAGAGTTGTCTGTATAACAGTGATGGCCAAGCAAGGATATATAAGAGTGATGGAGAGGCACAGCCTGTAGTCGAGTTCAATAACTGGTAGTAATGCTCGTGTTCATGTAGTCTTGATAAGAACGATGAGGATGATGGGAAATGCTTCCTGAGGACAACAGGGCATGAGCAGCAATTTGTAGTTTTCCAGACACAGCACTGCCGTCATGGCAGACAAGCACGTTCACTTTGAGACAGCACAGCACAGGCAGAGGAAACGGACGGCCAGATCGGGATAAGTCGACAGGGAGGCAGCAGCAGCAGCAGCGGGTGCTAACGTCTGACACAAGAGTGCACTCGTGAGTCAGGCAGGACCTCAGGCCCCGACTTGGACGGAAACGCGCCTTGGAAGCGATCTGCCGAGAGCCCCCAAACCTCCAGAACACCCCGACAGGGGGAGCGAGGACAGGGGCCGCCAATCGCCCGTGATTGGGCCTCGCGGCTGACTCTCTCTCTCTCTTTCGGACGAAGCAAGCCTTGCAAGCATCGTCAGAACCCAAAAGGCTCTGAGCGAGGGTCTCGTTGTTGTTTGGCACTAGGATGGACGACGGACAAGGTGGCGAAAAAGGGCCTGAGCGGCCTCATGATTGCGAGGCAGGGGGTGTGGCTAGGCAGGGCTCCCAGGGACCGAGGACGATGGGACGAGAGGGTCCTGGAGCACGAGCCGGGGGGGGGGAGAGGCTGTTGTGCTTTGGTGCAATCCGAGGAGAGCATGGCCACAGCCGTGAAGCAGCGACGGCCGGGGGACGGCAGCGGCAGTGGGGAGGCGAGGCAAGATGCACAGCTGCGCGTCTGCCTTCGAGTCACAGCTGGGCGACGGTGAGCGATTCCGGAAAGGTAAAGGACGAGGTCTGGGTGGGAGATTGATGGCAGATGGATGGCAGAGGGAAGAGCAGGGAGGGAGGCCAGGCACAAGCACAGCCGCTCCACTGCTGCCAGACACCTGCGGGTAACCTGCGAGGCACGTCAGTCGCTACGGCTGCAAGTAACAGCGGCACCGGGGTGCGCGACAGAGGCTGCGTTAGCGAACGGGTACCGGACTGGTACTGGCCGGGTAGCGCGTCTGTAGCATTACATGCAATACTGTGCTTGCGTGCCTCTTGTGCTTGCAAGGAAGTCCTGGAAGTTGGAAGACGTGCAGTCCAGCCAAGTGACCCCACGAGCCACTTCGCCAGCGCCTCGCTGAGTCCCGTAGGCCGTGCTAGGCAGACAGGCACAGAAGCAGGCATCAACCATGTGTCCCGTCGCTTCAGCGCCGCGATGAGTCGTCAGAAGTTGGAAGAACAAAGGTGTGGAGAGTGAGTTGAACGGTTTGCCGTTGTTCCCTCTCCTTCTATGCCCGTCTTCCCCTCTTTCTCCTCTAACACCGTCATTGGGTGGCTGGCTCTATTACTGCGGATGTACCAAGGATCTATTACAGCCGCATCTGCGAGGGTTATGCGTATGCGAGCGTGCATTCGCGGGTGCCACAAGGCGAGACCTGCCTGCATGCAAGTACCATGTCACGCATATCTACGAGCTGTCAAACCATTCGACGTGAAGAAAATCACTGTGCGACATGAGGGCTCTCTGGTGTGAGCGCAGGCCCTGCAACTTCGAGTGGGTGGTAGGGGAACAAGCCACGATGGGAGTAGGCTGTGTTTCTACTTTTTTTCTTTTCTCTTTCTTTCGGTGACGACATGACCAGTCACGTCAGTAGAGCTCTCGCAATAAGGGACAGTACAGGGTAAAGGGACGAGCAACTTGGTTGGCCGACGCTACGGGCGAAATGAGAAGCCAACCGGCAGGATTCGGTGATGCTGTCTCGCGGGCATGGTGCCGGCATGGCCCTCTCCTCCCGGCTTCTCTCGCGATACGTGGAGAAGGCATGGAAAGCGGGCGTCTTCTTCCGACTCCACACTCTGTTCGACCATTCCCAACATCTAACTGGCCCCCCTATTTGCTCGCCTCTTCTTCTCCGTTTCTGCCCAACTAATACACGCACCCTTCTGGTAGCATCGCCCACACAAGACCCTTCATACATGGTGGGCGTGTGGGAGCGTCTTCACCAGCAGAAGACGGGGACTAGTCGAGGTGCTCCGGGGAAGGCGGCCCCATGATGCAAGGAACGCCCATTGGAGGTTCGCGAAGCCTTGTTCGACAATCTGCGAATCGGACCCCGGAAGAAGAGCAAGCCAATGCCGGGGTCTCGTTTTTCTTTGGGCTTTTGGGAGAAAATAAAGTCATGTGGACTCTTTGCTGTGCAATTAGCCTGACCCCCCCCCCCCCCATCTTGGCACGAAATAAGAGAGGCCGTAGCCTTGCATGTGCGTGGTCCCCTGATGGCGTTCTGGTACCTTGACTGGCTTGGTGTTTTCAGGGCTCCACTACGTCATAGGCGATTGATTGGGGATGGCTCGAGTTTAGAGTCGCAGTTGTCAGAACACCTCAGTCGGAGCGCCCTGAAAGGAAATTGGCATCTCGAATTGGCCATGTTTGACGTCGATGCCGCGTGCTGCAAACAGCGCCTCGTCTATTATGCCTCGGATCCTTTCAGCTGTCGTCTTCCTCGGCTGTCTGCTGCGAAGTCGCCATCACACGCGGCATCGCTTTTCCCCTGGGCCAACTGGATCTCATACTAGAATCATGGCATCATCGCAGCCCATTTGGGATTCTCGAAGATTGCCTCGCTCATACTCACATGACCCGAAGAAAAGGGGTTCGGCAGTGTCATGACGTAGGAAGTACACTCTCACCAGAGGTTGCCCATTCATTTCAAGCAATCTGGAGGTTGCTGCCGCATCCCCGTATGCACGTACATACATCCATACAGTGTTCATGAAGCCCACCAGTTGATATACCACTTGATGTGCATGTTTAGGCTGCACTTGGATCACGCGAGAGAAATTACGCTGCTGAATTGCCCCTTGGTGACGCCATTCTAGAAATCCGCCAGCGAATCCGCATTGCCACGCTTCCAGCACATGCTTGAGGCTGAATGCTAAGGCTACGCATCTTTTGCATGTCATCATAATCGAGCCATTGTGCCAAGGCCACATGGAGCGCTAACAGCACACACTTGTCTAGGGGATTGAGGGAAAAGAAGCAGTTGACAAGCATCCATTGGGAATCCGCCCCAGAAGATGCAATTGGCGGGGGAAGCGAGATGCTGCCCGGGGCTCCCATTGGCCAATCACTCGCCCATCTCGCCCAGATGCAGATTCGCGCCTCGAATCGGGAAGCTCAAGCAAGTTGGTGGAGATTGATTGTGATAGCTGGCCACTTCAGCAATTCGTCTTTGCTCTTCCTCCTCTCTTCCTCCTTCTTCCCATCCATCCATCCATCCATCCGTCCGTCCACCTGCGCACATTTCTTCCCTCTCCCACAAAACGACGTAACCCACAGAAATCGCTTCGCTCTTCCTCACCACCATCAACAGACACACACGCAAACATCGCCACCCCCAAATCCCAAAAATGAAGGCAGCCCTGCTCCTCTCCGCCCTGGCCTCCTGCGCCATTGGCCTCGTCGCCGCCGAGGACCTCAAGATCGAGGTCACCCACCCCGTCGAGTGCGACCGCAAGACGCAAAAGGGCGACAGGCTGTCCATGCACTACCGCGGCACGCTGGCCAAGACGGGCGAGAAGTTTGATGCCAGTGCGTTCTATCTTCCCCCATCCTCATCCCAGGAGGATTCAACATCCGATGACGATCTCTTGATTGATTTGATTGACTGACAAATTTGGTTTTCCTAATTGTAGGCTACGATCGTAACCAGCCATTCAACTTCAAGTTGGGCGCTGGCCAGGTGATCAAGGGGTTTGTCTTGCACCCCCCTCCCCCCTCGTTCCTTTGACGACGACGACGTTGGGCGACATTGAGGCTAACGGCTTGTAGATGGGATCAGGGTCTCCTTGACATGTGCATTGGCGAGAAGAGGTAAGTAGACCAACCCAACTGCGTCACTTACTGGCCTTCCTTCATTAGGCCTCTATCTGGAACCAATGCTGACAATTACATCACCATTCAGGACTCTCACGATCCCTCCCCAGCTGGGCTACGGCCAGCGCAACATGGGCCCCATCCCCGCCGGCTCAACCCTGAGTACGTCCCTTCTCCCATCCCCTACCTGGGAACTCACGAAGACCATACCCCCATCGCCGCACCGAAATCAGGCCAACTCGCTAACACCCCGATGCCCACAGTCTTCGAGACCGAGCTCCTCGCCATCGAAGGCGTCAAGGCCCCCGAGAAGAAGCCCGTCCCCGAGACGCCCATCGTCGAGAAGCCCGCCGAGGACGAAGACGAAGAGAGCGTCGTCGAGAAGGCCGCCGAGGCAGCCGCCAGCGTCGCCTCCGAGGCCGTCGACGCCGCCAAGACGGTCTTCGCCGACACCGATGAGGGCCACGGGGAGCTGTAAATCTTTTACTTTGAGGAAATGACAAAAAGAGAACAGAGAAATGATATGATGATTATGTAAACTATACCTACTTTTTCCTTTGCTCGCATAGCTACCTACACAGCGGATCTACAACAAGAGTATTGTATGTAAAATGCAACGTTTCCGTTCAGATGCTCCTTCTGTCGGACTTGAGCTATATCTAGATGTGATCGTCACGTTTAGGCATCTGTACGGTACGGTGTGTAATACTAGATCGCCCGAGACTTGAGATTCGGAGTATGTAACCGTCCACCGTCCGTACGTACGTCATATCACAACCGCTTCTTTCTGCAGCAACTCTCACCTGCAGATACGGTAAATGCAGACATCAGTCCATATGGCAGATCAGTGGAGTCGAAAAAGCCCAGCAAAAGTAACAACGTGGGGGGGCCATCTTGACATCCAAAAAGCTTCGCTTACGACTTTGCAACATTTCCCATCAAGAACATTACGTAGGACAAAGAAGCTTCCAAACCTTTTTTCCAAAAGTTCCAAACAATGCTAGATATCGTCACTCATAACCAAATCCCATTCACTCTTTACCAAAACGAAAGCTTCTTCTGCTTTGGATCCGTAGAGGGCGGCCGGCCCCGCTTCTTTTCTGTTGCCAACTTGGGACGTTTGTTCAGCTCTGGCGGGACAGGGACAGGCCTCGTTGTGTCTTTTGGGTCGTCGGCCTGGACGGCATCTCGAATCGTCTGTCGGGATAGACATAGGTCAATGTGCTCGTTGAATTGCCGCTCGTTTGCTGCCTGGGGACGGAGGCATATCGGGCAGTCCCACCAGTCCTCTCGAGGCGGAGCCCCGCCGTCGGGATGTGGATTGGGCACAGTCTCTTTTCCGTGTCTTCGGTGATTTGATGTGTCTTCGTCCTCCTCTTCGTGCTCGTGTGATACGACGCCCAGATGTTCGTCCATTTCGCCCATCGAGTTGTCCTCATCTCCGCCCAACATTTGCCATTCCTCTTCTGTTTCCAAAGGCGTACTCGCTTTCCTCTTGACGATTCCGGTTTCGCTAGATTCTCCTGATTCCTGTCGGCGAGGTCTGAAGCCAAAGAATGCCATGGTATCGGGCTTCTTGGTGCTGACGAGGTTCGTGCACCGGAGCCCCATGAGCCGCAGCTTCATGCCTGGTATTTCATGCTCCAACTTGGCAAGCATCGGCAACGAATAGTTGTACAGGTCTTCGGCGAGATAGATTGACTTTGGCAGAATAACTTGCCGGGTAAGGACCTCGAACGTATGAAGTTTGATCTTGATACAGAGTGTACGGCCTTTGCACTCGCTTCGTCTCATATCCTTCTCCAGGGCCTCGGCCGTCGAGCGAAGTTTGTCCCTCAGCTGCGTGGGGTCTGACATATCATGGAATGTGCTCTCCGTTCCCACACTCTTGCGCTCGTACTCTTCTGCGGGCTGTATTTTCGTGCGGCCAAGGCCGAGATAGCAGCGAAAGAGAAACTCGGATGTCTTGTCCCCAAAGAGTCGGTTCAAATACTGCCGCTGCTCATAGATGTCCCCACACGTCTTGACTCCAATTTCCAGGAGTTCGCGCTCGAGGACTCGGCCGATGCCGTTGACTTTCCGTGTTGGCAGGTCCCGCATAAACCCCATGATGGCACTTCTCTCCCTAGGGAGAGCGTATTGTCCATTCGGCTTGTTCATGTTTGAGCAAATCTTGGCCAGCCTGGCGTTTGCGGCAATGCCCGCCGAGACCGTAATTTTCGTCTTTTCATGGACCTCCTTTCTCATTTGCTCCACCACTGCTGCCGGGTCCATGTCGTGCTGTTCGCAATATTCCGTAATATTGAGATACGCCTCGTCAATGCTCGCACTTTCGAATCGCGGATCGTAGTTTGCAAGCACCGCCCTCACTTCCTCGGCCTTTGCGCCGTACTTGTGAAAATTGGGCTTGATTAGGACGAGCTGTGGGCAGAGCTTCTTGGCCACGAAACCAGCCATACCCGAGCGACAGCCAAACTGGCGCGCAGCGTAGTTGCACGTGGTGAGAACGCCGCCGCCAACCGCAAAGGGAACGTCTTTGAGATCGGGTCGATCAAGCTGCTCCACCGCCGCGAAAAAGGCATCGCAGTCAAGGTGCACTATGTGCTGGGTGAGGTCTCTGGTGAGCTCGAGCTCCGCGAGAAGGCGATCGGCGTTTCGGAGGTCCCGCGTGAGATCTTGCTGTTCCAGCTTCTTCTTGCGCGCCAAGATCTGTTCGATTTTTTGTGTGAGGATCTTGTCTCGTTCTTCTTCGCGGTTGAAGAACTTGGATCCCTTGGACGCATTGTAGATGATCTCCGAAACCTGAGCCTGTGCGTTAACAAATGCCGCTCCGATGCGAGGCAAGATTCTGTTCAGAGAGAGACCTTGCTTTGGTCGACCTTGTCTTGGCCAGCCTTGGTCAGCGAAGGCCCAAGCAGGTGGTACTTGAGAGTCTTGGAAGCATCGTCCTGTTTCTCCCCTGGGGTTTCCGCCCGGATTTCCCCTCGGATTTCCCCCTCTTGATCTTCCTCAGTATGCGCCGGTTCCTCCGCAGACGTCATGTCGATGAAGCCATCAAGCCGCGATCCGAGTGTCGTGTAGCGCACAGCATGGACGAGATATCGGTATCATGCCGAGTGTACCCAAAAGCGCATCTCAGGGCGTGGTCATGTATCATTTCGCGCATGAGCGGAATTCCGACAGGAGCTGGAGCGCGTTGCCTGACCGTGAAGAGCAAATACGACAGCGACACGGTATCACGTGATGAGATCAAAACCTCCAAGCCTGCACAAGTGCTCAAGTGCTAGCAGCTCGCTCCAGTGATTCAGCGGGGACTTTGCTCTCCACCAGAGCTCTGTGACAAAACTCCCTGCCGCGCATCGCCATTGGCCGGCGACTGTGCTCGCACCCCTCACCGGCAGGCCGTATAAGCGCCGAGACGCCATGACGAAGCGTCTCATAGGTCGGCATGTGGAAGCGATTCCATGAACTGGTTGGACAATAAAAGGGTCTTCGAGTGGCGTTGCAGAGCGTAGGTAGGGTATAAAGACCATCTTCGCATACAACCGGGCTTTTCAGTAGGTCTTTGTCCGTATCGCATTCGAAGCTGTCCGGAGCTCTGCGTCTCGCTCGGATCAGACCGGCGACTGGATCAAAGATGGCGGCACGGCCAGGCGAGGAGAACGTAGCTACGCTGTGAGTCGATGACGGTCGCAATCGATGCGCTTCTTGAACCGTCGCTGATGTTGAAGAACGGCAGCTTTGCAGACATTCACTACTTTTACTCGCCGGCAAATGTAAAGCCTCGCCATCACCGGTTCGACAAGGGATCCTACGTCTATCTGTTTGAGAATGCCGGCGAGCGGAGGTGTCGCATCGAGATTGCCAACAACCCAGGCACCGAGGATCAAGATGCTTTCTACGGATGTAAGGACGGACCGCATCGCGTGCTCATCGTCGGTCTCTAACGGTGCATGTTCCGCATAGTCCTCGATCAGGCGCACGTTCGATACTCGTACAAGCAGCACTGCGCCGTCTCGCTGACCGTCGCCGACTCGGTGGACCAGAGCGAGTGGCATCTCCCGACCTACGACCCGCGCAACGAGAACAAGTACCACTACAAGCTGCACTCGCTCGACATCTACTTCTGGACGCAGCAGGATGCGCTGCAGTTCGTCAACGGCGTGCGCCGCGTGCTGCCGCCGGCCCAGGTCGAGGTCCTCGACGAGCCCGGTCCGCCGCCCCAGCCCGCGGGCATGAGCGCCGTCATCCAGAAGCTCGAGAGCGCGGCCATTTCGGATCCGCAGTACAGCAACGGCGCCGTCTCGCAATCAGCCTCGCTGGGTTCAGCCGGCGGCCATGGCGATGCCTCGGCCGTCTCGCCAGAGGCACCAAGCATGTCGATGCCTCCCCCGCCGCCTCCGCCTCAGTCTCAGCCGGCCAGCTTTGCGCCCATGGCATACAATCCGGCTGCACCCGCTGCGCCCGAGGCCATCCGCCATCGCGAGAAGACGCCTCCTCCAGACGAGGATCCCCTCAATCCCCTGGCGGTCGCAGTGGCATATGATTATCGCGGCCAGCCTTTCACTCCGGGGATTCCCCCTCCGTCTCAGTTCCCGCCGTCGGCAGTCACCAGCCCGGGGTTCGCGCCTCCTCAGTTCGCGGCACCGCCAGTCCATCCTGGAATTCACCGAGCCACGACCATGCCGGCGCAGGGTCTGCCTTCGCCCGGACTTCCCGGCACCTATGGGGCGGGCTTCCCAGCATCGCCAGGCCTCCCTCCGCCACCGGCGTCTCAACCGCCAATGGCCACCCAGGGGCTTGCCAGTCCTCCGCCAGGCGGGTACTCCAACTACTCGTACTCGCAGCAGCCCGGCTACGCACCATCAGGCCCGGTGGATTATTCGATACATCAGCAGGTATACAGGCCAACGGAAGCCGAAGCAGGCCACAAGTATCAGCCGAAGCAAGAGGGCAAAGGAAAATTCGAGGAGAACGCCGGCCGGATTGAGAGAGGCGTGACGGGCATGCTGAAGAAGTTTGAGAAGAAGTTTGGATAGTGGCAGGGACGGAGATGGGTCGGTGTGAGGACGGGCGTGATATGGGGAGAGGGATGTGATGTGATTTCGAAGGATGCAGCGGGGATATCCAATGGCAGGAGTACCGGGTTTGTACCAAAGATTTGTTTTGTCACATGACGATTTCTGTTTTGAATACGCAATTCAGCGTAGATTCGATTCTTCCCTTTTCTTCTCTGTCCGAATGTTGGCCGATGTGATCAGTGTTGCCAAGGTGTCAGCATTGCTTCTATTTTCGATATCAGTTGTTCCAGCTCACCGGTGGTTGTCGCAGGTCAGCGAAAGACTTTGCCACCAAAAAGGTTGGCGATGCTTTCATAGACAGAACCGAGGCCTCGGACCAGTAAATCTTGTCTCGTCTCACCTCATCTGCACAATCACTCACCTCGGTGCTTAAGGAATGCGCACGATACAATGCGACTACTACTGTACGCGTTGTTTCTCCACCCCGATCTGAGACCCCTCCATCCGATATCACATCTTACATGATAGTATGCCGCAGTATCTTGGGAGATGGAGATGAAGCAGCAAGCACGCAACCACCCAGCGCGTATGACAGGCTGCACTAGCAGCTCCATGGCACTCGAGGTTGGATCCATCGTGAAATGGATCGATTTTGCAGCCATTAATAGCACAGTGGCGGCCCGTCCAGCGGGTAACTGGCAGCCCAACCCAGTCCGGCGTAGAAAAGGTTTCACCTGCAGAGGCTGAGATAGGGCAAAAGTGTCAGCCCGGTTGATTCCACAGAGCCGGTACTTCAGGGTGTGCTGGTGATCTCATGCTGCCAATGGCAAGCTTCATACCAGATTGCATTAGCAGCTCCTTGTTTCGTGCAACCTTGGCCATCCCGCTTGATCGTGGCTGGACAAGCCCGTCCTGCTTCTGCTCGAAGCTGGGCTGTGTTCCGGCGGTGGCTGGGCTTAGCCTCGAGGCTCCTCGTAAAGAGCAGAAGCGTCATGTATGGGGCTGACACGCACGCTCTTAGCGTCTCCCGAGGCGCCGCTCTGGGGCCTTCGGGGCTTTGACGTAGCGAGTTAGCGGCTTCTGCCCGCTGGAATCAGGCCAACAGCACCGACCTGCAGACCTCCAGCTGCTCCGTCCTTGTCGTCCTGCATCTCCTCCAAGCTTCTTCCCTCTGCCTCGTGGATCCCATCGTCTCCCTGTCCATCTTCACCACTCGCCCCCGTGCTCCGTCACTCTGGTTTGCATTTTCGCGGTTGATTGCTCCCGCCAGTTCCCCGCGCCCGTACCACCGCAAAGCACAGAGTCGAACGCTGCCGGCCCACCCTCGCTAAACGAGCAGTAATCACGGGCTGAGCTGCTCCATCGTCTGCTTGGATCCTCGGTCACTGGAAGAGAGACGCTGACTGGGGCGGACGAGGCGGCCCAATGTGGACGGCAGACTCGTGAAAAGGGCCTTTTTCCTACTGACGAACAATCTCACTCTGCCACCAAATCAAAAGCCAGCCGTCCATTGTCTGTCTCTCCCTTCGCTACTCGCCCAACCATCGGACTCCGGTCCCTCCTACATGTCTCTCGCGGCCGGCGAGGATGTACCTACACAGTCGGACGGCGCAACGTGCCGATGCCAGCGCTCGGCTGGCGCAATCGGCTCGCCACGTTCACAAGCTGCAGCGGCGAGGCCTCAGCGGTAGCATCATAGGCGCTGTATGTCTACGGTGGAGTTGATGTGCATTTTTTTTTTCCCGTCTGGTTTGCTGACTTGAGCTGCTTGTTCCAGATCCTGCTAGGCGTCGCCGTATTTGTCATTGTTCTTGTTCTCGTTATTGGATACATCAAGCGAAGAAAGAACAACAAAAAGGCCAAATACGAGCGAGCTCATGGAGACGACACCACCGAGGTAACCGCCGCCTCGCGTACAATTCGTGCCGTCAACTCCTCCTCAACCAACTCAAGAACTGGTCGATCTACCCAGCCTCCCGCCGCGTCCTCAAATCGCAACAATGCCGCCGCTGGCACCGTGGATCGCAACACCTCGGTCCGCTCCGTCATGACCCTGCCGGCCTACCGCCAGATGGCTTCGAACAACGAACAGGTTCTAGGGCGAGAGGGCGAGAGAGACGGCATCGACGTGATTGTCGACTTGCCAACAGAGGAGGAATTGGAAGCGCTGCGCGACGAAGAGATGGAGAGCATGTATCAGATCCGGCTTGCGCGGCGGCAGATGATTGAGGAACAGCAGCAGAGGAGGGCAGCACGCGAGGAGGCTCGAAGACGAGGCGACACGGCAGCCCTGGCCGAGCTCCGCGCCCGCGCCCGCGCTGCGAGCACCAGCAACCCCATCGAGGAGCTCCGCCGGGAAATGGAGCGGGCAAAGGAAAACAGGAACCTATCCGTGTCGAGCGTGTCTTATGCGGACGTTGGACTGGCCCGCCACGACGGCACTCGCATCCGCGCCAACAGCACCGACAGCGAGCGCATGGGCCTGCTCTCAGACTCTGCAAGCATCGGAATGACAGAGGTGCGATCTCAGTCTCAGGCGCACAACCGCGGAATGAGCGTCAGCTCCGTCATCAGCATGGACAGCGGCTTCCCCTCGCCCGCACTGACCCGACGGTCGGGAGACTCGCACACCAACACGCCGGGCCAGGCTCCCAGCGAGGCTAGGGCGGGATCGAGCCCCGAGCTCGTGGAGGCGGACTTGGGCGAGGAAGCGATGCCACCGCCGGGCTACGAGGACGTTTCCCTGACCGACGACGACGACTTCCGGGACCGATCCATAGTGCCGATGCACGAGCCGCCGCCAGAGTACCCGGGATCCCATCGGTCCGATTTGCAGCGGGGCCAGACGTCGCCGTCTCTCGTCTCGGCCTCGAGCGAAGGGGATCCGGGAGAGCGTGCGCTGCGGCCGACTGGCGGCAATGTTGGCGGCATCCCCCGGCTGCCAAGTCTGAGGATCAGCGAGCTCCCTGCGATTGTGGTGGAGCCGTCAAGCGCGCAGCCGCCGGACCACGAGGACGATGCTGAGGCTGAACGAAGACTGTAAAGATACCTTGAAAGAATGCGGGAGCCCTTGTCTTGGATTTTCTGCACCTCCCTGCCTCTTCTCCCCCTCCGCTGTCTGTGATGGAAATGAGCTATGATTTTATGGATGATTTTGTTGCTTTATAATGCTTGGACACTCTTCTTCAAATACTTGACTTGCAAAACGGATGCGAAGCCAGGCGTCTTGCTATTCACCATTTCCCCCCCCGGATATGTTGTTGCTTCCTGGAGACGGATGTTGCTGTGCTTTTACATCGTTTTCTTGCTTCTCTCTGCTTCTTTGGGCGGTGTTTTTGGCGAGCATACGAGGGGGAGTTGATTCTCGTTCTGCGGATTTTACCAGTATAGAACAATACCGATGATTTGGGCTAAGATTGTGAATAGTGTTGTATGCAGTGTGGAAAATACAAGACGATAGGAAGTTGCATCGTTTATAGCCTTGGCTAACTCTGGCTCCTTACGGTTTCTTGAGTGATCTTTTGTGTCTTTATTTTCCACCTATGAGGAGTTTGTGGTTTGGGGTTTGATCATGCAGAATGATCCTACGGGTGAGTTGCGTGGTGGGCTACTGCCTGCCCTACCGTACAGTACCCTCATAGTAACTGTATTCTCGAAGAAGAGGTTCGAATTGGAGTTGTCATCTGTGACATGACAGTCGAGCGGAGGTCATTCTGTGACATTACATGTCTGGATGTCGCTGGAACTCTTGTTGCAGAGCAATTGGTGCTTTGTTAATTACTTCAAAGGATGAACCCATACAAGTAGACCGCAATTATTCCAGTGGACATCCGTAGGTAATGAATTCGTCGTGCTGTCTTTCTCTCTCTCTTCGATTCGCCCGTCGCAAATGCATTCTTCGACGTTGCATGATGCTGTATGAGTATGCCGACCCGCCTTGGACTTGGTGGGCCTGACTCCTCTTTATCCTCGTCTTCTCGAGTATTCTCTGAGCACTTCACGTGCGGAACACATCTGGTTTGTCTTGGCCTGCTGCGGCTTGTCAACGTATTCGTGCCATATTCCTGCTTTCGTTGTTGCAGGAAAAGAAAAGAGGAGGGAACACAAGTCGGGGAAATCGGAGGACGGGTCGAGACTCGTTCCGTGTTGGAGCATCTGGAGGTGTCTTCTCAAACAGCTTCGCCCAATGCCCAATTGCTCAAGACTAGATGGCGTCTTCCATCATCGAGCTTCTCAACCTGACATCACATGAGCAACAAAGGGCATGAGCGCGACGACTGCTCCTAGTTAAAGCACCCCTGGGATTTTCATCCCCTTATGCGCTCTGTCGAAGCAGAAATCTTTAGCTCTTTTCCTTCGGGCGTCTCAAGAGAATCTGCTGCTGCTGCTGCGCTGCCGGTCTCCACTTCTCACTGGCGTAATGCAGGTCAGCACAACACCAAAAGTGGCGCTTTGCTCGACAGCCGGGCGACGCAACCGAGCCGGTTCGAGCGGGAGAAGACTTACAACTGCGACGCTGGATGAGCTGCCACAAGAGGAAGACGGGCTGTACATGCCTCTTCAGTAAGTGGTATATCGCTGAAGAGCAGAGGGAGGCGGGCGATGAGGTTTGTCGACCCAATTGGTTTCCCCTGATGATTAGCGCAGAGCATCGTCGAGTCCAGAGAGAGGAAACGAACAGTTGACACGACGACGGGTTGCTGCTTAGAAATTATCGACCAGGCCCCTGAGCTTATCGCGTCTCGCCGACGGCTCGATGCTTGCTGCAGGGGGGGAGCAGTTCTTCGTCGCTCTCTCTCATTCATGTTGATGATGCCCCACCACCTTGATCAGTTCGGGATGAGATGGGGTTGCGATCGCGATTTGGCCTCTGACGATGCCGATGCTGATGCTGATGCCCATGACACAGCAGTCTCTGTGAGCCTTTTCTCAAGGCCAAGAGTCGCATGATTTGTCTTTTGTTTATTTTCGGATCGACAAGATTCAATGGGGAAAAGGCCATGCAGCAATCTTTGAAAATAAAGGCATCATCGCGTCTTCCGTCGACATTATCAAAGCTTTAGCTAAGCTCTGGCTAAACCCCCCTCTGCTCCACCAGCCACGGGCTCCACATGCGGGGTGCGGCAGCAGTTTGTCAGGCTCAAGTAATGCTGATTCTTGCGAGACGGTTGCAGGCTGAGGTACCTACTTACTACCGATACGCGGAGAGAGACAAGAGCCGAGATGCATTGGCGGTGCCGAGCTGCTGCTGACACGATGATGACTTTTGTGACCTGGGATTGGAATCTGTTCTTTTCCGGCGTCTCGCCGGACGAGTCGAGTAATGAATCGTGGGATGTGCCTCGTGGTGGTCCCCTTGATTACCATTTGCGGCCAGCCAGGCACATTCCTCGACTTCGGCAAGACGAGACGAAGCAGATCCATGGCTGGCAGCCTGTCTTCCACGCATCTGATCTTACTTTAGTCTAGTCTACTAGCAGTTTCTGCAAAGACGTGCGCCATCACCAATACGAAAAAGAAAAGAGGGGAGGGGGCCCCCCGGTATAGTACCCCGAGCTGTCATGATCTCATCGCCTGATCCCCAGCCATCGCCCAAGTACAGCACATGTCACCCGCGCGGCAAACCCCCAATTCCACTGCCCACGGGAGAATGCAGCCGAAACTTTACGATTCGACACTAACACCGATTCGATCCTCCTTCTTTTCCCTCTTGGGGGGGTTTCCAGTTGAGCCGCTCTCAGGTATAAGAGCTCCGAGGCCCTCCCCCATCTCAACTCTTGGAGTCTCGGAAGCATCATCACATTCCAGAGCCCGACCTCGAATAAGAAGCCTTCTTTTCCTTCCATTCTGCTTTTGAGATACCCCCCATAAAGAACCATCACAATGGCTCCCAAGATTGCCATCGTCTACGTAAGCTGATCTCCCACACTGTTGAAGGACGCAGCTTCCCCCCCCCCTTCCAACCTCGCTGACCCCAATGCCCTCCCAGTACTCCATGTACGGCCACATCCGGCAGCTCGCCGAGGCCGAGAAGAAGGGTGCCGAGGCCGCCGGCGCCCAGGTCGACGTCTACCAGATCCCCGAGACTCTCTCCGACGAGGTCCTGGCCAAGATGTACGCCCCTCCCAAGCCCACCGACGTCCCCGTCCTCGAGGACCCCAACACCCTCACCCAGTACGACGGCTTCCTGTTTGGCATCCCCACCCGTTACGGCAACTTTCCCGCCCAGTGGAAGGTAAGTTCACGCAATTTGCTACATGAATATATCAAAAGCAAGGAAAAAGTCTGACATACGTTCCTCCGGCCAGACCTTCTGGGACAAGACCGGCGGCATCTGGGCCTCGGGCGGCTACTGGGGCAAGAAAGCCGGCCTCTTCATCTCGACCGGCAGCCCCGGCGGCGGCCAGGAGTCCACCGCCATCGCCGCCATGTCCACCCTGACGCACCACGGCATCATCTACGTGCCCCTCGGCTACGCAAAGACCTTCCCGGACATCACCAACCTCGACGAGGTCCACGGCGGCTCCCCCTGGGGCGCCGGCACCTACGCCGGCCCCACCGGCGCCCGCCAGCCCACCGAGCTCGAGCTCAAGATCGCCACCACCCAGGGCGAGGCCTTTGCCCAGGCCCTCTCCGGCTGACTACATGGTAGCAACAACAAGGCTGCCACCTCTAGCAGCACCGAGAAGGCTGCTCCGGCAACGGCTGCTCCGGCCAATGGATCTGCGCCGCCTGCTGCAGCACCTGAGGAGCCCGTCCGGAAGCAGGAGGGCGGCAAGGACCACTTTTGCGGACTTCCTGTCAAGTGCTCTCTCATGTGAAGGAGAGATGTCACAAAAAAATAAATAAATAATAACTGTCAATCTCATATATATTCCCCCGCAATTCTTTGCTTTTTAATGTCGAACAAATACCAAATACCTAGATGCAATAGAATTGAAGCCCATTTCTGAATACGATACAATCTGATGTCATCTTGTGATAGCCTCCTTCACATGTTTTCCTTCTTGCGTAGTGCACAAATCTCCGCCATACAGTCGATGGAGAGTATCTCATGGCTCATCTTCTTTTCGCTCCGCCCAATCATCAAATCGTCAATCAGTTGAAAGACATAAGCCATTGTAGTCTCCTTCGAAGACCGCCTGCCTGCGGGATCCCCACCAAAGGTTTCCCAGTAACTGGTCTGCAGATCCTCAATCACGTACAAGCCGCCTGGTTTGACGGCTTTCCAGAGATACTCGAGCGATGTAATCTGCTGGGTCATCGTGTGTCCTCCATCGTCGATAATGACATCGAACAAGCCGCCTGCCGTGGCTTCGGCGGTGAACTTGTTGAGGAAGACGGCGTCTGCTTGATCGCCGATGAAGACATGTGCGTTGGCGGTTACGTCCTGGTACTTTTGGGCACATTGCGCGTCGTACTCGATGAAGAAGAGATCGACGAATGGCAGGTACTCGAGCCAAGTGTAGTATGACGCTCCGGGGCCGTAGTCCTGTGGATGAGTTTTGGTTATAAGCTGGCGTGTGTATCTAATATTGTCCACTGCACTTACCATGTTGCAGCCAAGCCCAATCTCCAGGACCTTGGTCTCTTCTTCTCGAATACCAGAGAGGTACTTGTCGTACATGAACTGGTATTTGTGTGTGGTGACCTTGTCCGTGCCGTATTTCTGGGCTGTTTGCTCAAAGCTGAGGCGGCTGTTGGTGGATTTGATGCCGGGGCTGCTTCCGGGACACCGTCAGCTACACATACATTGACCAAAACAATGCACAGACATGTTGGAAGGAGTCACAAACAGATGAGGGACGAATTTCTCTTGGATAGCGTCTGCTGTTGCGCCGCCCCATTGGTGGCAAGCAGCGTAGACGAACAAGCTGGCAGCTATGGCGAAGACCAGATACAGGCTCCGTGTGCCGGACATTGTGACGCTGGCTCGATCTTCAGATGCTGTGGACAAGGGCCGGGGATTGGACTTTGGCGAGATCGGTCATGATGAAAGAGAATCGTTGAAACTGCCGAGAGATCCATGAAGCTTGACCTCTAGGCGGAGAGTGATGCTCAAGGTGTTATTGAGAAGGCGATTTCGACAGAGCTTCTTTCCCATCCTCTCCATCTTGCCCTGCAAATCATGGAAACACATGCGGAAGGAAGGAATGAGGCGAAAGGCACCTACTCCAAGGATTTACTGAACACACGGGATCACTCCTGCCTTGCCTCCCTGCAACGTCAAGTCGGCAAGAGCAGCCCACGGCCCTCCCATGTCCGACCCCATTTCTACAACCTTCCAAATCACCCCATTATAAGACCATATCGTATCGTGCCTGCAATGCTCGAGTCCCTGGATGTTACATATTCCTTATCATATTCACGGCGTCTGCCGCTCTGTCTAAGGCTTGGCTCGGGTATCCTGACATATCGTTCATAAACTCCAACTGTCGCACAGTAATAACCAATTATCTTGCGTATCTCTCGCCACCGCCACAACCTCCTCATCCCCTTCATCTCTTCCCCCTTTTCTTGAACAAGTCTGTCTCGGAACCAAAAAAGGGATTTGGCTGAAATGGCGTGAGGACCTGCGGATCGGATTGCAGCTCGCCGTCGTACATCCGCGGGCGGTCATCTCCAACCGGCGGTGCTACTCTGATCTCTCCGCGGTAAATCTCAATCACGGAGACGACGGGCAGGGCGAGCAGCAGCATCGAGAGGAGCTGGCCAAAGCTCCAGTCCTTCTCCCCCTCGTCGCTTAGCTCTACTGACGGATGTCCAAACGCCTGGGACAGCAGGATGATGCGGACAGCAGCCCCAATGGCAACGGCCGCCATCAGGAACCATCCCACGATTTGCACCGTCTTGTAAAACCTCTGGTTCCGGCTGTGCAGGTACCATGTGGCGAGGACGAAGATGATACCATTTCCCGCCATTGCCGCAATGGTGCCAACATACGACAAGCCCGCGTTGGACGGAGCCTTTTCTCCGTCAGTGTGCCAGACACAGGCAACGGGCAGAGTCGATTTGTCCAGTCCCTTAGACACGGTCTGGAGGACAAAGACCCCGGAGACTGTCGACAACGCCAGGTTGACGAACATGAGCACTTGTCTCATCCAGCGCAGCACCCAGTCCCGGCGATAGTCTCGAACCAGGGCCAAGAGTGTCGCATTGTGCGTTGCCATGGATAGGAGGGACAGCATCCAGATTAGGAAGAAGTGATACGGGACCAGGGAGTTCATCTTGGCTAAACCAACGCCTGCGAAGCCTTTCCTTTAGCGTCGTGCCACCAGGAGATATCCGGGGGTCGTGCGTGCAGCTTACTTTGGATGCCGATCCCTTGCATGATCTGTGAGTCGCTGTACCCATTGAGTAACTTTCGCCGGGTTGTTGACTCTCTGCCTCGGAAGTCTGCAAGAATCACACTCGCAGATAGCACGATGGCCAGCCCGGCCGTGATTATGAAAGAAAGGAGAATCTGTGGATAACAATGGTCAATAACAGGGTCTCGAGCAATAAGGGAGCCTGGGCTTGCTCGCCGCGGGTCGCTTCCCGCGAGAGCCTGTCAACGTACTCCTTGCCCTGCGACACCCGAATCGCTAGGGGTCGACTCTGGTGCAGACGTGCAGTTGAGTGTCCCCATGGTGGAAGATGATGGTGATTATGACTGCGTCGAAGAATGAGTCCATGAAATGGGGCAAATTGCGAACAAGCATCATCAAATCTCAAAAGTGAACCCGCCAGCTTTCTTCTACTTTTAAAAGCAAATTTACCCATGACGCCTTGGCAACGGTGGGAGCTATTTTTACCTAATCTCTCTCTATATGACATCTACGGACAACACCGATGATGCATTTGGGCGGCTGGCTTTGAAACGCGGACGACATGTATGGGTTGCGGGAGCCGCTCACCTTTGACTGGCCCTGGTTGCTTGCCTCTGCCACAAGTGGCTCGTGGCTCGCCTTTTGGGCGACAAGGCTGCAACCCAGTCAGCCAGCCATACATACACGCACAATGCGGAGGGCAGGCAAGCAGGATTCACGACGACCAGGATCTGCTCTCGCTCTACCAATCCCAAGGGGAGAACGGCTTGGACGATGATCATCACTGGCCACCTCGACCCGGGAGGTGTGTACTGTCCCACTTGCCTTACCGCCGCCATAGAACCCCGGCAGTTGAGAGAGCAAGACTCCACCGAGTGTTGGAAAAGAGGCACGTCTTGCAACCCTGCAGCTCAGACACCCCGTCTGTCCACCTCGCTCAGCATCCGTCATATTTGAGTTTACCAATTTTCCAGGTTGAAGCCCTCCCTACAGACCTGTATGTGCAGTTGCATGCAGGGTATCATGGATTCCCACCAACACCGACGCTGGGGAATAGTATTACATATCATCGACGACAATCACATGAGGGGAAACCTCATCTCTTCTCTGCCGTGTCAGCTTACCAGCACGCGACCTGCTTGTCTAGCTCCTCCAGTTCGAAATGAGTTGTGACGGTTGGGAGCCGGGAATGGAAAGAGAGCGCGGCATGCTCTGCTGCTGCTAGCATGGAGCACGAAGCAGTACTACTTCGTATGCATGTCTTTCCATGCTGTCGCACCACCTTGACCCTTGATGAAATTGGATGTTGAAATTCCTACGCTGATACATTCAAGTGCCGTCGTCCTGGCCAGGCATGCAGTCTGGGTGTGCTTGGATGGTTTCCAAAGGGGAGAGAATGCGAAGAAGAGGTTCGTGAACTGTGGCTATGCCTTCCCTCTCCTTGTCGTTTCCCCCCCTGTTGACTTTGAACTTCGAATAACTCCCAGCTGTCGGGACCGACTTGCGGCCGACCTTTGACAAACTCCACTTATACGCCTCTACGGAGACAATTAGCCAATCGAACAGGCCTGCCCAGCAGCTGCAATCACAGGGATCATGACTTGGTTCTGAAAAAGAAAAGCGGAACAAATCTCAGGAAACACGGTTGAAGCTTTTTGTGATAGAAGCATGGGGTGCTATGGAGTACTTCGTACGACTCCAGCCTACCGTGGCCACCACTTCATCTTACGAACAGAACAACCAACACAATGCCTCTAGTCTCATAGCTTCTCGAGACACCTGAGACATACCAGCGCAACTCTCCGTTACCGGTTGACTGGATCAATCATATCGAGTGCTCAGAGTCCTGGCCATGGCAGCTGTGCGATATGAACGAATGCCGTGCAACGCTGCCCATTCCCGATTCGACTCTCGCCTCACAGCCGAGACCATTGGGGGAGATCTTTAGCGCTAGTCGCCCGTAATAACGATCGCCGGGCGAGATGCCCTGTCTGTCAGGTTGTTCTCGTTCAAGGGATGAGGTCCCGTCCCCTATCTACATCGAGGCAAGCCTAGCGCCGAAGCTCGCACGCGTGATCCACGTGCGGCACAAACGTGAGCCGCCCAGTCTCGAGGCCCAGCTCTTTGGATCGGTCACAAATGCTTGTCGCCAGCGGATATGTCGGGCGATAGCCACTGTCAAGAGGCGGACGGCCGACGCCGTCAGGGCTCCCGGTCCTCCCTGGTCACCGCGCTGGCCGCGATGGGACAGGGGAGCAGTGCAGGCATCGCCGCTCAAAGTACGAGAAACTGGAGCCGCCCCCCTTTGAGACCTGGAGAACTGCCGGTGGATCGTGGATGCGCTTATGCGTGCAAAATCGCTACCGCCGCGAAACAGTGGCGGAAACCAACGACGGCGCCGAACGCATGAGCGAACATCTAGCGATCTGGCCCGTGTACGTTTACAAGTGCTCCTGTGCCTCAGGTACAAGCACGCACAATGCAGCTTCAAGAGTCAGTGCGCCTCAGTCTACGAGGCTTCCAGACAGTATAGGAGCTCGTGCGTAGTAGCACTGGAGCATTGCTGTTTCTGACGCTCTGGCTGAAGAGTTGCTGGTTGTTATCAGGGCACCGGAATCGCACATGACCATACGATGTCCAGCCGTATATGCCCTGGCTCACAGCATGTTCTCCATGCGGCTCACCCGGTAGGACGGTTCGCCGTTGGACCCTCCAAGGCTCCAATCTTGCACGCATGACCCAAGTGCTTGACAGTTGATGGCCGGGGAACTGGTCCGGCGAGCGGTGCACCGGAATCGAGCTGCATTTCATGATCCACGCCCTCCCCAAATAGTAACGACTCACTTTCACAAGCAATGGGATGGTGGACAGCCAAAGAGATGAAGTGGAAATGTCTGGGATTTGGGGCAAACTACTACGGAAAAAGCAGTGCTAGTAGTATCATCTCCATGCCTAACCCCCACACACATGAGGTGATGCTAGTATATCGCACCCCCTTGCCTTCATCTGCTAACTCTGTCAGTGCCGCGAGCTACCGTAAGGTATCCATGCAGATGTGGCCCAGCTACGGGATCTGTCAGTTGGCGATTGTCTGTCTATCCTGCCCTCAATGGGCTAGCTAAACCATGCTGCCGGTCCCATGTTGGAGGGATTCCTCGGGGAGGGGTTTGTGAGTCCTGCCCTGCTGGCTGAGAATCTCGCTCGGCCGTCGACAGTGACCAGGAGAGAGAAAGAGAGCCATTACGGGGTTTGGGGGGGGTTTGGTGTTGTGTTCCCTTGGTGGAGCGCTTTCCATGTGCGCTTCCTTTGTTTCCACTGCCATGCTTTCCTCGAAATGGCCCACCGCCCATGTCCAAGGCGAGTTTGTCTCAGCTGTACGGAGCAGATGAAACCCAGCCAACGACGGGCTTGTGAGGGAATGGGCACTGCGATCCCAACGTGCGGGCATGCTCGAGAGACCGCCTGGGTGCATCTGAGCCGGCCCCCGTTCTCACTCGTACATCCACTCCCCCCTCTCCCTGTTCATGCCACCTTTGCGGCGACGCTTTCCCCCGTGATCGAGTGGCTCGTTATTAGATTTGATCCAGGATAATCTGCCAGAAGTAGCACTTGGTCGTCCCGGGGTTACAGGCTTATATTTCTCTGCATGCCTTGCCTTGCATGATAATATCGAGATCAATCTCGTCGACAAATCTCTCTAGCCCGCCATGATCGTCCTTCCGAGGCCTACTATGGCTCCGAATCTGGGAAGCCCTAGTGCTCACAACACAGCTGTCGAGCCTTCCACTTCTCGATTTGTCCACCACTATCATCCTTACAACAACCCTCAACGACAACATCAACATCAACCTCTCCATCTACATCAACGTCCACCTCACGGCCACCACCATCATCGCAGTCTATCCCAGATGAGCCATCAGCATCAGCACCAGCACGGCCACCTGCCCCCACTGGATCACCAGCCTCAGAGGCGAGATCCGGTGCTCCAGCAACAGCCACAACACCACCACCACCACCTCCTCCTCCTCCTCCACCACCAGCATCAGCAGCAGTATCGTTCCCCGCAGCTCCCTCAACCCTCTCACCGTCGTCATCACTCGCGAGCCATGCCGTCCCTGATCGAACGCCTACCGCAAGAGCTCCAGAGGCTCGTCTTCTCTCACCTCGACTACCAAACACTCATCCACCTATCCACCATGAACCGATACTTCCATCAAACCGTCGACCCCCAGGGAATGGCGGATCCCGCAGACAAGGCCCAGTTCGTCATGAGGGCCGCAAAAGACTTTCCGCAACACCGGCCCAGCGAAAAGGGGCACGACTACAAGCCGGGCAACTTTGAGTGCTACGTCTGCTTCCGCGTGCGATCGCCCGAGCACTTTGACATGCTACAGCCCCTGTCCGTCTACGTCGACGTCCATGGGAACATTGTCCGTGATCGAGAGCCGGACCCGCGGTCGGACCGACTCGTCATGCTTCGGAGGTTCTGCATCTCGTGCGGCGTGGACACGGGGATCCACGCCCCGTTCGACTGCCTGACTACAAGGACGGGGCGGGATCTCTGGGTGTGCAGATGCCGGAAGGTGTGGTCCAAGCCGGGCTGCCTGCGGTGCCCTGACTGTCAGGGAGACTGTCCTCTTCGTCCGAGGAGGAAGCTTGGTGTGGATCGTGCGTGATTGCACTCTGCCCGCTGGGCTCACACAATCCGTGCCGACTTTGCTTGAGTATACGATCAACTTATTGTCAGGGTCGCTGTTATTGGGGTGGGGATATATAACGAACCTTGGTGCTGGGTATAATGGCAAGAGGTGGATGGCCTCTTGGACGAGAACATTTACGGCCTTGCGGACTGGGACTCTAAGGGTAGCGTCGTTACACAGACCGGAACGGGCACAAGGAGAAACCATGCATTGCTGGCGTCAAGAGGGGACTTTTGGGAGATTGGGCATCAGCCCGCGGTTGTTTACAAGGCGTCACGGGATATATACGGAGAGTTACTGATTGCTCAAGTTGGTCAATACATTATGCAGTCCCGTATCTGCTCGTCTGTCACGACATGTTCCTTGAAGATGGTGAATGCTTGCTGTTGTGATGCTGTTTTTGGGGGACAAACGGCGGTGTGATGGCGGCTCGTTCCCGTGGAAGGGGAGCTACTTTGTCTGCTGTGAGTCCTTAGGTGCCTCGATTGCCACGAGACTGAGTTGATTTTTGGCGTTCGTCGCGGTTCACTCTGCGTTGATTGCAATAATTCGTGGTTGTAGTCTCGTGACCTGATTCAAGGCAAACGGGCTACACGTATTTAAGCAGCGATATGCTTCTTCACTTCCTCGCCTCTTCAACACCAATTCACCTTATTTTTGCTCTAAACGTTGGCTCCCCTCTCTACTTTCCTTGCTAACACGTCCTCAATATTGATAATCCTGGTGCTCACTTTCCTCGTTCACAACTGGCTTAGTTCACACAGCCCGGCGATAAAAAGCTGGAGACGTACAGGTTCACATTCGCCTTGCTCTTTGCATCACTATCCATTCTCTCTCAAAATGGCCTACTCCCTGACAGTTGCCGCCCTATTGCACCCCTGGTCGGGTCGATTGGAGATTATCTGCAACCTGCCTGTTTACAGAGACAAATCGACCACCTTCGATATCATCCCACTCAGATTCGACAACTATCCAGGTCCGGTACAGAAACACAAAAGGAGGCAGAGGAGGCTATCGATTGAGCTTCCACGCCTTCTCAATCACCAGCGAGATGACACGAAAGACGAGGTTCTCGAGGAAGAGGACACTATCAGGTTGTTTCCATCCAACTGGTTCTCTCTGCGAGGGCTATGGCTGATGAGAGCGAGCAGCACGACAGAGACGCAAAGCGATACCCTGAGCTCGGATGAAACGACGTGCGAAGATCTCGACACCACGAGCGAGACGCTCGAGACGACAGCGACCGACAGTGGCACCCTGCAAGAAGAGACGTTGGACGCACTTGTCCACTTGACTATATCTGAGACTGCAAAAGCAGAAGAAAAGCCCGAAGCAGAAGGAGAGCCAGAAACACCGTTCATTCTCCCCCTCGCCCGCAAGCTGTCGCCGAGTCCCGAATACCGAAATGAGTACTTCCAGGTTGCAAAGTCCCGCGTTGCCGGCTGGGGAGCGTTTGCCACTCGAGATCTCAAGCTAGGAGACATTATCTTGCGAGAGATTCCGCTCTTTGTGGCAGAAAGCCACAACATTATACGAGAGTTTTACAAGCTCAGCTTGCAGGACAGAGAAGTCGCGCTGAGTCTCCACGCACACGAGCTCATTAAGGGGGACACTCCCAGGATCACCGCGGTCTGGCACACCAACTGGCAAGTCTCACTGCCTCGACTCCAACTTGTTCGTCTTAACGAACGGCGACTGACATTGCATGGGTGAACGCAGTTTTGCCGTCGGACACCATGTGGCTGGGCTGTTCCCCATCGCGGCCCGCTTCAACCACGCCTGCTTCCCGGTGAATAACGTAGAATACCGGTTTGATGAGGAGGAGCACGCGCTGGAGATGGTGGTGAGGAGGGACGTTGCTGCTGGACGCGAACTCAAGATTTCTTATGGGAAAAATCTGAGTCCAGAGCTCTTGTATTCGTGCTATGGGTTCCGGTGCGGGTGCGGGGGATGCGAGGGGTTGAGCGAGGAGGATGTTGAGCTTTTTGAGAGCATGCAGTGGTATAGTTGAGGGTTCTTGGTATGACGGCGATGAGCTTGGAAGAGGTTGGGGGATAATGTTTGAGTATATTGGTGCTGGGCTGTGGTGTGAAGCATTTCTTCTGAGCGTGGAGAACGTTATCGCTTATGCTGTATATACTCTACAGGTAAATGGGAATATCATTTCTACCAACTTTTGACAGAGGTTTTGAAGTTGGGCGTATCTCGACCGTTGTGAGAAAGTTGTGAGTTTGCACACAGAGCTTCGTCAGAGCACTCAAAAGCTCATAACGTTAATCTCAATATAAAAATTCTATACTTTATAACAAAGCGACCACACTGAAAGACTAGAATGTGCATCTCTAAGCCCAAACCATTTTTCTTGGGACAGTTTTCACTGTGGTTAAGTATTAGTAGAATCTCGAGCACAGACGGGTGAAGTTCTAACCCCAAGCACCTCACCATACAAGCAGCACTCAGCCTCAGCAGTAAGGCGCCTATCGTGTTTCAATTGCGCCTTATTCGTCTCGTAGGCTCGGCGTCTATCTAAAGCCGTTGTTTGAGAAGGTAGCAATTCTGCATGTAGTTAAAAAGGATGCATGCCGCACAGCCAACAGCACAATGATTGGCGGAGATGGCATCGAATCCTCTCTGTAGGCCTCCCGCTGCACAGCCAACCAATACCACGGGACGGTTGCACGGGGATTCTTCTTCACAGCTGGGTAAAAGGTGACGGACATTGTGAGGTGCCCAGCAATCGTGGGCAGTATAAGAATTCGCGATCCTTTTCGAGCCCGTTCGTCCTCTGTGGTACAGGAAATGTGAAGAGCAACGCAGAATTTCATCTTTCACATCTAGCGGAATAGAAAGCTGTCAAGTCTGTCCTGTCATTCCACTCCGTCTCGTTTCAACTCGGTCCGGCACCATGGCACAAGCCAATTCACCACCGCATTGCATGGAGCTGTGCAGCCGATTGGCAAGGTGCGTACAGAGTCCTTTGACCGAGGTCATGCAAAGCCAAGTTGTGCATTTCTTGTTGACCTTTGCTCCCGGTTGTATAGTGCGCAAAAGAACGGAGAGCTATGCGATCTCGTCCTCGCATGCAATGGCCAGACGATACCGGTGCATAAGCCCATTGTTTGCTTGCAATCGCCAGTCATCAAGGCAGCCTGTACCGGGCCATTCGTGGTAAGTCTGCATCCGCTCTGAGAAGGATAAACGTGACCGTGTCTAAGGATGTAATCAGGAGGCTTCTGGAACATATGAGATTAAGGACTGCAGCTTCGAAGCTGTCCAACGAATGGTCGAATACTTGTATACCGGAGACTATCAAAGTAAAGCAGCAGACCAAGGCCAAACTGAGGAGGCTAATGAACCGGTCGTCCATGTTACAATGTTCGGTTTGGCGGACATGTACCTCATCGACGGGCTTCTCACCCTAGCGGAGACCAAGTTCAGAGCAGCTGTCAAGGCAGAGGGCATCGCCAGCGTGCTCCTTCTACACGTCCGTCGGGTCTATGACTTGCAGTGCGATTCCAGCAAGGTTCTCCGCGAGATCATGGTTGAAGAGCTTCGAGAGAGAATCACCAACATCAATGAGTTCTACCAGAAGATGTTGCAAGATCTGTTTGCCGAGATACCGGAGTTTGCAAAGGATATTGCCACATCGTTTATTCAACGGCCATTGACGGGGCGCTGTCCCAAGTGTGGTCGTAATTCGGACCGGGCATCCCTAGATATACGCAATTCACCCAAGCCATTGCGGAGATAGTGTTGTTGGCTTCCACTGGGATGCGAACATTTGCACACTGGAGAGGGGGAAACTGCTTCAAAGACGAAATTGCCATCATCCAGCGAGTTTTAACAAGTGTTTGATGAAGGAAAAAGAGAAAAAAGGAAAAGAAAACCCCTCCTCTTCATTCTGATATTAGCGAATGATGGGCAAGCATCTGCTGGGCGTCGTTGACATGGGGAGGATGCGAGACATGCGAACATGGCTGCTTTACCTCGGCGGCATGGTGTTGTATCGGCGAAGGTGGATGGGAATTTCGAGGGGAACTACGTGGCATGAACGACTCCTGAATAACCAAACTTGTAACTCTTGATGACCTCTAGTTACTGTCTCTTGTCTCTGTCTACCTAGTGCTTGGGTTTTGGTCCCCTTGTGTTCGTATATAATAGTCTCGAGCAGACTTCATCCCGTGAGGTGTTCAGAGTATCTCATTCATCAAAGGGCGCTTGCCTTACCTCCTCTACAAGGATAGTGACATTTCTTCATCTTGAGTCTGATAAACGTAGAGAGCAAGGAGAGGAGAGACTCGGAAGATGCTTGGTCTAGAAGAATCAGAGAGCTAGGTTGTGACACTCTTGATATCTTGACCTTATTGTCTTGGTCATCCTGCCTCTTACTTGATGATACGCCAGCGGCAAAATGGATAATGAAAAGGCAGCAGGAGTTGCCAGATACTGAGCCCGTGCACAACACTTCCTCTTCACGAGCGAGCAAATGTGGCGGCTGCCTGATAAGGCACCCAAAAGTCGTTGGTATATATATCTGCAGCTGGCGAATACAGGAGTAAACTTCCTTCTTCCTTGTTTCATCATTCAGAGCCTCCAATCATATTTTATTGCTTCTCTTCACAGTTTTACCAAGTCACGTCTGTCTCGTCAACAAACATCGTTCCAGCACTGACAACATGGCTCTTACAACAATTAGCCAACATTGCTATGATCTGGTTTTCAAAATGATGAGGTGAGTCATGACCACCAGATGAAGTGCTTAAGGCTGACTTGCCTCGCGCTCAATTCGATAGCACGCGTTTTGATGGAGAGCTCTGTGACTTTGAACTCGTTTGCGAGGGCCAGACAATATCGCTCCACAAGATCGTCATCTGTTTACAATCTCCCGTCATCAAGGCAGCATGCACTGGTTCATTTGAGGTACGCAATTTCTACATGACTTGAAGAAGATCGAGTATGCATCTCTAACTGGTTCTACTCGTCACTTAGGAGGCCTCTGGAAGATACGAGATGAAAGACTGCGACGTTGCCAGCGTATGGCGAATGGTCTCCTTCCTTTATACTGGAGACTACAATCCCAGGAAACCTGAGGAGATCCATGAAATTGCCGTTCATACCGCAATGTTTGCTCTGGCAGACAAGTACCTAATTGGCGGCCTTCTCGCCCGATCAGAAGCGTATTTCTCTAAGTCTGTTATGAAAGAAAACAACATGGACATCCTCTCGCAACATGCGAAACAGGTCTACGGCTTGCAGTTCGAATCCAGCAAAAGCCTTCGCAGAATCTTGGTAAACTCCTTTAGAGAGAGAACCGCACAGCCTGCTGCTCGGGCCGACATGCAGCAGTCTCTGGATCGCCTGATGGATGAAGTCCCGGAAATCGCAAAAGATATTGCCTTGTCTTACATTCAACAACCAATCCCAACATGCCCTTGCAAGGAAAGCAAATCGGAGGAGAAACCCCCAAGAAAGACCGTGGTGAAAAAGCGACGTATTGCAGACACCTTCTACTAAGACGTGGTTGACTGTCACGAGGGAACCATGCGGTTCTGCAGGTCGGATGATGGAGATGGCTTTTAAAGAAGAGGTTGCCTATTCATGACTCCACGAAATGAGTAGCTCGATGGACTGCTGCAAAGAGCACATACATGCTCTCCGTTTTATTCTGGCAGAAAATAGGTGAAGGTCTGGTATGGCCCTGGACATGGGTATGGTTGATGGCTTGCTCCGAGCATACGTGACATTGCCCATTTACCTTGGGGCATGTCTCAATCAAAATGGTGATCGGTCGATGAGATTCGGCGGCGCGAACTTGGGAGCCTCGGAAGAATTGACAACTGCTAGATAATACTTCTCGTAACTCTTGCTATTCTCTTGTTGTCCCCGCTCATCGCCAGTTACTTTTGTATTTGTCTCTCAACTACTGCCTGATGCCCGCAAATCCTCTTCAAGGTATACACACTTACTTCGCCATGACTCGCCTGCTCCCCTCCTTATAACACCCTCACAAGTATGCTGCTGCTGCACACCGGCGTCTACGTCCACCAACTCGCACCTCAAGTCCGCAACCATATTCCCTTGTGGGCTCATCCTGAGGGTGCCGTCGGCGAAACTGACTTGTCGACGTAGGAATTTGGCGGCGTTGGCACGTATGCGAAAGTCTCGTATGAGAATTGCTTCGTGGGGAGCGACTCCTCAAAGGGGCTTCGATATCGCGATTCTCGGTGATCCTTTTGACGCTGTCTGTACCCTCTGTTCAATGTCAATTAATGAGTATGAAGACTGATGGTGGGCAATATATGCGGTAACGGCAAGGCCTGGGGCGCGCTTTGGGCCAAAGGGAATCCGAGCTGCGAGTGAACGCAAGGCATACGGCTACAGCATATACACCGGTAGAGTCTTTTACGCCAACAAAGCTCTCACGACATCATCTAAACCAACTTTTTGGAAAGGCCGAGACCCGGTCCGCGAACGGGCCAGAGTCGTCGACTGCTCCGACGCCCCATGGACGTTCCTCGACAACCGCCCAGCGCTCAAAACCTTGGATTAAGCTCACCGAGTAGTCTCCGCGAGACCAACAAAACATCCAGATAAATCAACGCTTCCGAGGATTGTGACGCTGGAGGCGATCGCACGACGACTTTGTCTGCGCTGCGGTCGACGTATAAGCGATGGGGGCCAGTGTCGGCTGTTTACTTTGACGGCCATATCGGTGAGATTGAGGCCTCGGCAACTTATTGAAGTTTGAAGCATTTCAAAGCTAATATTTTGGTATAGATACCTGGGATCCGGAAGTTTAAGGTATGGAAACTCTCCGTTTCTACGTTATCGGGCGCTGAAGTTCAACAAGGCGGCGATAATTCAGATTACGCGTCACTGGCAATCCGTCTTGAGTTGTTGAGTTACAGCAAACCAAAGTATTCAAAGGGGCTTTGAGAAAAGATATATAAAGGGCCAGCTTCTCCCTCCTCCAGGCCTCCTTCTTCTTCTTTTTTTCTCCATGCCGCTCGATTTCAGCCGCTTTTCCATCGGTTATCACGAGTTGAATCTCGGTAGACTCACCTTTGGCATAAGGAGCACCTCGAAGCGCGAGTTTCGGGCGGGATGGCCTCAGCTTGGACGGGACCGGCCCGTTCACGCTGAAGTCGTCACCGCTTGGAAACTTGTGCTTCAGGTCTCCTTCCATGCCACTGGTGATCTATCGAATTCGCTCGTGATAGCCTGGCATGGTTAAGTGGCTGATTTCTTGCGGTGTCGCAGAGCCCCCGCGGCTCTGCCTGACTCTGACAGGCCGCTGGGAAACTCTGTGACATCTCTAGACAAGAGTTTCTCTGCCATGGGGGAATGGAGGATGCTGAGAGCCGAGTCTGACTGACTACTTGATGGGGGACTCACCATGGAACCTTTTTGCATCTCGCGCACGAAGGGGCACACCCTACAACTACACATACTAACAATACAGGTGATAACTCAGCGCCACTCCTTGACAGAAACCGAGAGCGTTTCCGGAACAGCAGCACTTATTCCAGCGTTGTTATTGATGTTCTCGATCCTGCGTTTGCTCCGGGTACGCCCCCTCCCTCTCTCCACACTTCCAATAACGACTCGAGTATAACTTGTAGAGGAAGCTGTAACTAACAATGTAGGAAAATGGTGTCAAACACCCAGCAACCGGCACTCCAGATGCCTATCCTGGCTGGTCTGAGGGCCCTCAACGTTATCGGAGGCGACATGGTCAAGATGTCGCTCGCCTACGACGACAACGGCAAGACTACGGCTCTTGCGGCCGTGGAAGTTGTCCAGGCTATTCTTGAGCTCATGGTTGCGAAGCCAGTAGAGGCGCCGGTGGATAGGTGAGGAACTTTACAAGTTGTTGAGTGAAGGCATGTATTGCGTGGATGTGTGTGGCATGTTGTGTCCGTATGACCTAGTACCGCACGCAGTATCGTATGTCTCTTGTATCAGATCAATGTGCTTGCGTTAATGTTGGGGAAAACGGCAAGCCGGCAACATACAGTTAAAGGCTCCAAGCCACGGAGGCATCGTGGTGGTCTCGGTGCCATACAGCGTTTCTTCTCTGGGCCAACGCCAACTCCTCCTCCTGGACGCAGCCTTAAACCCAAAGCCACGATCGTGACAAGAGGAGACATTCGTCCACTTTCCCATACGTAAAGATATCTGGTTTAGGTCTGAGCACAAACTCTATGTCAACACTCGGAACAGAGCCCTACAATGTTGGGAAACGCATCGAGGCAGCGGCCTGCCTATAAAGACCTCTCCTCAGCCCGCCTCCTGTTCAGCATGTTCAAACAAAGAAACAAACACTTCTCAACCAGTACCCTTTGCCAGCGGGAATATATCAACCCCAAAACTTATACCAACTCTTTATATTCCCAACACACTGGCAACTTCCCAGAAACCATGTGTCCGAGAGAACACGTCCGCCTCCCCCTCCTCCTCGGCGAAGATGGGACCCTCCTCCTCGCCCTCGCCAGTGATGCCCGTCGTGAGTCAGCAGCAGCCGACGAACGCGGCAACGACGACGACGATGACGGAGGAGCGCAGGTCCTCGCTGCCGAAGACGCTGCGCAGTTTGACGATCTCGGCGGGGCGTCTCCCGTACCTGAGGAAGACAACGAGGTTGACAGCTTCTTCGGAGACAACAACGAAGGTAGCAGATACCGCGAGTTCGTCATCCGCTTGGCCGCTACGCAGCCGCTTGGGGATGAGAGGGAGGGCGTGTCCATGCTGCCGGAGTTGTCGGACGGGTCGTCTTCGGATGAGGAGGGTTGGAGCAGTAGTCTTGGCTATCTGAGCAGCGTGAGTTTGAATTACCCTCTTTATTCTTCAACGTATACGTCTTTTTGCGTACAAATGAATGCATGTATATTGGTTGCTAATCTCTTCTTTGGTATAAGATGAAGCCGACGTTGAAGATAATGAGCCAGGGGTAGTAGACGAGGAATCCGACGAGGAGGAGGAAGAACAAGGCTACGTCCTCCTTCATTCGGCAACCGAGGCCATGGCCGCAGAGATGGATCCCCCCGATTGGATGGACGCGGCAAACGATTACCTTTTGGAGGCGTATGATTTCCCTCCGCTCGAGAGGCAGAATCGGTGATTCCGGAGACTATCCGGCGGACTGTTATGTTTATTTTTGGTTTTATTTCCAGAGAGATCATCTGATGGCACGTGGTGGTATTTTGACTTTTTGGATATCGGATAGGAGACTGATGGGCGGAGATTGGATTTTGTTGTCGAGAGGTTTAAGCGAATGATACCCCCCTTTTCGATTTTGCTGCCTTATCTGAACATGTCTCCGTGTCTAGACGTGATTTAAATGGCAGTAGTATGTCTACAATAAGCTTTCAACTTGAGAGAAAGGTTAAAGAGGTTACAAGTCCAACTTGGCGACGTTGATGGCTTGCATGCCAAACTGGGAAATGGAGCCCGAAAATAGAGATGATCGTTAAAGGGGCAAATGCCGATTCGACTCGTGTAGCATACGTGTCATGAACTTCACCGAGATAGGCTCTTCGGCTAGAGAATCGCAGTCCGTCATGTGCGATTGACAGAGACACCTAGATAGGTAAGTCAGTATGCCGGGTGAAAGCGCATCAACACCACATCCGCTCACGCCAACAGAGCACAGGCTTCCAACACATCGATGCTATTCTCATCTGGCCAGTCAGGGTGACCTCACGGATTGTAGACGACCTCAAAGACAGGCAATCAATTTCTCGATTAGAAAAAAAATGTCTCAATTTTTCTATATCATCGGTTGAGTCTACTGGTTGAAATAGCCAAGGTTTGACAACTAGTGATACATGTGAGGTGTCCTTCAGATAGCAGGGGCTAGAGCTGGTCATTCACAACGATATCATTAAATAGGTACCATCTTATCAGTCGAATAAAATCGCCATTTCACAGCATATACAAAGTAACCGACCTTCTGCTAAGTCTCCTCGCTTCCTCGTCCGCTGCTCATGGCCCTCTTAAGAAATCATCGCCAGATACACTTCCCTCAACGGAGGCACCTACAATAATACATCTGCCTAGCATGTTAAGACCGATCCCCTGGCATTTCAAATTTTCCAATTATGATGACATTGATGTATCTACTGGTATCTCTACCGCCTTTGCTATCATGACTTGAAAACATCACAAGCATCACCTGGACGGCCGCAAAGGTACTATGGAGCAGGAGATGACTCCTTCCACTTCAAGTACCGAAGTAAATCCTTCATAAATCAAGCCCGCTTCATACCAACAAGTCTCATTATTTACACAAACTCCAATTTTCTAGGATACCCAACCCCCAACGCCGTAAACAATGCTCGCTTCCATCCTGCCCTTAATCCCAATACCTGATGTCGCCATCTAGACCTGCCGTGACGACCTTGCTCGTCTCCTGCGGATGCCACTGCACACACGTCACGGCCTGGTTGCCCGCCTTGAGCTTGTGGTACATCTTGCACGTCTTCCAGTCCCAGAAGCACACGTAGCCGCCCTGGTCTCCGGAAGCGAGGAACTGACCGTCGGGGCTGCAGTCCAGGTCAATCGCCAGGCCGGCGTTGTTGTGGCCGCGGTAGCTCTTCTTCCTGTTCTGCCGGAACTTGTCGTTGGCCCCGTAGACGAGGATCTGGTTGTCTGAGCTCTGGTACGCGACATACTTGCCCGACGGGTGCAGCGCAGCCCTCGTCATCGGGTACATGTCCGGCTCGGCAATGTACTTGATGGGCACGGGGATGTTGTAGTCCCATGCGCGCAGTGACTTGTCGTCGGATGTCGTCATGAAGCGGCGGTTGTTGTCGACAAAGGTAATGGTGTTGATGGCAGCCAGGTGATGGTCGTACTCCTGCACCACCTGGTTCGGTGTGCGTATATCAAACTGCACAATCTTCTTGTCCGACATGCCGGCGAGGAACTCGTTGGAGTGCTCGGGGTCGGGATTGAACTTGACAACGTGAGGCATCTTGCCGGTGGTAAACTTGCTGATGCAGATGCCCTTCTCCGTGTCCCAGAGCTTGATCATGCGGTCGTACGAAGCAGACAAGAACTGCGTTCCCGACGTGTTGAAGCAAATGTCGGATATCGACTTGGAATGGCCCGAATACGTCCGCAGAAGCTCCCTGTCGTGATATACGTCGCGAATCCTGACCGTCGTGTCTGCGCCGGCCGAGAGGAGCAAGTGCCCTGACCTCGGGAAGAAGCGCAACGCCGTGACAGCCCCCGAGTGATCCTTCCAGCCGTGAATCTGCTTCTTCGGTATGAAGTTGGTAACGCTGCCCGGCTCCTTCCGTAGGTCGATATCGAGATCCTGTGGGACGTGCATATATGTGCGGCCTTGGTAGTCGTACTCCTCCGAGCCGTGGAACGTCGTCGTCTCTTCGCCCAGATCCTCGACTTCCTTGCGACGAGCGAGCGCACCCTTTGGTGGTTGCACCACTGTTCCGCTCTCGACAACCTCGTCTTCTTCCTCGTCCACGTACTCGTACTCGTAGCCATCCTCGTCCTCGCCCACCTCATCCACCTCCTCGTATCGGTCCTTTTTGAACTTCGCCCAAGGCCCGACATATTCGCCGTCTCCCTGAGCAATGCTCGCGTCTCCCTTGCCTTCCCGCTCGACCTTGACCTTGGGCCCTGCCTTGGCCTCCACCGCTCTGTGTTTCCGCCGGAACGAGTGTTCGCTCAGAAACATCTCCTCCGCATGGCCGGTCAATACGTTCTTGCGCTTGAGCGGGTTCTCCTTCTGCTTGTACGGATAGGCAGGGCCAGCCTGGGGCCGGGAAAGGTCTTCCGCTGTGTACGGCACGACTTCGTGGTCTGGCTGCGCTTGCTGGCGCACCACGAGCGCGTCCTGGGGCGCCATGTTGGGCGGATACTCGCCAAAGTCGGCCATGATTGCGGCGGTTGGAGTTTGTTGGGTTGAAGCAGAGAAAGTCGAGAGGCAAGAAGTCGTGGCGCGTCTTGGTCAATGACGGATCACGTGACAAACTATGACGACAGTGTAGCTTGTTTTTGGGCCTTGCGCTGATGGCCGGGGGAGCAATTGTCTCAGTTCCAAGCTCTGAAACAATTCTGAGCTTGACTTTTTATTGCTGAAGAAGTATCAGATCGATATTCTAGAGCTGTTAACCAAATGTTGCTAAACATTGCTGATACGCAACAGGCCAGACAGAACCAAAAGTCAAAGGATAAAATCGGTGAAGAAAACACAACATGTAGGGCGTGACAAGTTTTGAAAATCATTCTTCTTTACAATTAATCGTATTAGTCATTCAGCTAAATCATCTCCTCCTCACATTCAAGTGTCATCATTACTCCAGCCCTGCCCAACCCAGCAGCGTCTATCCTCTTCAATGGAAGAGAAAAGGACGAAGCTAGCGTAGCCCTTGTTTCGCACGTCATCTCTTCCGGACGAGAAGAGGAAGAGGCCGCTCTCGGCATGAAGCTCCAAGCGCCAGTACTGATGCCACCAGACGCTGTGCTTAAACCCGCAAGCGAAGCCGCTCCCCCAGTCATCTGCGCCTTCAATTCATGTTGCTCCATCATAGCATAATTCTAGTCGTAATCGGTCCATGTCCAGTGTCCCTTGCTCGTCTTGCCCTACCGGCCCCCCTCGTCAGAGTTGCCGCCATTTTTGGTTGTATTGGCCCTGCCAGAGAAAGTGGTATGATGGGTTAGGGTAGTTTCGCCGTCCAATTCGACGTGGTTTACGAAGACTCGTCACGGATGAGGGCGACGATCATGCTGTAGAGGTAGAAGAAGAACATGATCAAGTGGAAGGCCAGCTTGATAAACGACTCCTGTTGAGGATTGTCAGCGACATGCTTGGCGGAGTCGAGGATCCTGCGCCAAAACGACGAACCTTCTTGTGGACGTTGAGCTTTCGGAAGATCTCGGTGGCGTCAAGAAGGTGGGTGTTGTCCACGATCCTAGCGGTTGTACGTTAGAAAACAAACGTGTCCTGGTTGCGGCAATAATTCAGTTTTTTTTTCGAGAGCAGCTCACTTCTTGATGTTGTATCCGAGAAGAGGGAGGTTGAGAATAAGCGCAACCCAGTACCCGTTGATGAGGAACAAAAAGGTCAGGAAACCATGGACGGCCGCTTCGGGGATGATGTAGGCGTTGAGGCGGTTGCAGAGATCGATGGGGTTGATGTAGTCACTGTCAGGGCTCAAGTCAGCCATACGTGCCCGGCGGCGACGGCGCTGCGGAGGATGCGTTGAGAGCGCGCATGTGGCCGCTGCCCAGGGCTGTTTGCGGGGAGCCGCCGTACCATTCCAGATCGCTGTACATGATGGTGAAGAAGACCTGCAGGAACAGGTTGACGGCGTTGATCAGCACCGCCAACAGGAACAGCCACGCTTCTCCAGACATCATGACGTGTGCTTTCGAGACGACGAGCTAGGCGGACAGCAAGCGATAGGAGGAGGAGGAGGAGGAGGTGAGGCGGATGACGCAGCAGCAGAGTCGAGAGGAGAGAGAGAGAAGAGATGCTTCCTGTCGGCTCCTTCAGGTATTAGCAACAGCGGAGTGGGCGTTGCTGGAGCTTCGTCACGAGCTTCGAACTTCGGCGCGGCGTGGCAGCGAGGGAGGGGAACTGGCTGATATTAGTGGGGGTTGTTTTGGCGAGGAAAAAAAAGCTTGCGCTCGGAGCTGCGGCTGGTGGCTGGCGGCGGGCTACTAATTACCAGGTATCTAATCGGTGAGGGCGCAAAAATCGAGGGAAAATGCGAGGTGGCCTCAAAACAGATGTTGGTAAGACGGCGAGTCGGTATGAGATGCAGAAGCAGAAGAGGGATGACGGATTGAAGCAGTTTGTGGGTGGAGCTTGGCGAGAGGCAATTGGGAGGAGAGAAAACCTGGAAAGCTGGTCGAGCTGCCTGGGTCCCAGCTCTTTCTTGCCTAGTAGTGGCGATGACTCTCCAGCTGGGGAGAGAGATTTTGGGGATCTGGGCCTGTATGTACTGTAGCTGTAGCGAGCCAACCCCTGCCGTCCGAACCTGCGGTCAGTGGGGAAAGATGAGCGCTGTTTTGCGAGGGCCAGCGGCTTTGGGTTGGGGGTACCGACTCGAGGGGCGAGGGATGTAGCTGTACCTTGGTCAACGAAGAAGAGTTGGGAACACTGGATGAGCTTGCAAGCAAGAACCAGATAAGCTTAATTGATGATACGGTCTAGATGCTCGTGAATATGACGCTGTCATGATTAGGAAGTTGTTTTCGCGTCAAAAAGACGCATATCTGTTCATCTGCTGCTGTTAGCCGCATCTGCATATCCCACTGCAGCACAAAAGGCACAGCAGCTGATTTTCATGTGAATCCACCGACGCAAGGGCACGCGCAACCCCGCAGGTACAGGTACTCGACGTCTCTTATCTCGAGGTAGCCCAAAAGCTCAACTGCCTGCTGTAAGACATCATCAATTCGTGGGATGATCTACCTCATGCTTGTAGTACGAGACAGCTTCAATGATGTATTCTTCTCGACCTTACATGTCCACCATATTCAACTCCAAATGGCAACAATAGCGGCTCTATTTGCTCGCTCACACCAACGACGCCAGCACCCAAAGCATCGCCCAACGCTACAGAACCGTGGTATCAAATCACTCGGTCAGAGCCACCCATCCATCCACCCATCCATCCCAATCTGTCAAACAAATCTTCACGCCCCGTCCACCTTCTTCTCCGGCATGGGAACCGGTCCTCCGGGCGAATCGGGCAGCCGCGCCGTCAGAATCTCGCAGCCGTCCTCCGTGACGAGGAGAGTGTGCTCTGCAATCACAATATCAGCGTTCTAGTCTCACAGGATACAGGTAAATGCGCGGAGGCTTCGAAACATACCAAACTGGGCCGTCCGCTTGCCGTCAATGGTTGTGCTCGTCCAGTTGTCGGGCCACGTAATGTCCCTGTACTTGCCCAGCGCAACCATGGGCTCAATGGTAAAGGTCATGCCGGGCTTGCACTCGCCGACGGCCTTGTTCTTGGCATAGTGCGGCACGTTGGGCGGGCAGTGGAAGAGCTTTCCGACGCCGTGGCCGCAGTACGTCCTGATGACGCTGCAGTCCTTTTGCTTGGCGACCTTTTCGATGATGTTGCCGAACTCTCGTATCAGGACGCCCGGCTTGACGGCCTTGATGGCCTCGTCGAGAGACTCGCGCGCCGCCTCCACCACCCTGACGCTGTCGGGGTCAGCCTTGGCCCTGTCGCCAATGTAGTATGTCTCGTTGAGATCGGCGTGGTATCCGCCGTGGTATAAGCTAATGTCGATGTTGAGGATGTCGCCGTCGAGTAGCACCCGTTGGTCAGGGATGCCGTGGCAGATGACCTCGTTGACGGATGTGCAGCAGGATTTAGGAAAGTGGTTGTAGTTTAGAGGTGAGGGATACGACTGGATTGCGAAACCAGAGTCAGCACCACGCCTCCATCATGCCATGCCTCACGTCACAAGGCCCCGCCAACTCACCTCGCGCTCTATGCAGGCCTTGTGGACAAGCTCGTCGATGTAGTCGGTGGTGACGCCGGGCTTGGCCGCGGCCGCGGCAATGTCGAGCACCTCGCGCGCCAGCCTGCAGACCTTGCGCATGGCGGCAATGCCCTTGGCATCGTGGATGTCGATCTTGTTGCGGTTGATGAGGGACCGGCTGTACTTGGGGTCGCCGTCCTGCCACCAGGTGGGATGGGGGATCGACTTGGGCACGGTGCGGTGCTCGGACAGCGGATAGACGGGGCGCAGCGGGCCGGCGAAGGGGAAGCTCGGGAAGGGGTTGTAGTATCCGGTGACTGCGTCTGGTGAGATTGCTTTCGGGGCAACAAAGTGGTGGAGGAGATTACTTTGCGTCTTGTGCATGCTCTTGTGCTCGCCCTGTCCCGCGGGTCAGTCTGTGTCTACCTGGTAGTTGTCCTCTTCCTCGCTTCTCCGTATCCATCTCGGGGCAACATCATGGGTTCGCCCTGGCAGAGATCATGTTGTACATACCCAGTTCCTCTTGAAGCACTCCTGGGAGCAGAAGAAGCTGTCCTTGATGTTAAGCTTCAAGCATGTCGGGCACTGCAGGGCGCCGGCGTCATTGTTGCAGTCGGAGCCCAGGCACTTCTTTTTGGCGGGGGGTTCTGATGCCATTTTAAGCGGCTAGGAGGACGGCTCGATGATACTGTAAGAGTAAAAGATAAAGACAGACAAGCTGCACAGGAGCGACTGGAGAGACGATGCCGTGGGAGGGATGCAGATGCTATCGCAGAGGTGGATTTGAATATCAAGCCATAGAAAAAAATATGGACGTGCGATAAAGGGACCGATACGGGGAAAGGCCTGCAAATTCCGATAATGGCGTGCATGTACCTGGTACCTCTGCAGCCTCAGCGTCAAGTAAAAGCTCCCGCCAGTTCCATTGGCCGGCTTCCAGGCTTTTTTTCTGTACTATACTGCAGAGCCCGGGCGTGGCGGAGGAAACTGTGGCGGAAGAGCCGTTTTCGGTTGGCTGCAGAAATTCATTTTCCTTCTGCCACCGGTTCCGAGCTCTCGATAAAAGTCTGGCCATGCATGCGTTTCTCGCGAGGAAGCCCGCTAAAATCAAACGGCAGCCCTGAGATGACAGTGCTAAAGAAATAAGACGCAACCTCTAAATGTGCTCTTACCAATGATACAGAGAGCACAACAAAGTGTGGCTTGAGCAGCAGTTCTTGCATGATGTGATCAAGGACTCCCGTCAACCGGCACGGCTGAGGTATTACTCGTACGGGCTCTCTTAGCATGAATTTTGCTGCTACCCAGACGCGCGGGTTTATGTGTGCTGTGCTATGCCAACATGTTTTCGCCCCCTTTGGCCCGAAATGCTAGATAATCAATCTCTCTATATACAGTAGCTCCCAGAGCTCCCGATCCTATTCATTTCTTAACCCTCTCATGATCATTAATCGCTGGAGCTGTCCGGCTCTTTCAACAGCAAAAACCCCCCCATGGCGGACACTAAGATTGTCGTCGTCGGCGCTGGGCCCGTCGGCTCTCTGGCAGCGCTATATGCCGCCAAGAGAGGACACCAGGTTGAGGTCTATGAGTTGCGGCCGGGTGAGTGAAGCTATGTTTTTCTCAGACTTTTTTTTTTTTCGCCGTTCTCCCGCTGTATGAGGTGGTTTGAGGTGAGCCCGACACCTCCGAGCTCGGTCTGACGGATGATGTTGTTGTTACTCATACCATAATAATTCTTTTTATTTTATTTTTTTTGCGTTGCTCTTTGTGACAATTCTGTCCAATTTCATTCTTCTAGTTTCCAATGGCACCGTGTTGTTGGTTTCTGCAGCCCTGCAAAACAGAAGCTTCCTCGTCTTGTCAGATGGCTGTCAACTCAACTCCGCTGACCGGCCGGCCGCAGACCTTCGCGATCCGAGCATCGTGCCGCTCAACTTTACAAAGTCCATCAACCTGGCCTTGTCCGAACGGGGCATCAATGCCATGAAACAGTCTGGCGAGCCGACGCTCGTCGACCATGTCATGTCCGCGACGATCCCCATGCGCGGGCGCATGATTCACGGACAGTCGCCGGATGGCAGCTTGTATGAGCACGCTCAGAATTACGATGTCAATGGAAGGGTGAGAAGTCCCCTATCTGGTTCCAATATTCTTTTTGAGGCCACAATACTTGTTGTTATTGAGAACGTCGTTGTTGATATGAAATGCAAAGGCTATCAACGCAATTGACCGAGGCACCCTCAACGCACGCCTCCTCGACATCCTCGACGCCCTGCCCAACGTCAAGCTCTTCTTCAACCACAAGCTCACGGGCGCCGACTTCAAGGCCAACAAGGCCTGGCTCGAGGCCCGCGACAAGGACGTCGCCGCCAACGGCCGCCCCCGCGAAATCGAAATCACCTTTGACCTCATGATTGGCGCCGACGGCGCGCACTCGGCCGTCCGCTACCACCTGATGAAGTACACGAGGATGGACTACCAGCAGGAGTACATCGACACGCTGTGGTGCGAGTTCCATCTGCCGCCTCGGGCCGTGGGCGAGGACGACAAGAACCCCGATGCCAGGTTCCGCATATCGCCGAACCACTTGCACATCTGGCCCGGCAAGGACTTTATGTTTATTGCCATCCCGAGCATGGTAAGGGCGCCTGCTGTCTCTCTGCTTATCGGTTCTGCATTTCAAATCTTCACAGGTACTAATATGTGTATTATGTATCCAGGACGGCTCATTCACATGCACCCTCTTCATCCCCAGCAGCGACATCGCCGAGCTGGAGCGCGATCCCTCAACGGTGCCGTCCTTCTTCGACAAGCACTTCCCCGGCGTAACCGCCCTGATCCCGGGCCCAGATCTCATCAAGTCGTTCACGACGAACCCCCACCTGCCGCTCATCAGCCTCAAGTGCAAGCCCTACCACCACGGCTCCTCGGGCGTCATCATCGGCGACGCGGCCCACGCCATGGTGCCCTTTTACGGGCAGGGCATGAACGCCGGCATGGAGGACGTCCGCATCCTCTTCTCCATCCTCGACAAGCACACCCAACTCGACGAGACCAACAACCCGGACCACGACGACGGCGAGCTCGTCGACTCGGCCGCCACGTCCGCCTTCCAGCGGGGGCTCGCGCTGGCCGAGTACTCGGCCGTCCGCGCCGAGGACGCCTACGCCATCAACAACCTGGCGCTGCAAAACTACGTCGAGATGCGCTCGTCGGTGCTGTCGCGGCGATACCGGCTGCGCAAGTTCCTCGAGGAGTTTATGAGCGTGCATTTTCCTTCGTTTGGATGGCAGACAAAGTATTCCAGGGTTAGCTTCGGCAACGAAGGGTATGCGGATGTCGTGAGGAAGAGCGATCGCCAGGGACAGATGCTGGTGCGGAGCTTCATTGCGCTTGTGTCGAGTCCTGTTGTCTTGACGGCGCTTGTGCTGGCGTATAGGCGTCGGGGGTCGGTCTTTTCGATTGTGGGCAGGCTATTCGGTTGGAAATGATACCGATAGTGGCTTCGACTTGGCGAGTGGCGTTTGTGTCATTCTGACTCTTTATTGATGCTATTCTTGGGACGATGTGTGTCTGGAACATGGCACTTTTGTCTCGTTGGCTCGGTGAGAGCAGAGACATTGTCAAATCATGTACATGGACTTTTTATGGTGGAGCGGTTGGCTTTGACAAAAGTTGTAGAATTGGGTAATATGGGCGGCATCGTGATATAAGCGGAACATGTACAAATCAGCTCCAATCAGATAACAAAGCAAGTCAAACAAAGCAAGATAGAATTCCTGTGCAAATCTTTGGATCCTGCTGGTTCATTACTAGTAGATAGTTGACTCTTTGTCTTAGACCAACAGAAACAGAGCCACTAATCGTTGTGCAGACCAGCTTAGTCATCCGCCTCCAAATTTTGAACAACCGCTTCTCCAGATCCCAGCACCACCATAGCGAAACAATCGCGACAATCTCAACCAAACACCAAACCTCCAAAGCCACACACATCCCTGCGCATTCCCCCACGACCCAGCAAAAAGCGCATTCCGTCCGACAGCGAATTGGGCGACGAAACAACCTTCCACGCGGGCGATTGGCCGCAGACGATGCGCTGTAAGTCACCAAACTCGGCAAAGAATATATATCCATCATCGTCAAAACCCAAAAACTAACAATTCCTCCGCAGAAGCAAAAGCAACACAAACCCCCCCGAAACCGACACCACCAAACAAAATCTCCCACAGACAACCCCTCACAAAACCCGCAGCCATGCCCTCCATCCTCAACATAGCACACATGTGCTCCCACCTCCAAAACGCATCCAAAGCCCGCCTGGGCCTCACCTCCGTCCCCTCCAACAAATACAACCTGCACCTCGCCCTCGCCCTCCACCGCTCCGGCTTCTTCTCCTCCGTCTACCGCTCCCCCGGCACCCAACCCCCCACGCCCGAGCAAATGGTCGCCCAGGTCCCCGAGCCCGTCACCTCCGCCACCGTCGCCCAGATGCGCATATGGCTCGGCCTCAAGTACTGGGACGGCCGGCCCGTGCTGTCCAAGGCGCAGGTCATCAGCAAGCCCTCCAGGCAGCTTACCGTCGACGTCGAGGAGCTGGGGCGCTTGACGAGGGGGTTTCCGACCAAGTTGAAGGGCGGAGTGGTGCAGGGGCTGGGGGTGGGCGAGTGTATGTTTGTGAGCACGTCGAGGGGGGTGCTTGAGGCGAGGGAGGCGTTGGCGAGGAAGGTTGGGGGCGTGCTCATGTGCCGGGTGTCATGATTGAGCATATGAACACATCAAACCGAAAACAAAAAAAAAAAAGAAAGAAACAAAGGGGCAGAGATGTTGGAGCGAAAAGGAGGCGAAAGGAGGGGCGTTGGAGATGGCTACAATTTGTTGCGAATATGTATGTACTTGTATTGTGAAACTCACAAGGGAGAGAGTGTGTGTGAGGGAGTCTTCAAAAAGAGCAAGAAAAAAGTACATCTCACTGTAAGAATAGATAGATTCAATTACAAGCAATAAGCATAATCGAAAGTCTGAGAAATCCTGCAACTCGTCGATGACAGTCGGCCAAAGGAACGCAGTTATACATACCAAACACCCCCCCAAAAGCCCGAAAAGGGAACAAATGAAAAAAGACAAGCAAAGCAAGCAAAGAGAAATATCACCAGTGGTCGCTATAAACAAAGGTATCTAAGGTATCTTGATAAACTACATCTCTCCTTTTCGACAGTTAGGCCTCAGGAGGGGGGCCTGTCCAGTATTACATAGACAATCGGGGGGTGGATTCAATATAAAACATAGGTTAAGGCGAACAAGAACAAGAAAAAAGGTAAGTCTCCGCCTAGTCAAACTGACAACGCCATCCATGACCTAACAAAACACCAAACTGCTATTATTATTTTGCCATTGATTAAAGTCGTTGATTATCAAGATGCTTCCGCCTTCTCGGTCGTCTCGGAGGCAACCGGCTCGGCGGCGGGCTCAGCAACGGGCTCAGCAACCTCCTCCACCTTGGCCTCCTCGGCGGCCTCAGCGGCCGGCTCGACAGGGGCAGCCTCAGCTTCGACCACGGGAGCAACAGCCTCGACAGCGGCGTCAGCGGCGGGAACCTCCTCAACCTTGGCCTCGGCCACGGGCTCAGGGGCGGGCTGGGTGAGCTCGGCCTCCTCAGCAATGGCAACCACCTCCTCAGCAGTCTCGGCGTTGGCAGCTTCGACAGCCGCCTCTTCCACCGGGAGAGGCTCGGGCTCTGCGGGCTGCACAGGGGCAGCCTCCTCCTGAGCCGTGCTCTTCACAGGCTCCTCGGCGACTTCCTCCTTGGGTCTAATGACCAGCTTCTCCTCGGACTGCGCAGGCGAGGGAGACTTCTTGGAGACGGCCTCGGTCTGCTTCTTCCTAGGTGAGGACTTCTTGGTGGGACTGCCCTCGTAGTGACTGTGGTCGGATCCGCCAGATGCCGCGGTGCCGGCAGTAGAGGGCCGGGAGCAAGATTTCTTGGGAGGCGTAGTGGGCTCCGACGTCTTGCTAGACGACGCTTGCGTAGGCCGCATCATGCGGGCCAGGAAGCCCTCGTCAACCTCCTTTGCCTTTTTGGGCGCTTCACGAGCAGGTTTGGCGGGCGGCGGCCCAATGCTGGGTCGAGATCGCGTAGCCTGCTTGACTGGGCGAGCGGTGGAAGTTGACGAGTGTGCGCTCTGCCGGCTGGTGGACTGTCGTGAAGTAGTCGGCTTCGACTGAGTCGGTCCGGTGGCCGCACCGGTCTTGGAGCCGGAGGCGGCGGTGGGAGCCGTGAGCGAAGCGGGCAGGCTGACCGGCTTGGTGGGCGACTTGGTCCTCGGCTTCACAATCGTATCGGCAGACTTGCTGGGCAGTGTCTTCTTGGCAGCAGTCGTAGTAGCTGCTCCAGTGCGAGTCTTTGCGGCCGAAGTCGGTCTGACGGTGGAAGACGATCTCACGGCGGAAGTTGACCTGGTGGCAGATGATCTGGTGGCAACAGCCGCAGCGGAAGATGCTCTCTTGACGGCGGACGCTTCGGCCGTCCTTTGCAGAGGCCTAACGCTCGCTCTCCTGGAGGAGTCGGTAGTGGCCTTGGTAGCAGTAGCCGCGGTCTTGGGCGCAGCCTTGGGTTCGGCTTTGGCAGCCGCCTTGGGAGCGGCAGCCGTCTTTGGAGCTGCAGTCTTGGTGGTGGTGGTCGTAGTCTTGGTTGCTGCGGGTTTCGCCGCGGCCTTGGTGGCGGCCGGCTTCGTCGTCGTTGTCGCCCTGGCAGTCTTTTGAGCAACATTCTCGGTGCTGCTGCTAGCAGGGGCAGCCTCCTTTGGCGCAGGCTTCTCAGGGTCGGATTCCGTCGTAGGCACTGGTTTGGACACAGGCTTAGGTTCGGGCTTAGGTTCGGGCTCAGTCTTGGTGACGGTCGGGTCGGCCGGCGACAGCATGCCGGTAGGCGTCTCTTCGTCGACGACCTTGTCCGGGTTGTGGCTCGGCTTGTCGGTGACGGCCCCCTGCTGCTCCTGCTGGAACTCGAGGGAGGCCCGGGCGGATCGCGCCGAAATGCCAGACATGGCGGAGTTGAGGCTGGCGAGAAAGGCGGGCGACAGGGGCGGCTTTTCGCTTCGAGGCGTCTTTGGGAGATCGCGGTCGATGTCGAGGCTGGGGCGGGCGGACGAGTCTCGCGATGCGGAGCTGCCTTCCCTCACCAGGCCGATGACGCCGTTGCGCTCGACGGCAACGAAGCTGCTTCGCACCTTATTGATGAGCGGCCTGGGGGAGCCGCTGCGAGCTAGTGGCGGAAAGAAGAGCGAGTTAGCGTTTCTCGAACCCTCGACAGCTCCGGCCCGGCTCGTCAGCTCTTGTCTCTGCGTGGCTGGCTGGCTGCCGCCATGCCAGCGGCAAGTGAATATAGAGAGGGGTGGAGGGCCGTCCAAGAAGAAAGCAAGCAAGCGGACGGTGGACTAACAGCTACAGGAGCAGCTGAGCAGCGTCTGGGCTGGACAAAAACAGGCAGCTTGCGACTTCTTGAAGGGCACATAGTGGGAGGCTGGACAGGAGGAGCAGAGACAAGGCGGACGGCGGAAATCATCAGCACACACTGAGGGCATTTTTTTTTTTTACCTCCTGGGGTTGGAGACGGGCTTGAGACACCAAGGGATCTACCTCTATCTTCGTCCGCTGGGCTCGCGTCCCCTTTGTTCTCGAACATGGCTCGCAGGTTCTTGACCGCGCTCATGGTGAAAGACGGGTCCGCGTCCGCGGAGGCTCTGGGGGAACGGATGGGCGCGCGCAATCGATGCTGGAGGGTTGCGGGAAGACCATCCGCGAAGGGGATTCAGGAGAGAGGAAGGATAAGTACTATAGTAATACCCGACGACTGCTGCCAACGTAGCAGCAGCTCTCGTAGGTCGGCAAAGAGGCTGATGAACAAAATAGAGGCCAAGGCGGGAAAAAGGGAGAGAGACGCAGTTGGAAAGGGAGGGTCCCAGGTTGGTAGGCAAGGTACCTCGGGGGGTACTTGTCGCAGAAGTACCTCTTACCAGCCAGCGTCTCCATCCAGTCGATGCATGGCGCGACAGGGTCAATACATACTTATGGACCAGGGGGCTGCGTCTTGGCCAGGGATGGGGGACTGCAATACAGCACAGGAAAAGTGATGAAGTGGCCTCTTCGCTAGCTGCTGGCCGTGGTGCGCACCAGGCTGCCTTCGCTGAATGACAAATGCGCCGCTGATACAACTGCCGCAGTGCTTCATGTTGTTGTTGCTGCTGCTCATTGTCCGTGTTCCAGCGTGTCTCACTTGAAGGCATCGTGAAAGCGGAAGCTACCTGGGCCACCAGGTAGACCCAGCACCGCTCCCAGGTAACTCGGCAAGCTGTCTACAGCCCCAACACAAAGGGGACACGCATTTAGGTGCATGCATGCAGCTTGTTGTCGAGCCTGCAGCCAGAATCTTCACCAATTGCTGAATTCTGCAGCTGCAGCTTGTCCCAATCAGCGTCGTCGTCCGTCAAGCCCACAACACCAGGACGCGCCTCTGCGCCTTGGAGCGTTGAGCGCGCCACGCTGCGAATAGAAGGATGCGCCACCCGTCACACGGCGCGTTGTGTAAATGAGGCTCGGATGGGCCGATCCGCCGGAGCAGCTCCAGCTTATCAATGCCTACTACATAAGGTACCTACCTACCTTATATCAATGTTGATTGAGGTTCCCCGGGCGACAATTGGCACCAGAAGTTCGTGGGACGCCATCAAGACTGTTTCACGGTTTCCCATTGACCTTCCCCAATGAGCAGCTCTGCTGTGCTGCCAAATACAGGCGCCGATGTAGTGCTGGTACTTGCGCCCACCAACCCCAGCACTGAGTACTATAGCCTTGATGTTGAAGCAGCCTCTTGTTTGTCTTGCCAGATTATGCGCTGCTGACTGTATCAAGGCGGCTTTTCTGTGAGAATCAGAAGCATTGTGATGTTGCAACTACCCACTATTCGCGGAATGTCAGGAACCAGAGGGTCGTACAAAGCAGGTCGTGTAATACCAGCAATATGTGGCTAACTTCCTCATCCGCAGCGCTGATTGGCCAGCCGGCGAAATGGTTGCCAGACTGGTGATAATCCCCTGACTGGTGGCTGTTTATGCCAGACAAACAACGAAACAAGAGGCAATATCAATCTCTACCTTGGTTCATTTCGGCCCCTAGGCGTTTCCATGACCTGATGAGAGTCGTCCCTCGGCATGTTCAAGACACAAGGCCAAAGGTCACAACCCTTTTTCCAACGAGACTAAGCCCGTCTGGTGCCCCTCAGCTCGTTTCTCGTTTCCAAGGCATCTTTGTCACATTGGCGAGATCCCCTTCTCCGAACACTAATACGAGTTGACGGGCAAACCCCTTGCATTGAGCATGGGAGGGCCAGCACCTTGTTTTCCTACCTCGAGATGACATAAGAGTAGAGCATACTCCGGTGCCTCTTTGCCACATTGAGTGGATATCCTTCTTCGCATGCAGCATCACTCGCATAACCATCAAGTAGTCAAGGGGTCCAAGCGGAAGCACGTCCCCCATACTGATCCCCTCTCACCCTTCAGACGGGGAGTCCGTTTCCCTAACGAGCTAATACATTTGCTCTCTTTCTGAAGCGGTACCAGAAACCTATCGATGATACGGCCAAACCATCCGGGGCATGAATCGATCATAAGACAAAACCCCTCAAGGGTCAAGCGGAAGTGCCCGTCCTTTATTTCCTTTTTTTTTTCTTTGGCCTTGTCTTACCTTTCTTTTTTCGCACTATAATAAGACAAGGACCCCTGACCCCGTTGAAGCAGAGAACAAGCGAGAGTGACTAAAAGCACCTTGGGGCAGACAAGCGAATGAGGGAGACGGGAACTAAAAGGGCTCCCCAGCTGCGTGTTCGTATTGCTTGACAACTCCAAACAATTTATTTTGGTACCTTACATGTGGTCTTATGGAAGGTACTTCATCTTACTTGATGACGTACTGTTGGTTTCTATCTCGTTCCTCTACAGCCTTGTAATTGTGAGATGAGATGGATCTTTGTTTTTTTTTCGGTGCCGAAACATACAAGGTGGCCTGGCTTACAAGCAATGAAACCGCACATACAGCTCGCATGCTGTTTGGCAGGCAGATCCGATCTTTTTGTGCATTCTCTCAATTTTTACTGACTTACTCGTACATGCAAATCTATCCATCTGATCTAGTAATCCTATCTGTCATTGTAAACATCGACATTTTTTCCATTTTGTATGATCCTTGAGCCCTTCTTTCTATTTCCTCCCCATATGTAACTTGACGTGGATGGCTTCTCCTAGCTGTTCTAGAAATGACAATTGGACCAGTCGCATCGCACGCTTTCCATTCATACTTGTACACCATATAAGGGACGCTTCATAGGGGTTATTTGTACAAGGCAGCCTGGTCCATCAAGGCAAGTAATGATGGCATCACTTGTCCGGGAGACTGCGTCTTCGTCAGAGAGCTTGAGCTTGACCTTATTTGGTTCGCTTCGCCTCGAGCTCGGCTTGGTACTTGGCGACCAATTCCTTTCTATAAACGGTATCAGTATAATGTACCTACTTAGGTAGTCGAAGACAATCTCAACAGGGCAAACTTACTGCAAGTGAGGGGGAGCAGGCGCATAGTGGCTAAACTCCATGCTAAACTCGCCCTTGCCCTGCGTCGCCGCGCGCAGCTGCGAGCTGAAGCCAAACATGGCGTTGAGGCTGCAGTCGCAGATGAGCGTAAAGTCCTCGCTGCCAATCTCCGTGTCGTGGATGGTGGCGTTGCGCTTGTTCATCAGCATGAGGATGTTGCCCTGGAACTCGTTGGGCGCCGTAATCGTCGTCTTCATCAGCGGCTCGAGGACCTGGCCGCCCGCCTCGGGGAAGGCCTTGCGGAAGGCCATCTGGGTGGCCAGGTTGAAGGCGTAGTCGGACGAATCGGTGACGTGGGTCTGGCCGTCGTTGATGATCATCTTGGAGCCGATGACGCGGTGGCCCAGCAGGGGGCCCTTTTCGCAGGCAATCTCGAAGCCCTTGGCGCAGGCGGACAGGAACTTGTCGGGGATGTGGCCGCCGACGACCTGGCTCTCGTAGTGGTTCTCCTCGGGCTTGTCGTTGGGCTCGATGTAGCCGGCAACGCGGGCAAAGTCGCCGGGACCGCCGCTCTGTCGCTTCAGGAGGTAGTCAAAGTCGGCACGGCGGGAGATGGTCTCGCGGTAGGCGACACGGGGCTGGCCGGTGACGCACTCCGTCTTGTACTCTCGCTTCAGCCGCTCGACGTAGACTTCGAGGTGCAGCTCTCCCATGCCGGAAATGATGGTCTCCTCGCTCTCGGCGTCGACGTGGACGCGGAAGGTCGGGTCCTCGCGCTGGAATCGGTTCATCGCCTTGCTGAAGTTGTCGGCGTCGCCGGTGCGCTTCGGCTTAATGGAAAGGGACATGACGGCGTCGGGGACGAACATGGAAGACATGGTGTAGGGAAGACCGCCGTCGGTAAAGGTATCACCAGAGGCGCAGTCAACGCCGAAGACGGCGCAGATCTCGCCGGCACCGACCTCGTTGACATCCTCCATCTCGTTCGAGTGCATGCGGACGATACGGGGGATGCGGACCTTCTTGTCGGTGCGCGAGTTGTACAGGTAGGTACCCTTGCTCAGCGTTCCCTGGTAGACACGGATGTAGGTGAGTTGGCCGTAGTTGTTCTCCTCGAGCTTGAACGCGAGTCCGACGAAGGGCAGCGAGTTGTAGGGGACCAGCGCGACCGTCTCTTCGCCCTTGGACTTGTCGAGAGCCGTATTTTCGATCTGACCGGGGTTGGGCAGGTAGTCGCAGACGGCATCCAGCATGGGCTGGATACCCTTATCGGCCAGGGCAGAGCCCATCATGACGGGGGTGAACTTGCGGGCAATGGTCGCGCGGCGGATGGCAGCCTTGATCTGTTCGTTGGTGGGCGTCTGCTCTTCGAGGTACAGCTCGGCAATCTCGTCGTCGACGTCGGCCAGCTTCTCGATCAGGAACTGGCGCTTCTCGGCGGCAAGCTCCTGCAGATTAGCCGGGACCTGGTCGGCAACGCGAACCCTGGTGCCACGGGGGCCCTCAAAGTACATGGCCTTCATCTCGATGATGTCGACAACGCCCTCGAACTCGTCCTCGGTGCCGATGGGGATCTGGATGGCGGCGGCGGGGATCTTGAGCTTGGTGTTGATCTGCTCGACGGCCTTCCAGGGGTTGGCGCCCATGCGGTCCATCTTGTTGACGAAGGAAATCCGGGGAACATCGTAGCGTTTCATCTGGCGATCGACGGTAATCGTTTGCGACTGGACGCCGCTGACGGCGCAGAGAATCATGACGGCGCCGTCGAGCACGCGCAGAGCACGCTCGACCTCGATGGTGAAGTCAATGTGGCCGGGGGTGTCGATGAGGTTGATGTGGTACTCCTCTTCCTTTCCGTCTACCGTCTTCTTCCAGTCGCAGAATGTAGCCGCAGACTGAATGGTGATGCCTTTTTCCCGTTCCAGTTCCATAGAGTCCATCTTGGCACCGACGGCATCTTTGCCGCGGACCTCGTGGATTGCCTTGATCCGGCCAGTGTAGAAGAGAACCCGTTCCGTTACCGTAGTTTTGCCACTGTCAATGTGTGCCTGTATTCGATATCTCGTTAGTTTCCTTCTCTCTGCTTCTGGCTACTGAGAGTAGGCAAGGTGATGTCGTCTCGTACCGCGATACCAATGTTTCGAACTCGTGAGAGGCGCTGAACCTCTTCGGGCGACAGGTTGGCGGCCACAGAGTCGGTAGTGAGGCTGGCAGCGTCATTTTGCGCCTTTTTCAGACTATCAGTCCTCCGATAGTTAGCCATTACTCCCTTCAACTCATAGACAAGCCCTTGCTGTCAACTCAAGGGCCATGGTGGGTGGTCCTCACGCTTCCTGCGCAGCATTGAACCGCAGCGCCGATCCGCTGAAAGGCCGCAGCTGGCTCTGCGCAGCCAAGGGAACAAAAGCAGCCTGGAAGTTGCGCGCTCCGGAAGACGCCGCCTTGTGGACGTCTGCAAACAGATGGCAGTTAAGCCATCTGAACGTCCCAAATGCCCTCATCGTGCGAGCTTGTCCACGGGCAAAGTGGGTGGGTTTGACGCTCCAGGATCAATCATCCCGCTTTAGAACGGCTCGACTTTTTTTTTTTTTTTTCTTTAGTGTCGGGGTCCCTCCAATTAGTTCGCCGTCTCACGTGCGGCAGTAAATCGGACCACCACGAACTCATACAGTGTGCTGGAAATCTCGCAACCAGATTCTTCTATTACGGCATTCGCTCACGCAAGTTTGAAAAACGTTTGGATAATGATATCTTGTTACATTGATAAACCATGTCGGCAGTTCTATGTGCATCTGTACAAAGTGTCCGAGGTATTTGAACGCTCCTTTTCAGCGAATGTCCTGAGCCCACCCAAACTCCAGAGAATGCTTGCTAGCAAGGTATGAAAAGAGACAGAGAAAAGAGGAAAGAAAAAAATCAGAGGTCCCATGAATACCAATGCGCCCAATACCATTCAACTCCAACAGTTCGTGAAAGAAGTACTCATAGGGTCGAGTAAAGACGTGTTTCACACACACTCACAGCCACCCAATGCCAAACATGGCACTTCCGAGCAGAGTGTAGCAAATGGTCATGCCGACCACAGCCATCCCCGGGCCAGAAAAGGCGCCCGTCAACGAGCCAGCGTTCTCGTCATCGCCATCATGGAAGCCACTGGCAGCAGACAGGCCGGATTGCGTCGACGAGGAATGGCCCGTCCTGCTCTGGTTCGGAGCCGCGGTGGCAGACGGGATCGGGGCGCCGCTGCTCGCAAAGGCGACGACGTTGGTCTTGGTGGAGTTGAAGTTGGTCGGGGCAATGGCAATCTGGTTGTTGACCAGGTCGTAGACGACGAATGCGGAGCGGAGGAATGTGTCGCCAAGCAGGAAAGGAGCGCCGGTCGTGTTCTGGATGCCAAACTCGCAGATTGACTGGCCCTTGTTGGGGCCGGACGAAAACCGAGGCGCGGGTCCGCCGCTGAAGAGGTCGAGGACGAGTTCGGACAAGGTGACGTTGATCGTAGGGCCGTCAGTCCCCGCAAAGGTAAAGGAGAAGAAGCCGTTGGTGTTGGCCACGGAGCAGGGGACAACCGCCAGGCCGAGCTCGTTGCTGAACTCGGCTCCCACTTCGTTCCACGCCTCCTCGGCCATGTCCTGCGGCAGATACGTCAGGGTGGTTCCGGAGTCCAGCACGGCGATGAGCGTATCCTCGCTTGTGGAGAGAGTGTCGGTTCCGCTGGGGCTCGTGGCCTGCACCGAGTACAGGTTGACGGCAAACTCGGTAAAGGTCTTGCCGCCGTTGGGAGAGATGATGTCGATGCTGGTCAGGTCGCCGTGGTATTTTTCCGTGTCGATGCCGCCGAAAAGTACAGAGCCCGTGTTGGCATCCAGATCGTTGAGCCACAGGCTAAAGGCCACGCTGTTGATGAGCTTCTCCTGTTGCAGGACGACGGGGAGGTTCGGGTAGGTGGATCGGGTCGTGCTGACAGAGGCCTCGTCGTTCATGTAGCCCACTCCTATCAGGCCGTTGGGGATCGATGAGCTGAGGCCGAGGCCCATGGTGAGGTTCTTGACGTTCACGCCGTTGATTTGGAGGTTGTCTTGGAAGTAGTCGCCCTTGGAAGAGGAGCCGTCGACGTAGGTGATGTCGAACAGGCCGCTGCCGACGTCATCAAAGGTATCGGAGTCATCAGGGTTGACTAGAAGAGCGGGAAGATTAGCTGAGCTGCAGAGAAGAACAACAGAGAGAATGCCTTGTCTTACAGCTTCCAAATTGGCATCCGGGATTCTGTTCTGAGATCTGAGTGCAGATGGCAGACGTTGATGACGGGACCCAGACATCGCTACTGCCCGTGTCCAGCTGCAGCGTGATGTTCTGGCCAGGACTTCCGACCTGGACGTTGATAAAGTATCCGCCCTGGACCCTTTGGTTGGACAGAGTGCCGTCGAGGGTTCCGTCTCGGCGGCTGAGCCTCGGCGCATGGCGCTTCTCGATGTCGAACTGGACGACTTGCGCCTGGGCTGCAGAAGCCAGGGCGACGCCCGCAACAGCCAGGAGCGAGGCTCTCATGGCGCAAGGCTACCTTGCTAGTCTAGAGGTGGGTAGGTAGCTGGGAAGTGGTAGAGTTGAGGATCTACAATTTCGTGTGTTCTACAATGTCGACGGCCTTTTGTGTTTCCCGATCAGGGGATGGATCGCCGCGCGTCTTGCTGGAGTGGTGTTGAGCTGGGTAGGTAGTTGAAGAAGATGTATAAAACAACAGGTAGGAGGCAACGTCAACAAGAGAGTTTGTACAAAAGACGGGGTGTTATGAACAGTTAGCCAAGAAAAAAAGCAGCCAAAGAGAAAGATACAAAAGCAAAGCAAAGCAACAGCAGAGCAGGACAGAGAAGAAGACGCCGCGCTGGAGCAGGGCCCCAGGAGGCTGTTATAAAGGATCACCAACCCAACGCTGCTGGACAGATGCGGAAATGAGACGCCTGGGCCCTGGCCGCTGAAACAGCACAGGTTTGAGTGACAGGCTTCGTCATCAAGCGCTGGCAGTGGAGACGCGCGCCGGCAACGGGGATCCTTGACTTGAGTGCCGAATGTCCGGGCTGACGACGACGAACCCTGAACAGCCTCATCAGATCTATGCGCTATTGTAATATTTTGCCTCTTATTATCCTTTAGTTTCTGTCATGGATTTTGTCTTGATGCATCTCTTTGTCCCGCCGGCGATTTCGTCTGTCCGGCTCCGTTGAAGCCACAGAGTAAGAAGGTAAAAGACCTTTCAGTGCAAGAATACCACAGGTCAGATTCAGTCACAAGACGCTCAAGACATCGGCCGACCGTCAGGAACAATCTCGAATTTTCGGATTTACCTAATCCATGCCATTGTCACAAAAATAAAACGTGTTCCGGCAGAGGGGGCTGCTGCGCGTGGCTGAGTCGCTGATTCCAGGCATTGCCGGATGGGGGGGGGGCTCAGCACCTTGACAAATCAGGCGCCTCGTTTTTCCTCCCCTACCCCATTAGCTCGCTCACACGCCAAACCTTCTGCCGCACATGCTCACCGAGCTTCTGCAGCGCCTCAGCCAGCACGGCGGATGATCCCACGTAGCCGACTCGGACATATCCCGCAAAGTCGACGCCCCGTCCGAAGCAGAGAGACCCGGGCACGAGCAAGACCTTTGTCTTGTCCAGCACGTCGCGGCAAAAGGCTACATTATCCACCGGCTGGCCGCTGGCGTTGTCGTGGAAGCGGATAGACGCCGTTGTGCCACCCACGAGCAGACCGAGGAATGGGCCTCGACAAAGGCCGCGACCATGGCGGCGCTTGGCCAGCGAGACGTTGCGCCGCAGCAGTTGACCCTCGGACGGCGGGCGACAGGGCGTAGCTCGCCACCTGGTCGTCCAGCTAGGGAGACGCTTATTGCCGTGTGGTGGCGCGCCTCGGCCAGTCGCTCAATGATGGCCTTGCTTCTTGACGCAATCCAGCCGACGCGGGTGCCGGCGAGCGAATAGGCCTTGGACAGAGATCCGGTCACAATGGCCTTTTCATAGCCTAGGTCTGCCACCGACGGCGGTATGCTTGCGTTGTTCTCTATTCCATCGTGGAATAGCGGGCGATAGACCTCGTCGGACAGGATCAGGATGCCCCTGGCCTTGGCAAATTCCACAATCTTATAGACGACATCTCTTGGTATGGGTACCCCGGTAGGGTTGTTCGGGTTGTTCACGATAATCATCTTTCGTTTGCGGGGTTTTAGCGTCACATATAATTGCTCCCGGCAGCTGTGGAATTCGGCCTGCTTGCTTTCGCGGGTACGGACCTTGGTGTTTGCCTTGACCAGCGTCTCCAGCTCGTCCACATCGGGCACGAGGCCATTCTCAGGCCGTAAGCGCCAGAGCGAAACCTCTGCTCCGAGACTCTCGGGCACAGAGAAGAGCTGCTGATACGTGGGATGCACGCAGATGACGTGGGCCCCCGGCCCGACCAAGCCATAGAATACCAAAAAGTTGGCTGCTATTGCGCCCTGCGTGATGAGGACGCTCTCGGCCGATAGCTGATCCCCTTCGTAGAGGGATGCGATGCGTTCCCTCAGCGTAGACGAGCCGCGGATGGCACCGTATGTGAGCACGGTGCTGGTCTGCAGCGGATTGGTCGCCTTGTCCTCGGATAGCTGGACCAGCTGGTCGATTGAGACTGATTCAGCGCATGTTTCGGCAATGTTTTAGCACCCCAGGGACTGTTTCGTAAGTGTATCCATCCATCCAACCTCGAACCGCTTGAAGCAGACCATGTTGGACTGAAGTGTTGCAGGGTGTTTTGTAAGGTTATGGGAAACAATGTCTGTTTCTTCACTGCTTAGGTATCTAACCCATGCCTCTACAGAATCTCAACAAGAAGAAGGGACTGGCCTCTCTTATCAACAAAGAGCCGCTCCATATCGGCGTTTGAATGAGCTGCTCGTTTGAGCTGAAGCCCCGTGTGGGGTAATAGAGGTTAGGGCGGGCTGTTGGAGAAGTCGGGGCGCGCCTTGCTGTCATGGCCGATCAAAAACATCGATTGGTTCAGTTTGCGTGTCCGCGATCTAGTTACTACCTACCTTATGGACTATCTCGGGAAGGGAAGCCTTCAGTAGTAGATTGACTTTCAGCATGCATGAACTAAGGCTGCCAGGGGCTGATGCTGGCCCAAGTGAAGTCGTTTCGCAACACACTGGAAGTCATCCTTGACGAACGTTTGGGTATTGCAATTCAACGAATGGACATTTTCCGAAACGTGACGACGGACAGCATAATTTGATGAATATGAGACGGCATGGGGCGAGAAAAAGCAGCTACGGACATCACCATATTCTGCGAATACCTATTGTTGAGTAAGCGATGTCATCATGCGTGAGGTAGCTCCAGGTTAGGTGTTGCGAAGAGTGGCATCGTCCTGATGTAAGAGCAACTGCCAGGCGGACGCAAGTCGGGCAACGCTTCTGGGGAAAAGGCCCATCTCTGTCCTCCCTCAGTTCTTTTCGCCCCCTGTGAGAATCCTAGGCCGTATGACGACCAGTCTCTTGATGAGAATGCATTCCCTGGTCTGAAAGCTGTTGCTTCATATCACTTGCAACCTTTCTAACCCGACTTCAAATAACGCAGTACACCCTTTCTTCTCGCGTATCAATATGCCACTTACATTCAATTCCTGTATTATACCAGGTAGGTAGGTAGGTAGGTAGGCACCGCAGGTGTCTGTCCTTGAGAACTGATCCTCAGCACGGAAAGCTGCAGAATATCCAGCCCAAGGCAGCCCATCCGCCTTTGGTCGCATTACCCAGCCTCTCCAGACTCGAAATGGAGAAACATGGGCCTTTACCCACTTGCATCTTCTTCCCCTCAATGAGGAGATGCCGCTAGCGGAGAACAACAAGGCCTCCAGCTGTACTGCTCATCTGGTCCATGGCCTGAGAATCATGTCACTGCAAATACAAGTGCCTACAGTATGCGTAAAGGCAGGACAGCTCCCGTCTCTGCGGTACAAGCAAGGTACGGCCGGCATGCGACATCTGTACAAACCATCGCATACCGCTCGTCACCACGTGTCGGGTAACGCGCGCTAGGCCAGCAAGTCCAGAGCTGAGAGGCGGCCGTACCAATCAGACAGCGGGGTTGATGCCTGGTTGTTGGGGAAAGCGCCAGTTGCCTGGCAGCACAGACCATTACTAGGCGGATTCAATGACGCCCATGTTCCAGGAACCGTGCCGCGGTACGCACCTTAGGTAAGGTCTGGTACCTTGAGCTTGGAGCCGTGGAGCCTCGAACTGTCACTTCACTTCTTCCCTCCTCCTCGTCCCTCAACTCTCGCAACCTTAGACCTGGGACTCCGCCTTTCGCGACGCTCATCGCCATGGCGCCTCTCAGCTGCCGCGGCATGCTTGTCGGCATTTTCGCGCTGATGCCGTCGCTGGCCGCCGCCTATGCCAACGCCAGCTCCAGCTACAACGTCGATGCTCTGCGGGCCCAGTTCGCGCTTATGGACGACCGCCCCAAGGACTGTCCGCCATGGTAAGAGACGAAGGCGATGCATCGCATGCTGGCCAATCGCGGCCATCAAAATGATATCGCTGCTGACTTGACTCTGAAATTGATATAGCTTCAACTGCCTCCTGCCCGCCCACACCTGCGCCCAGTACGCTGGCTGCAACGAGTACAACGGGAAATGCGACTGTCCCGATGGTTTCGGCGGTGACGATTGTCTCGAGCCACGTACGTCCACATCGCCAACGTCACGCTATTAGGCCAGCGCTTTGCATTGCCCTGGAAAGTCGCGCGCTCAAGTCTCGCTAACCTGCGATGTCTCTTTTCTCTAGTGTGCGGTTCTCTTGGCCGCGGCAAGGACCGGCCGATGCGCTCAAACTCGACCTGCGAATGCGATGAGGGCTGGACCGGTATCAACTGCAATGTCTGCACGACGAACCAAGCCTGCAATGCTCTGATGGAGACGGGAAGCGGTGGTGTTTGTTACCAGAACGGCGAGCTCGTCAAGTACAACAACCAGGTCTGCAAAGTTACCAACAAGAAAATCACCGATCTTCTTGGAAGGCAAAAGCCGCAAGTCACCTTCACTTGCAAGGAGGAGGATGCGACCTGCGATTTCCAATGTCAGTTCTACCCACCGCCCCCTCCTCTACTATATACTAACTGCTCCCTTTTCCTCAGTCTGGGTCGACGAGATCGAGTCCTTCTACTGCCACTTGTCGGATTGCACGTCTGGTGCCCAGTATTCCAACGAGAAGAACACGACTGCGTACAAATGCGACCATATCAGCTGCAGCTGCATCCCTGGACGTATGATGTGCGGCAAAGATGGCTCGCTCGACCTTACCGACTTTTTGGACCAAGCCATCAAAGGTCCCGGCCGGTTCGAATGCTCTCAAAAGGGCGGCGGTGCGCATGACTGTGCTTTCAAGGAGCCTGAGATGGACAACCTCATCGTCAGCTTGATCGGAGACTCCAGCATCCTCCTGGACTGCCAAGCGGGTGAATGCTTGTACGAGACCGAAGTGCCAGGTTATCACCGCCCCGTCAAACAAATCAACACTCCTCTCATTGCCGGCGTGATTGGCGGATGTGCGCTATTCCTGGCTGCAGTCATCATCGGAACGTGGTATCTGTCTCGCCGAAGGTTGCATTATGGAGCGATTCGCCTGGAGGATTCCGACGACGAGAGCACCAAGCTCATGGTCGATCACAAGCCGGCTGCCCTCTACTTTCAAAATGTTACGTATACCCTCCACGGCAAGCAGATTCTGTCTGGCATTCAAGGCATCTGCCAACCGGGAGAAGTCACTGCCATTATGGGCCCCTCTGGCGCTGGAAAGACGACGTTCCTGGATATCCTTGCCCGGAAGAACAAGCGCGGCCATGTCAGCGGAGACTTCTACGTCAATGGCGAAAAGGTCAACGACGCCGAATACAAGAACGTGGTTGGATTTGTTGACCAAGAAGACACCATGCTGCCGACTCTGACCGTTCACGAGACAATCCTCAACAGCGCTCTTCTGAGACTTCCCCGTGACATGGGTCGCGCCGCCAAGGAACAGAGAGTGACCGAGGTCGAGAAGGAGCTGGGCATCTATCACATTCGAGACTCCCTCATCGGGTCCGAAGAAGGCAACGGCCGTGGAATCTCTGGCGGAGAGAAACGACGAGTCGGCATCGCTTGCGAGCTGGTTACCAGTCCCTCGATCCTCTTCCTCGACGAACCGACCAGTGGACTGGACGCCTACAATGCCTACAATGTGGTCGAATGCCTCGTCACAATGGCCAAGAACTATAAGCGAACGGTCATCTTCACCATCCACCAACCTCGCTCAAACATTGTCGCTCTCTTCGACAGGCTCATCCTGTTGGCCCAGGGCAAACTGGTGTACTCTGGACTCTTTTCCCAGTGCCAGCCGTACTTTGATGACATCGGCTACGAGTGTCCCCCAGGCTTCAACATTGCCGACTACCTCGTGGACCTTACTATGCATGCGAGCAGCACGCAGAGCCTGGACGATGGCGGCATTGTTCCCGACGCTGGAAGCATCGGTCCGAGCAGTACGCGGGCTGTCAAGTCTATTGCGAGCGCCTCTCTTGCAAGCGCGGGTGAAGCGAGCGCCGAGCCATCCTTGCGACCCAAGAATCGCCGACGTGACTCGGTCAGACTTCGACAAGAACGGGAGCTCTTCACGCGCAGAAAGCAGACTGACACTGCTGCCTCTTCCGATGCTGGTGGCGATGTTCAAGACGGTTATCGGCTGCAGAACAATCCCACCAGCTCTCTGCCTAGCCAACAGCTGGACGATCCTCATGATTTACCCCCTCCGGCCATGACTGGAACAGACCTGGACATTATCACGCGCTCTTTCAGCAAGTCGTATATCGCGGCCTCCATCCGGGAAGACATTCAACAGGCAATCAGGGAAGCCGATGCTGCCAATGGATCCAACTCAAACGGATATGCTCCCAACGGGCCAAACATCTATACCAGCGCTGTTGGAAAGGGATACGCTCGGGTTGGATATCTCCGCCAGTTCATCATCATCTCTGGACGAACCTGGAAGAACCTGTACCGAAACCCCATGCTCATGCTCACTCACTACGCCATCGCTATCATCCTGGCAGTATTTTCTGGATACCTGTTCTATGGTCTCACCGATGATATCCCTGGATTTCAAAACCGACTCGGATTGTTCTTCTTCCTTCTGGCTCTCTTTGGCTTCAGCACACTCACGAGTCTCAACGTATTCGCCAGCGAGCGCCTTCTCTTTACGCGTGAAAGAGCCAATGGCTACTATTCTCCTGCCACCTACTTCGCCGCCAAGGTGTTGTTCGACATTATTCCCCTGAGAATCATTCCCCCTATCCTCATGGGGTCCATCATCTACCCGATGACCGGCTTGGTGCCGGATGCAGCACATTTCTTTAAATTCATGCTCGTCCTGGTCCTGTTCAACTTGGCGGCGGCAGCCATCTGCTTGTTTATCGGCATCGTTTGCAAGGACGGCGGAGTGGCCAACTTGATCGGCAGCCTGGTGATGCTGTTCAGTCTCCTATTCGCCGGTTTCCTCCTCAACCACGACGCCACGCCAAAGGGTGCTTTGTGGCTTCAAACACTGTCCATCTTCCACTACGGCTTCGAATCACTCATCGTCAACGAGGTCTTAGAACTCACTCTGGTAGACAAGAAGTACGGACTCGACATCACCGTCCCCGGAGCGGCTATTCTCAGCTCCTTTGGATTCCAGAATGCCGCCCTTTGGTCGGACATTAGGAATCTGGGCATCTTCGCTGCCGCCTTCATCGTCCTCGCCTATGCCGCCATGCACATTTTGCTTGTCGAGAAGCGATAGATCAGCAATCTAGAGTCTGTCCGAACACCAAGAACCCCCTTTTTTTTCAGTGTAGGTTACGGCATGTACATACCGACTTTTGTATTAGGCGAAACTCCCTGGGCATTTACACAACTGGCGTTGATGGAGCACGATCTGACCCTTTGAAGTGTATTTCTGATTTGTTGGCTACTGATTCTTGGAGCACTAGTTGTAGCCATTTGCTTGAGGTGGTCCTAATAAAACGTGTGGTTGCCTCCCACTTCCTTGAGAGGATTCTCTGGCTTGGAATCGTGAAGCGTGACTGAATTGTCCAACAAGTGGTACTGATATAATACAGGTGGTTACAGGTGCATGATATTCTACATTTTGCAAACCCAAAACCCTTACTCCATTTTGCCTCCCGTAAACTCCTCCGCAATCCTCTTTTGCCGCTTAACAGAGTGGTCATACTCCGACTCGTAGTAGTCCATGAGCTTGGTCGACTTTCCAGTGGTGGTTTCCAGCATGTTCGCGATGGAGGGAGGCCTGCCGTAGACGCCCCAGGCGTTCTCCGTCGTGCCGTACAGCTGGAAGGACTGGCTCTGTTTCCTAAAGTAGTCCTCGCTGAAGATCTCGTCAATCTCAGCCTTGAGCTCGCTCTCATGGACGATGAAGTTGGAGGCGTTGATGTAGAGCTCCATGAGGGCGTCCCGCCGGGCCTCGTACTTGGCCGTTTCCTTGGCCTGGACCTTTGCTCGGCTGCGCTGCGCGCGAGCGAAGCGGTCCGGGTCGGGATATACTTTTGTGTCGAGGATGGCGTCGAGGACGGTGCTCCGGGTGAGGCGATCGTCTTCCCGCTCCGGGGCGGCAGCGGCCTCGTTGTTCTCTCTGAATTTACGGCTGACGCGGGCGTTTCGAGCGGCATCACTCCTCTCACGGCGCCTGTAGAGGGCCTTCAGACCTTGCTCCAGGTTGGCCCTTCGGGTCTCTGCCATTTGGCGCTTCCATCTCTGGGACTCGTTGGACGGCTCGCGCTCGTTGGGGGATCTGGGAGCCGTCTGCTGGATGTACTCGGGCCTGACCTTGCGATCGCCCTCGGCCCGGGGGAAGACCTGGCGCGGAACGGGCAGCGAGCCTCTTACCCGCGGCGGCTTGGCTTCGTCGGTCTGGGACTGGGGAGGCGAGGGGAGGCGGATGTAGGAGGGGGACTGAGGCGGGACGGCGTTGGAGAGAACGGCGGGGGTCGTTGAGAAGGATCGTGAGGCGGAGGCCAATTGGCGGGCTGCTGGCCTGAGGCAGCTGCTTGCCGGATGAAACGACATTTTGACTGGAGGTGAAGGCTGGGAATCGGCAGCTTGGTCTGTTGCTGCTCGTCCGCTGAGCTTCACGACTTTCTTCGTGTGATGTCGGCTTACAGAAAACGAAAATTGCCAAACCCGCAGAGATGCCCCGGATTAATGAGCTCCGGCCTTCCGTGTGACCCCTGTCATCTGCTTATGTAAAATAAGATGAGACCAGCCACCGCCTGCAGAAAATGTGTGGGTTAGTGGGGTCCCCTCTCCAAAGACACGAAGGAAAAAAAAAAAAAAAAAGTTTCGTGATAAGAAGCAGCAGCCCCAAACTTTTTTTCTCTCTGCTTTTTTTCTTTGCTTCTTCCCAAGATCTTTGTGTGCTTGCCCACCAGCAAGCTCCAAAACTTCACCATGGGTACTGGGAAGAAGGAAGCCGCCCGGCGCACGCGCCAGGGCAAGACTGGCGATGGCATGGGCAATGTTCGTGTCAAGGGCGAGAACTTTTATCGGTATGTGCTGCAGCCTCTGGGTGCTCCCTGGACGGAGAGGTTTTTCTGCTTGGAAGGCATGCTGACGATGATGCGTACAGCGATGCGAAAAAGGTCAAGCTCGTCAACATGTACAAGGACGGCAGGGCCCAGAGAGACGCGGACGGGAAAATCACAAAGGCTGCCAGCTACCAGTCCCGAGAGATTCCCAATGCCCGGATCGAGCCGAACCGCAAGTGGTTCACCAACACTCGTGTCGTCTCTCAGGACACCCTGACGGCCTTCCGTGAGGCCATGGCTGAAAAGGCCAAGGACCCTTACCAGGTTCTCCTCAAGACAAACAAGCTCCCCATGAGCCTTATCCACGACGGTGGCAAGGACACCACCAATGGCATCAAGCAACACAAAGCCAAGATGACCATTGAGACGTCGCCGTTTGCCGGTGTCTTTGGACCCAAGGCCCAGCGCAAGCGTGTCAAGCTCGGCGTCAGCACCGTGGCTGACCTTGCCGACGACACTGAGAAGAGCATGGATACCTATGAGGAGCGCATGGAGCAGAACAAGTTGCTGAGTGGAAACTCTGGCAATGACGGCGAGGCTGAGTCGCTCACCATGGCCATTGAACCCGTGTTCGACAAGGGCCAGAGCAAGCGTATCTGGAACGAGCTGTACAAGGTCATCGACTCTTCCGATGTGATCATCCACGTGCTTGATGCTCGAGACCCCGTCGGAACTCGCTGCAAGAGTGTTGAGAAGTATCTCAAGGAGGAGGCACCTCACAAGCACTTGATCTTTGTGCTCAACAAGTGTGATCTGGTACCAACCAGCGTTGCTGTAAGTCATCTGTTCTTCTTCAACTTCCTGCACCAACCTTCTCCCCTCCCCGACCTTGGCCTTGGGCCCCCAATGAATCCTGTCAGGACACCTTACATACTCTCCGTGGAGGACCGTCTGTTACAACATTGGGAGATCAATTGCTATCTCGACTGTCTGCAGCTTCGGCTGCAGGCTGATGGGTGCCGTTTTGGTTACCCATCAAGAGACGGCTGTGCGTCTGATGAGTTGAAGCCTTCCCTCGCCCTCGCTGGCATCCAAAGGAGCTTCTTAGTGATGACACACACATTTCTTCGTGACTGCTCGCTTTTCGCTTTGCATCCTCCTTCGTGTTGAATCCTCCTATGAACATTTCTTCTAACATGAGAAAAGGCTGCGTGGGTACGACACCTATCAAAAGAACACCCCACACTTGCGTTCCATGCAAGCATCAACAACTCTTTCGGCAAAGGATCTCTGATTCAGCTGCTGCGCCAGTTCTCCGCTCTCCACACGGATAGAAAGCAGATCTCCGTCGGCTTGATTGGCGGTCCCAACACTGGAAAGTCTTCCATCATCAACACTCTGTCCAAGAAGAAGGTGTGCACCGTGGCGCCCATTCCCGGCGAGACCAAGGTGTGGCAATACGTCAGTCTCATGAAGCGCATCTACCTCATCGACTGCCCTGGTATCGTGCCTCCTTCAAGCACAGACACGCCGACTGATCTCGTCCTGCGAGGTGTTGTGCGAGTCGAGAAGGTGGAGCACCCTGAGCAGTACATTGACGCCCTCTTGAGCCGAGTCAAGCAGCACCACATGGAGAAGACGTATGACGTCAAGGGATGGAAGAACGCAACTGAGCTTCTGGAGCTGCTTGCTCGCAAAGGTGGCCGTCTCCTTCGCGGAGGAGAGCCTGACCTCGACGGCGTGGCAAAGATGATGCTAAATGATTTCATGCGAGGCAAGATTCCATGGTACACCCCCGCTCCCAAGTCGACCGAGGAGGGCGAAGAGGGAAGTGGCAACGTCAATGGCCGCGGAGGCAGGCTTGGTGAGATGCCTCGGAAGCGACCTGCTTCCGAGACATTGGATAATGCCGCAGAAGCCGAAGCCGAAGTTCCTGCAGGCAAGGCGGACGACGAGGAGTCATCGGATAAAGATGATTTCGAGGGTTTCGCCAGCGGCACTGAAGAAGCTCTGTCGAGGAAGGCTTCTTTTGGCGCTACCAGTGGAGCGCAGAGCGATGACGAGAGCAACTCGGACGACGTCTTGAGCGTTGACGAGGAGAGCGGTGACGAGGGCGATGCTCCCGTTGCCCAAATCTCATCTAATGCTGGCCGGCCCAACAAGAGACAGCGACGTTGAAGAGGATGACAGGCATTGCATTTGTCTACATCCGGCTGAGCGCCACCTGTCTTACTGTCCGTGTATCGTGCCCAGTCAGCGTACGGGCGTCGTGGAGGAAGACAGGGTGGCTTGGCGTCAAGGCAACAAACATCAGCTGAGACATGCTGTTTGCTCGTCTCAACGCATCTCAGAGACATCCTGCCTAGTGCAGTACTCAAAGACCCGCGATGTCCGGGCTAGCGATGTACAAGATTGGCATCGGTATTGGCCAGTAAGGGCCCTTGATCGCCCACCAAGCTCACGATGACACTTTGAGAGGTGGCCCTCGAGTGGCTCTGCTCTGGCCTTGTGGAGTCTGGAGCAGAAACACACAACTGTATGGTAAGCACATACAGTTGATGTCGGAGAGCAGGGATTTAGGCGACGTGTGTTGCCCCGACACGTCATTTGGCGGTGCTCGTCGCCGCTCTTGTGAGGCTGCGTCGATCGCGTGTCATGCGCGCCTCGGTCCGCTCCGGGAAATCAGCCTATTCACAAGCATGCCCTCTTTTCTAGTTCGCAACCTACCTCAAGGCATCGTCGAGGCTGAGGTAACCCCGGCGGGGCATGCCAATCGACCGCTGTCGAATCCCCGGCTTGAAAAGTAGATGGATTAATCTAGGACTATACTGTCAGATGAACCAGACTTGATCGAGTTGAGATAATACGAAGATATTAATACGTGCTAGTCTCTGTTTGAACAACGTCGTCGTGACTTGTAATCAAGACTTCTAAGTCTTTGTCTCAATTCTTGTGTATCATGACATGGACGACTCCTTCTGCATGCACGCCTGCAAGGGCGTTTCTTGTTCCACCTGCAGTGCAAAGTGAATTGGCTCGCACGACGGATGAGAGTTTTGCTGAATCGAGCCACTTGATTGGAGAAGTACTTCGTATTGGATGGCTTGGATGAGCCTCGATAGAAGCTACGGTAGCTCAATCGCAATCAAGGTTGAACGACATGCTGTCCGACTTTCCCTTCCAAGCACTGGACTATCAAATACGAGCTTCGGCCTCTCTTTTTTCTTTGGCAAGATCTGCGTGTCTTGTGTTGTGGAAGTGTAGGACTGGTCTTATTTTGAGAGGATCAAGTGCCGGTTCAGCTGGCTGGGATGTTGGCGGTAGGATTGGGAGGGGGATGGTGAGATGTCTGATGGTGGTGTTTGGGTTGGGGATGTTGCTTGTTTGGGGTTGGGGGTTTCGGGGTTGCACCTCGTTTTTCTTACTCTTCGAGGTGTTGTTAAAGATGTGTATACTGCGTACTGAGATTTGGCATTCATCGATCTGGGGATACTTGACGTAGAGTAGAGGAATATGTAGCTTTGAGGTGGAGACGGATACTTGAAGAGCCGTTATCAAACTGACAACTAGCTAGGATAGAGAGAGTATCGTAGTTGATTCCGTACCATTGTAAAGGGGAGCATTTCAATCTATGGCTGTGATGTCAAGGCATGTTAGGATGCTGCCTGGGCTCCTTCTTCCTTGCCTTTTCTCGTATTTGTCAATGCCCAGTCTAACCAGGCGGTGCTGCGTTGATCACGAACGAGTGAGACATTGTTGCCACCTCAAAAGACCTCAGGCCATATGGTGTTTCTCTCCGTTCCCGGGATTGGCCTCGTTTTACCTGCAGGCTATCGGTGAGGCTTCATGCATTTGCTGGGAGGGTTGATGCCTGCTTCATCCCCCGATTATCTTTATTGATGACGATGCGGTGCGTTGGCGTTGGTTCGTATAGTGGCGAGGTCAATTGGTGAGTTGGCGTTGATTTCTGCAGTAATTCTTTTTGGGAGAGTGTTCTTGTTGGGAGATGTAAGTCTTTGGAGTGGGTGAGGTAAGTGGCATCGTGATGGGGTTTCAGGAGGCTTGGATGAGGACTGGGGGAGGATGGAGTCTCTTGTTTGTGTATATAATGGTGGCTTCTTTCCGGAGTTGTTGTGCCCATTATCTTGCCGTTGAACACACGGTATAGGACCATAACCGAGCATATCCGTTTGCGAATAGCATCATTTGTTCAAATCACAAGGCTACCTAAAGACTCTCAACCTCACACGGGCACGAGCAGTTGAGCTTCGACTCAGCCATGCTATCATCTCTCCTCACTCTCGGCCTCGCCGTGGCCACAGCTGAGGCTGCCGTCGCGCGGGCGTCAGGCTGCCAGTTACACCTCTCGGCCTCGGGAGCCATCTCTGGTCCTGTCGGCGAGATTTGGTCCGGCCAGGTGCGAGCTGGTGGAGTCGTGTCCTCGACGACGTTTACTCTGCAGGGTGCCCAGATTTGGGACGACAAGGGCCGCGGATGCTGGTGGACTCGTGAGTTTTTTCTTTCCTACCTACTTTCTGTCTTGTAGTGCTCTTTGGTTTGGCGTGGGCCTCACGTTGGAGACATGCAGCGTGCTCTGCACGTGTGACTGCAAAACCATTTGCATCATAATGTCTGAGTTAATGTCTTCGAATCATGGATTGAGCGCTGACGAATGGATGTGAGACAGCGCCGGCACATGTGCTGCAGTGCGACGAGAACCAGACGCCAGACGACGGATTCAAGGTGGGCTGCGACGGCAGCGTCTCGTACAACGGGCAGACGGACTTCTGGGAGTGCCAGACGGGCGAGGAGGGCCAGTATAACGTCTATCTGGAGGACGGACACGGCGTCAACTGCAATAAGATATCGCTCAAGGCGGACAGCTGCCGCTCGGAATGCCCTACGCCTACGCCTACGCCTACGCCTACGCCTGCTCCTACGCCTGCTCCTGCTCAGTCGTGTCCGGCGAATCTCGACGGTGCTTATGAGTTTCCGCATCTTATTATTCCTGTTGATCAGGCCGATCCGGACAAAGCCCCTGGGACGTCGTACTTTGGGGAGGTATCAAGCAATGTCTCGTCCATTTTCAACTTTGACATTCCTGAAGGTGACAAGGGCAAGAGATGCAGTCTCGTGTTTCTCTTCCCTGAGCAAAAGGACCTGCAGACATCGTCTTTTACGTTCTCTGGTTCGGGGGCTTTGGACTTTGCTTGGCTGGATGGGCCGGCGAGCCAAGGCACGACGTGGAATAATCAGCCGGGCGTGAACAAGGATTTGGGGACGACGACGGTGGCACCGGGACATGGGTATGTGATTTCGACGTTTGAATGTCCGGCTGGGGAGACGGTTGCTTTTGGGGTCTCGGCGGCGGAGGGGGGAGGGAGTGATTTGAGGTGGTTTCAGGACTTTAATCTGGCGCCTATTGGGTTGTATATTACAAAGTGCTAGATGATTTACATAGCATAGCTGCGAGGAAGAGTGGGAGGAGTTGGGGGGGATAGGGGTAGAGGATGTGGTGTTGGATAGTGGGATGCTTGAATGTGGTGGATGGTTCTGGATATTCGATGATAATGACGCGGTACTGGCCGCAAACGAACAAAATCGGATTCTTCTGCCTGAGCTGATTTAATGATGCATCAATGTGAAATAAATGTATTGGGGAGGCTGGGGTGCGGGTGGAGATGCAAGAGTGAAGCGAGAGGTGAGGTGAATCGTGAAGTGAAATCGTTCAAGAAGGCGAGGCTCTCCGACGACAAGGTCTGACACGCCTTCACGCCTCAGCGCTTGCACAGGAAATGTGTCAATATTACACTCTTCGTAAAGCTACGGTTGTCAAGACTGTATATACCAGAAGGATATGTAATCCTGATAGGTTGGTAGAAGGCATAACAAAGAGAATCTAAGGTGGGAGGAGTTGTCCTCGAGCTCACTTTTGCTTCGACCTCAACACTCCTCAGCAGCTGGTGCATGCACCCGAGTGGGGATGCCCTCCACCACTCATACCTTCTTGACCGTAACAAAGCTTCCGTAGAGCAAGTGAGAAAAGTACATAAAGCCCTTGCTTACCCCCATTCTCTTGTTCCCTTTCCTTTTCTTCTTCACCTTCTTCTTCTGCGTCTTTGGCATTGTGCTTTCGACAAGCTTCTCTCTGTGGCAGTTTCTCAGCATCTTTGACGACGTTTACATTCAGCTCCAAGAGCTACAGATTTCAAGTGTAAGCTCAGCTAGAGCTTCTCTTCTTTGTTGATTTCCAACCGTTGTCGCCGGGGTTTCGAAAAGACATGTCTCCGATGCCTCCACCACCTGTTCCTTTGACGCCTTCGATGCGTGCGCCGAGTTCGACGCCTTCCGCGCCTCTGAGGCACCCGATGGACTCGCTGAATTTGGTACCTTCTAACGGCCATGTGCAGTTCATGGTATGCCGCCCTCCTGAACCTCAACCATCCGAGTACATGTATGCTGCTTGCTAACTCTGTGCCAGCACCAGATGAACCAGTCTCTTCACCCAACGGGCTTCCAGCAGCAGTATGGAATGGGCTCCGATGCTTCTTAGAGTATGCTCCTGAGCCTCCCAAGTGGCGACGTCCGATCAGTGAACTGACAATGTCCTTGCAGATGGAGCCTCGACACTTGCTCATACCGCGTTTGATGTCCAGTCTGCCCATTTTCCCGTCATGGGCGTGCTAGCGAACCAAGTCTCTGCTGGAATTGTTGGACCTACCGTTACCGCTGCTGGGGCTGCCCTTGGACCTACTATCAACTCATTTGATGGTGTGGAATTTGGCAATCCTTCTACGCCTGCCATATCGCAGATGCCAATGCAAATGCCGACGTCGATGCCGATGCCAATGCCCTCAATATCGTCGACGTCCTCGGTGCACCAGATGCAGTCCATGCAGTCAATGGCGAAGAATATGCCGACAAAAATGGGCACGACCATAACCTCGAATATGATAATGGGCGTGGAGCCGAACCCAAACATTCACACGGGTACGAGTGTGAACCAGACCCCAAACATGACACTGAGCACGCCTCCTCCTCCTCGACCCTACCGTCCCGTCACCGACGGCCATCAGAACATGGCCATCGGCCAGCCTACCACAAAGGAGCCTCAACAACACGCTCCTGGTTCCGGCATCATCACCCAGCCTTATGAGAAAGCCGCCAAAACCGAGGCCAAGGCTTTGGCTCCGCAGCACAACTCGCGAGTGGCCAAGTGCCCCCCTGTCATGTCTTCCAAGGCCAGGGCTCTCCTTCGAGCCATGACGCCCGAAGCCTTCGCCCCAACTCCTGTTCAAGCCCTGGCTCCCCCTCAACCACATCCCGCAGCCGCCCCAGAGGCCATGGTCGTTGACGAAGTTCCGCCTCCCGCACCAGCTCCCATCCCAGAAGCTGCCAGGGCCGAGCCGAACCTCGAAGACACTCCCGCCGCAAGAGCTACCCCTTCGAAAATCGACCAGGAGCGGCTGGACAAGCTTCTTGTCTGCAAGCACTGGGAACGGCACCATATGATTTCCTTTTGCCAGCAGGTCGAAATCATGGCCGGGAATCGCGGTAACGACTACACTACGTGGCGCCAGCGCCTGATCAAAAGGCGCGAGTCCAGGGGTTTGTGGAACGTGTACGAGATTGACGGCTTCTTGTACGAAGTGGATTTTAATACGGGGGAGGCGAGGGGGGTCCCGAGGAGGGAGTACGTTAAGATGGTGGATAAGGTGAAGAGGAAGTGCTGCGCTCCGGCGGTGGAGGAGGTGGTGGAGGAGAATGAGGAGGAGGTAGAAGAAGAGAGCGAGGAAGACGAGGGAGGAGGAGAAGAAGAAGAAGAAAAAGAAGCAGGAAAAGAGGATGAGGGCAAGAAGGTGGATGAGGATGTAGAAGGAAAAGTGGGAGAGGCAGAGGAAGAAGAAGAGGAAGAAGAAGTGGAAGAGAAAGGCGAGGTCGAAGACAAGCAGGAAGAGGAAGAAGGGGAGATGGAAGGGATGGAAGTGGTGGAGGAGGCGTCCCAGGCTTCGGCTGGGAACGCTCGCTCGTTCTTGGACCTCTTGGACGAGAACGGCGACGTGCTCCCGCTGGAGGCCTGGGACCAGGAGCTCCGTGACGGCTTGGCCGTCTGAGCTGGAAGAGGGAAGTGAAGGGGGAGGAAGGGGATTCCTTTGCTTTCCCCTTCTTTCGTCTCTTTTCACTTAGTTTAGTACATGTTTCAAGCTTCCTTTGGGCTTCATGGCGACAAAGATGGAATTCGATGCCCACACACGTTGTATAAAGTCGTGATTGCCAAGTTGTATGATGTTCTTGTCTCTTTTATAGACAGAAGAAGAGCAATAATTGCATTAAACGGGCCTCGCCATGCTGGATTGCTGCGTCCCCCGGAGACAGGTAATAGATGGGAGCATTCAACTTTGCTTCCTCTCCATGTTCTCTCTTGCTTGGACAAGTTACAATCGGCTTCTCTCCGCCGATCGAGCAAGGATTCAGCCACCCTTCGCTTCCATCGGTCTCCACATATCCAGATATCACCTCATAATCACCGGATTCTGTGGCAGCAGGAGGCATATGTACAGTACAAGCAATCAGTTCTCAGCCTTTCATCAAGTGCTTTGAGGTTGCAGGAGGTGGATCGACCGAGGAAAGCCCTGGAGCACCAACGTCACAGCGCGTCTAGGGCCCTGTCAGTGTGTGGCTTTAGCGGTCCTCGGTGGGGTGAACCCCTGTGGGTAGACGCAGCATCTGTTCGTGCTGCAGCCTTACATAATTGCTATTGGCTTCTACCATCCCGCACTATTCAGTTTTTCCATCTCGTCATTACTCTCTCACAAGTGTTTGATGCTGATACAGCTCCTTTGTTGCTTTACCAGTTTGCGAATAGGCACGGCTCTGTTTACTCAGGATACCTGCTTGCAACATCCACGCAGCCAGACGATCAATCAACAACAAAGATGGGTGCCTCTTCGTCCAAGGCGGCAGCTCGCGGAGCAGCTCGCAAATATCCCACCAGAACCCCCGGAGCTGTTCCTCAAGCTACCACGAGGGCTAGGCCTCAGCAACCCGCAGCTCGCGGCGACGGATCCAAAGATGAAGGTCAGTATTGAATGCGTCCTACAAACTGTTCAATAGCATATGTCTGACCAATTCACTGCAGCCGTCCGCGCAGATGCCATGGATCCCGACTTCACACCCGGCGACTTCTCTCGCCGCCTTCACCAGATGGGCATCGTACAGCCAAACCCCACGCTCTCACACTCCTCTACCGCGTCCCCCAATCTCTCGCCCGAGTCACTAGACGTCCCTCCAGGGCCGCTGTTTGCCCCTGCCAAGCGAAACACTACGCTTTCTGTGCTCGAAGCACGCCGCCGCCTGGAGCAAATAGCGGCGGAGGACCTCGAGAACATGGGACGAGACGGAGGGAGACGCCGCCTGGCTGATATGAGGACCATTCTTGATGCTGTCCAGCTGCTGAACAGTGGCGTTTCTGCTGCGGATGTCGAGAAGAGACTACGTCTCGCCCCTGGATTGTTGAGCAAACTTGGACCTTCTGGTGTCTTGACGCACATTCCCGCTCAATAATTGCGCGCTTCATCGACATTGCGATTGACTTTATTGAATTTTTTCTCCTATTCCTTACACCAGACAAATGAGACATAAAGACACTCGGGCTTACACACAATAACCCCCTTTCATCCCAACATGTTCACCAACCATGGCAAGACGGGCCAACCAATCTCATCTGCAACTCTGGTTCCGGCGGTGCGGTAGCGATGGGAACCGGAAAATCACCAGGCAACATGTCCGCCGTCAATGCGAAGGTCGCTACCCGTCATAAAGCTGCTGGCGTCGCTGAGGAGGAAGACTGCGGCGCCGCGATACTCCTTTGGCTCGCTGAATCGGTTAAGCATGTTCTCCTTGGGCCACTCCGCCTTTCGTTCCGGAAACTCTTCAAACAGGTTGAGGAGCATCTGGGTCAAACAGTATCCAGGCGAGAGCGTGTTGACACGAATGCCGTGCACGCCCCATTCAGCGGCCAAGCTTCGAGCCATCTGCATAACACCAGCCTTGGACGTGTTGTATAGTCTGTTTTACGAAGAGTCAGACTTTCCGAAGCACCATCGCTTGATCCATTGGGGTAGGAGACTTACGATGCAAACATGCCACGGTTGGCGATGCTGCCACTCATGCTGGCAATCAGGCAGATGCTTCCGGGCGTCCCAAACCGAACCATTATCCGAGCGGCGCCTTGGGCTGTCAGGAATGCGCCCTTGACGTTGATGCGAAGCATCCGGTCAACCTGCTCGGGGGAGTATTCGAGGGCCGGGCTCTCGTAGTTGATCCCGGCAGCGACAAGGCAGCCATCCAAGCGACCTTCCTTCTCGGCAACCTTCTCGAACACTTCCCTTACCTGCGGCTCCTCGGTGACATCCACTCTGTGATACGTCAAATTGGAGTTGAGCTCCTTCTTTGCACGTGCAGCAACGACAGCAAACTCGGACGTGGGATCCGAAGACGGATCAGGCAGTATGTCGATGCAGTGTACTGGGATGGGCATAACCTTTAGCAAAAAATCCCACGCAAACGGAGATGGCATGGCATCTTACCAACGGCGCCTGCTTCAATCAATGCTTCGGCCTGGACCAGGCCCAGTCCTCTTCCACCACCGCTGACGACCACAACTTTGTCCTTCATACTGAACTCGGGGAGCAAGTGAGCCTGGGCGGCAGGTCCCGCGGCGCCATTGGCAGGCTGCACAGGGAGAGACTGGAGAGAGGGCGCCATGGTTTGATGAGCAGCGGTATCTTAACGGGGTGCTGTTACGGTTAGAGGTTCTGATGGCGACACGGTGCTTTCTGGCAAACAGCCGAAGAGCGGGAGCGAAGCGAGACGTTACCTTATCCTTAGGAGCGACAATGATTGAGCGCGAAGCTTGAGAACTTGCGGTACGGAGCGAGGTGTGCCCAATGAATGCTGAGTAAATACTCTGATGCTTGATGAGCTATCTGAAGCAATGTGCTTGGAATGTGAATGAAAGATCAGCTACTCGAGGATGCGGATGCGACTTGGGTTATATATTCTACGACAGCCACAGCTCAACACAGCTGGAACAGCTGCGGGGAAGGCTTGGTGGCGTGAGGGTATGGAGGCACCACTACGCCAAACTCACGATACACACGAGCAGCATCGCGATGGCGGGAGCATTGAGTGTGGCAAGCCGCAGGGCATCACGAGGTCATCGAAGCAGTTGGGGACGAGCGGGGAAGGGAGTTCACGATTGGCTTGGAAGCAAGTGTGGGAGCAGGGCAGGAGAGTCGGATGAAGGATCGAACGCAAGACGACCGCCCAAACAGTCGTGCACCAGGCCAGGATACGACATAACGAAAAGGCAGAGCTTAGCTCTACAAGAGCTCGGCAACTTGGACCGGGGAGCTTCTCCGGCTCCGGAAAGGTAGTCTGTCCTGAAAGTCTCCGTCCGTTCCCAGGCTGGAACGCGAGCTGAACAGACTGCAATTCATCCGGGTACGGAGTACGAATCTATTGGTTTCTTTTTTCCGAAGCAATCGCAGTCTGTGACGGGCAGGTCGAGTTCGGGAGTGCCACGCTGAGCTTCGGATTACCAGCGACGGTTAGCCGGCTTTTGAAAGGGCCCCTGGCGTTTTGTTTCCGAAGCCATTTTGTGGAGGAGGCCAGCCACTAGCCGCCGGCAAACGCCTCCTCATGCGATCACCCCACAGAGTGATTCTGATGCCGGGGCTTTACGGAGTACTGCGCTGAACGATGTAGCGGACAGAGAAGGTTGGATAGCAATATGAGCATTGATAGGAGACGAATCTTGAGATCTCCTTGTCAAGCATTATGATGCCGTGACCTTGAAATAGGGTGGGAGCCTGGACCGTTGCGCTGTCTTTGCGGGCAACGATCGCCTAGAGATGACATGCAGACTCGGGGAATCAATCGCGACTCCGAATATCCGGGCACTCTATTGGATAGACGCCCAGTTACTCTGTGTTTATTTGGATTCCAGCAAAGGAAGTGCTCACTTGTGCCTACCCAAGGGCTCTATCAAGCTTCAATCGGGAAGCAGCTCAAGACTTCACGCTTCGTGACCGGAAGGCTTGATTCATTCTTCCATATCACGGCAGCATTGAGCAATGGGGGCATTGAGTTACCGAACTATAGCTTCAGCACCAGGTGGGATCTGGCGGCATGCAAGCATCTCATCCCATGTTCTAGAATTGCAAGGCTGTACTTTGGTAGAGAAATGGGAACCTCACCATGTCTACCTGAAGCAGCTTTGGTACGGAAAGGAATCGAAGGGAAGAAGCTAGAGGTGCGTTGTTGTGTAAGAAGCTTGAATGGTCCAATGGAGCTGACAGTGATCTGGGTTACCCAGATAGGCAATGCGGAGCTGCATTATATAGTCAAGCCTATCTCTATAATAACTGAAGCAAACCCCCGAGTGTATTACACTACAGTAGGTTGAATGACCAAGCCTCGCCGTCTGTCGTTGGCGAGATGCCAGCATCCTTCTTGTCCTCCACCCCAAAGTGCATTGTTCAGCTCTTTCCGCGGTTGAATCTCCTTGGCCACGACACTGACAAGGAATCCCAACGCAGCAAATGCAAGCCGAACAAGCCGAACCGTCCGCAAAGACCCGGACCACCTCTGCGCGGAGTGCCGGGTCTTGGATGCTGGGCAGAAAGGCACCCGCGGTATGCTGATACGCAGTGTCTCCTGACAGGCTACCAGCAATCTCCGAGTCGGTGATGGAGCTCGCAAGACGACTCGTTGAACACGGCGCTCGGGATGGTGATGCCCCAGATGCAGCCAAAGTAGCGAGCAAAGCTCCAGACGCCGGGGGCCGTGGCGACGTAGCTCTCGTTCAAGGGCGGATGGGCCGCAGGGAGGAGCACGCCGCTGAGCATGGCGTTGAGGATGCTGAACAGGCTGAGGGAGAGGGTGGTGACGGCGAAGCCGGCCAGGTGGATGGCCTTGTCGCGGCCGCACTTGGAGAGCAGGACGGCTCCACGACGGCGAAGACGAGCCCGCCGGCGACGTTGGCAGCGTGTAGATCCCGGAGCGTAGCGGCGACAGGGCCCTGACAGGCCGGGAGGTGGATGGGCAGGAAGTAGGAGACCCTGTATGCGACGATGGCGTGGATGAAGGTCAGGGCGAGGGCGGCGGCCGAGATGCGGTTCGACACGATCTGGCGCGAGAACGTCGGGCTCGGGGCAGTGGCGAGGGGTCTACTCGATGGCGAGGATGCCAACGAGGCCTAGGATGAGGGGCAACGTCGGTGTGGTAGGTGATCCAGGTGTAGATGGTGCCGTCCCACGTGAGTGCTGCTATTCAGGGCGGAGACGATGGCGGCGACCAAGATGGCGTTGTCGGAGATGTCGATGAGCTTGAGGCGGGTTGACCAGCTTAGGTCGCGGTCATACTTGACGCGGAGGAAGATGAAGAGAAGAGGATTCCGAAGGAGGCTGCAACATGATGTGATCAGTTGAGAAGAAGCGGGAGCCAGGAAATACGGAGTGGAAGTTCTTGCCAACGCCGATGGGGACGTTGATGTAGAAATACTACCGCCAAGACGCATGATTAGTGATGGCTAGGGCGGTGATGATGGCCCAGACGCGCCATGCTCCGGGGGGTTTGTTGGTTGAGGTCTGTTTATGTTGTGTAGTAAATGGTATGGGCATGGGGGATGAGTGCGGGTTCTTCGTTGGCTGACTCGTGTTGTAGAGGTATTATGGAGGCGGTCTGGGTGCTGGAGACTGCCCAGCTCGTGGATGTCGTCCATGGTGAGCTTGGATCGGGGGAAGAAGTTAGTATCCGGACTCGGAGGGGTGTCGTGCTGTCGACTGAGTGAAGAGTGAAGGCAGCTAGCTGCCTGTTGGATATATCACAGCTCAGGCACTACTATGGGCTATGCAGTGCATTCACAGCCGGAAGGACTTGTAACCCCTTCCTCAGGGCCTTTGACGAGATGGTTCAGTGTTTCGGCCATACAGTATTTTCAATCTTCTGGAGGAAATGGAACAGAAAGTGTTTGGTAATACTCCTGGAACTGCCGTGGCATCCAAGCAATGAGTGAACCCGGTGTTGGTTGTGACCCGGTTCGGTGTGTGAGTCAACCGGTGTGTAACCCAAATCCCCCGCTAAATCCCAAGGGATCAAATGCTATATGTACAATGCGAGGGTTGAGGAGTCGCTTCATATCCTTGTCCCGAGTGTATTTCAGGCTGTAGAAGTGCTGTTCTTTCCGTACACATGACTGAGAGTCTTATTGAATAGCATCATATGTATAGTCTCTGCTCTTACTCTCTCATCAACATCAACATCTGAACAAGTTATAGCAAGGGCTCGGCAGCTTGCGTACATGAATGTTTACACAATTCACGCGCCATTGTCTTCTTTTGGGTCACCCGTCTACGTTCCGTGATCAGAATGGACACATCATCACCATGGACCGTTGAACAAATCCTCGCTACTGGCATCATGGACCCAGAGTTCGAAGCCGCCTGGAAAGCCAAGGGCTCGCCCCCCGGACACATCCCCAGCGACATTCCCACGTTCCAAAGGACCGTCCAGGCAACCCTTCCCACGGCGCAGCAGATGCTGGCAGCGAGCCGGCCGCCGAGCATTGTGGAGAGAGAACACGACATTCCCGTCGACGACACGTTTTCGTCTCGCACAATCGTCTGCCAGCACGCCACGCCCAGCACCGCTCCATCTCCCGTCGTGATCCTCGTCCACGGCGGCGGGCACTGCGTTGGAAACCCGGAGATGGAGCTCACCACCGCGCGGGAACTGGTGTTGGCGCATGATGCCGTTTGCATCTTGCCGTCCTACCGTCTTGCACCGGAGTACCCTTTCCCTACCGACGTCAATGATATATTCGCAGTGGTGAAGTACATTGCTCGCAAGGCGGCTGAGAAAGATGGAGGCGGTATTCTGCCTGCCAATGCCGACCCAAAGACTGGGTTCGTCATTGGGGATGTTTCAGCCGGGGCAGCCATCAGCAATAAGGTGGCACAACTTGCTCGGGATCTGTCGTTAGAGCCTCCTCTGACTGGGCTGTTCCTGGCATGTGGGATTTCCTTTGAGCCCGGCAATGTTCCTAATCGTTACAAGGAGTTCTACCTCTCCCTGGAACAGAACAAGTCTGCTCCAATCTTCGATACGCCATCTCTCATAGAATATATGAGGGCGTACAAAGGGAATACGCCATCGCCACTCAGCAGTCCATCTTCTGTCAGCCAGCAGCCTCGCTCCGACGCTGCTGCAGCTGGACGTGGATTCCTGCCGCCTGTCTATTTCCAGGTCGCTGGGCTCGATCCTGCGCGGGACGACAATTTCATTTACGAGCGCATGTTGCGGGAAGAGTGGGGAGTGCCTACGAGGATGGATGTGCATCGCGGGCTTCCTCGTGGATTCTAGACGCAGTATTCGGAGCTTGAGGCTTCTCGGAAACGGATGCGAGATACTGCATACGCGTTAAGCCGTTGTTAGGGAACAAGTAGCTGGTCGGTCTCAACGGTGGTTGAGCTGTTCTTGGCAGATCGAATATATTGAGTGCACTCCTAACGTAGGAGACAACGAAAGAAGCTTACATGTATGACTGACTACAACTACCTACCTGGGTAGGTAATCAACAAGCTACTGCCAAGTTCAAGAAGCAGAGGCAAAATAGTACTTACTTCTATCAGACCTAGACGTCATTGAGCTCATAAACGAGCTTGACTGGTGCCCAAGTCTTTCAGCACATATAAGAATAGGTAAATTACCTTATCGATTGAAAGGACATTCCAATCAATCATCTATGCAGCCTTCAGCAGGCAGATGAGAGTCGTTTTGCAGAGGCCATGAATTTCAACTTCATACACGGATTTGATTGCATATCCAAACCCCTTGAGTTCAAACCAAACCGTACCCAAGCGCAAGCCAGCTTCATGTTTCTTTGCCGATGACTTGAATTGTGCTAATCTCTTCCTGAGGCGAACGCCCCATGTTCTCACCCTCTGGACTTGGGGTGAACCTATGGTCGGGATTATGCGTCTCCTCAACAGACCAGTAGCACTTGAAGCAGAAATCAAAATCCACGCAGTTGGCGCAATGCCACCGCACTCCAACTATGGGCTATGATACGTCAGTTTCAGCACGTTCCGGAAAAGAAGTCTGCTGGCATAATGTAAAGGTGCTGAACTTACGAGGAAACAGCCGTCGCAGGACCTTAGCGAATGCACATAGCCGACTTTCCAGCGTGTGCTAGATTTGGTCTCGCTCTTCGTATCTGAATCACCTTGATCGACCGTAGTCTCAGAACTAGAAAGTTGAAGCTTTGTCCGGATATAAGAAGCAATGTCGCCAGCGTTGTGAGTGAGGGCGATGTTCTCGGGGGTCCAGCCGTCCTTGGAAGTAAAGGCGAAATCGACCTCTGATATCATACCCATGACCTTGACGATATCCAGATTGCCACTGTGACGGCAGGCCCAGTGCAGAGGCGACCAGCCATCGTTGTCCAGCGTGGTATGTATATTGGTGTCCTTGAAGTCAATCACAAAGTAGGTGAGGAGATCGACGAAACAAGACCTCTGCCCACTCATAGCCGCATGGTGCATCAAACCGCGGCCTTGAATGTCTACAGCATAGGCGTCCGCTGTGACGGTTGTCAGCAGACACCTCATGTCCGCCCAAGATCCCATCCGAGCGGCGATGTGGAGGGCTGAGCGTCCCTGGCTGTCTCTGGCGTTAACGTCGGCCCCTGCCTCAAGAAGCGGCGTGACAAGGTCGTAGGTCTGGGAATACAGCGCCGCGCAGAGGGTATTTGCCAGGTCTCCTGCGGAGAGGTTTGGATCTGCCTTCGGTGACTCAAGGTTCAGGAGAAATGTGGCAATTTCGTGATACCCGCTGACGGCCGCAGCGGAGAGCGCGGTATTGTACCGCCCGCCTTGCTCGTTGACTCGGGCACCCCACTTGATGAGCTCCTCGACGACCTTCTTGTTGCCGTCCTGGGCTGCGTTATGCAGTGCCGTGGGATATGCGCCGCCCCCAGCGTTGACATCTGCGCGAGCGAGCAGCGCGCCAAGCATCTCCAGGCTACATGTATCATCATCTAACCTGTCCACGATTGCCAGGAGTGCTGTGAGCCCCGACGTGTCTCGATGCTCAGTATCCACGCCAAGATCCAAAAGCTTGCGGGCGATATCGTCCTGGCCCGTTTTGATCGCGGATATCAGCGCCGTCTGTCCGTCGCCGGTTTCCACCGCACACAGGTCGTCGAGGACACTGTTCCCCTCCTTGGCATAAAATTCGTCCAGTAGCATCGCCGCAAATTCCAGCTGCCGGTTGCGAATCGCACAATGAAGTGCTGAGAGGTTAGTGTTGTCTCTCGCGTGTAGCATCCCCCTGTGCTTCTCCAATAGTTGTCGTCCAACGCTCACTTCCCCCCCCCTTGCTGCAAAATGCAGCGCAGTTTGTCCATGGTCATCGGTGATGTTGACATCACAGCCACCGTCAAGTAGCACACGGACGGTCTTTTCGGCTCCTGAGGAAGCGGCAGCCATAAGTGGTGTCAGTCCGTCAAGACTTTTGACATTCTGGTTGGCTTCATGCTTTAGGAGCCACTCCACGGACTCGGGGCAGTAGAGGCCAAATCTAAGAACAGTCTCTCCCTCATCAGTTTTGGCCTCCAATGTTGTCGGAGAATGCTCCCACAACAGTTCTAGCAGCTGAATATTGCCCTCCCTAGACGCAAGGTGAATCGGAAGCCAATCGTTCATGTCACGCCCGAGAGGATCCGTCCCAGCTTCTATGAGTAGCTCGGCAATTTTGCAAGCTGATTTTCTGTTTTCTTGCGCTGCAAAGTGAAGAGCGTTGAAGCGCCACCTGCCAGTAATCTTAGGATCTACTTTGGGAAACCCAAGAAGAGCTTTCACCATCCCGAGTTTTCCCAGAGACGCAGCACGGTGAAGAGCCGTACGCCCATCATTGGCAAGCGCATTAGGGTTTATATCCGTATCTTCTAGTAAGATACTGACCACTTTGGCACTGTTGGTGGTGTCTTGGGAGTGGGTGACCACTCGATCTAGGATGGTATCGTCGTCGATTAGTCGCAGTGCGTCGGCATCATGTGCCAGGAGAAGGCTGACGATATCTGCCTCTCCAGCCTCCGCTGCAAGTGCCAAAGGGGTTGTGCCGTTGCAGTCCAATGGATCTACCGTTGCACCCCACTGAAGAAGTAGCTCGACGATTCGTGTGTGCCCTCGCTCGGCGGCATTGTGGAGGGCCGTTCTGCGGTCGCCTGTTTCATCATTGTACTCCAGCAATGAAACTCTGTCTTCTTCCGTGCTGGATTCCAAACATCGACAGACGAGCTTTTCAAACCCTAGTTTTGCCGACTCAAGGAATACATCGCGGATATCTTTGAAGTCGTGAACAGAGCTGGCACACATCAAGACCTCCATGGCCAAATCTTCATTTCCAGGGCGGAGGGCAAGATAAAGCGCAGTGTTGTCTTCATGGTCCCATAGAGTTACGTCGGCATTGGCATGGAGCAGTGTCCTTGCTATGTCTCTGAAGCCCTTGCGGCAAGAAATCATCAACGGCGACAGTCCTGTAGAACTCTGGCGATTTACAATCGGGCTGTCAGAGCCTTCAGCGTGAAGCAGATGCCGAACAATGGCTTCGTGTCCGTACTCAGCGGCCAGGTAGAGCGGAGTACGTTTGGTTCCATCCCTAGTGAGACTGGCAACGTCGGCCTTTGCGGTGAGGAGGTATTTAATGACAGGCTCATAGCCTTTCCTTGCCGCGAGGAGGATGGGCTCATCCGCCCCGGTTCCTGCTCTGCAATGAATATCTATGCCCTCACAGTGGAGAAGATACTGGACAATAGACGCATGACCGTTGCGAGAAGCATACTGCAGCGGGGTGATATCGAATTGGGAAGCATTGACATTACTGCCCAGGCCGATCCAGGAGGAGACTTGATCATCGTATCCAAGCTCTGCTGCATGGCATAGCAGTTGGTCAAGAAGAGGGGCCAAACTCTCAGGCATATTGTCTTTCGCGTACCTCACAATACGATCAGCGACGGTTTTGTGTCCGCGCGCCGAGGCATGTGCCAGAGCCTGCGAAACATCCACCAAAAGACCAGAGCGCACCTTCTCGTCAAGCAGTGCACTCACGGTTTCGATATGCCCGCCCCAGCTGGCCAGATCGACAGCAACCTTGTGACTTTCGGGCGTGAGTTTCTCATTCAGCGTTTGGATCACTCCGGTAAGCCCAAGCTGTGCAGCCAAAAGAAAAGGTTCTGCCAGACAATCATATTGAGGAGAAGTCGTTCTGTTTAGCCTGGAGTTCAGCTCCTGCCATATGGCAAGTTGATGGCTCTGGGTGAGCTCCGATAGGCCGTCACTCTTGTTGCTGGCCCGGCAATGAAAGGGCAAGAACTCGACGGCGTATGCGATCAGGTCAAACAGTCTTCCCCGGGGGGGTATGAATATCCCTTGGTCTGCTTGAAGCGCCGCTCGAACAGGAGTGGCGAACTCTTGCCAAGAGAGGTAGCTTAGGAGAATGCCCGTAATCTCAGCATCGCCTGGAATCTTGCTACTGGCTTTCTTTTCGAGAATAGGCTCAACATCTCGCTCTGCGGCGATTGATCGCACAAATTGGGCCTTCACCATCCTGTCTCTGAAGGTAACTTCTCCTCCTTCGAGCATTATCAAGGGACCAAATTGAGACTGTATATCAGTGGTCAAGTCCACGGGCAAGTCTTTTGGGTCGCAGGTGGATGAGAAAGTGGCACTCTCGTCAGTAATTGCCACTGCTATCTCAAGTTCATCCAGCGTCAAGGGTCTCTTAGAGTATGTTATCCAACCAAGTGCTTTCCTCCCCCAGTCTGAGAGATTCTGGAATGTAGACGAGATTTTATCGGATGCAGAGGGTCGATAATTGCTGATGAGAGACTCCAAAGATCTCAGTGTCCGGGGACCTGAGCTTGCGCTGCGAGTTTCCAGCGACTGAATCAGAAAGAGCATTTCCACGGTGTGGCTGCAGTTGCCCAGGGCTACAGAAAGCTGTGTTTTGAGATCGTACAGGTATGGCCTGCTGCTAATGGCCTCCTCAATCAGAGCCGTTGCCAATGGTGTGAGAGTATCTGATGTTAAAACAGGCCCCTTGATGCAATACTTGTTGCCGTGCTTCCCCAGTGCAGTCTTTATGTCGCAGCCTGCTTCCGTCTGGGAGTCGTAAAACAGAGCCACCTTGAGCTTTGTAGGGGCCTCTTCATTGTTGATTGCAGCCATCAGCATATCTATGAGCCTCGCACCCGAATCGCACTGGTCGAAGTCGTCGATGACGAGGTGTAAGGGGGCGAGTCCCTTAGAGTCCAGAACTGACCTGAACAGAACAGCTAGGCCAGCTTCCGACCAAGCATTTGAAGACTCCATAGCCGCGACTAAATCTTCGACCCTAGGGAATCTCTCTGGGTTCTGACTGAGGACTTGAAAAATCACCGATGCCAAGAAGCTTCCGAGGGAATGCCGGCTGACGTTGGTCTCGGTAAAGGTGTAGTAGGCTGTCGTGTTCGATGGCTTCTTCAATCTGCGGAATAGGGTACGCGCGCAAAGACTCTTTCCAACGTTCCAGCCTCCGCTTGTTGTGATGATACAGGAGGTGTCTGCGTTCAGCCAAGTCTCAAAGGCAGATTGCACATCGACTTTCAGCTCCGACATATACAAATCTTGCTGATTATCCGGGATTGTAAACGCAGGAGATATTTCGTGAAGCCGTGAGAGGCATATACGGTATCTTGAGCTAATCTCTGCAGGGTAGAATCATTACTATGCATGTTTCCACAACAGCACATCAGGAAGGATTGTGCGTGATTGGATATATAGCTACCTGCTTTGAGAGCGCCCAAGATGGCCGCGACAGCGGGCCCATCTTGTGAGAGCTTGAAAGCTTCTCCAGCATTCATTTCTTCTGCGAAATTGATCTCGTGTACTAGGTCTGTCGTGGCTGAGTAGCAGTTGGTGTTCTACCAGAGGAAACATAATTGTTAGCAAAACAGACACAGGCGTCTCTCGCAATTGGATAGGAGTCCTACAAGATCGGCATCTTTCGATTCTTTGGTATAGCCATAGACATTGACGATGCATCTGCGCGCTCGGAGCGAGATGAATGTCGCCGAAACTTCTTCAAAAAAGCTTGAGAGCCGGCGGAGTCGAGCGGCAACATTCCTCATTTGCAATGGCGGCAGGGGTGAGGCAAGCAGAGTATTCAGAAGCGGACCTTCCCAACTTGTGGCGTTCGGCGTTCGGTGAGGCATGTCGAAGAATATCTGCAACAGCGAACATGAGTTAAAACAACTGAATAGAAGAATAGGTAGTCGTGAGAGGAGGGCTGCAAACACTCACCAGTCTATTACTGTACTGTGATAGATTGTAGTATTCTGCATCCTTTTCTGCCATGACGAGCGCCTAGGAGTATGTCTAATATGAGCGTACTGCTCCCCCAATGGTAGGGAGCATGCAGTGATACAATCTTGTCTATAATACCTTTCTAACAATAATACCGCCCAGCCCATGCGCCAAGAAAGCTATGGGAACTACTCGGCTCTGCCATTGATATTAGCTATACAGGAGTCGACGGTCATGTCTTGGTTTGTGTTCAGAGATTTACCTTGTCTTTCTCCCTCCGTATGGACGAGACCGTTTCCAGGAGACGCCCAGCAATTTGGGTCAGGCAGTCAGGCGATAGAAAGTCAGCGCCGTATTCAATGACGGAGCGGAATTGCATGATGCGCGCGTCAATTTGCTCGTGGAGAAGCGATTCGAGAGGAGTACCATCCCCGTCATCTTGGTCCATCACGATGCTCGTCGTCCATGGCTTGGCCCCTCGCCCCGGTCCTTCGACAGCAATGATACTGTTCCGTTTCATTAGAGATCAGGAAATTAACTCAGCACATGCGGTGATATACTTACTCGATGCCAGAAGCTTCATTTTCGAAAACAACCTCCAGGCTCCCGTTACAGAGCCTGGGCTCTCTCTTGCCTGACATGCTTGCACTTGATCTTTAACAAGAGCCGATAAAAGTTATTCTATGAAAGCAATGGACCCTTGACGCCTCTTTCTGGGGATTAGAGGGAGGATCGAGTAGGTATTGAAAGATACTGTATGAGACTCGTTCCGGGTTGCGGGGTTGGGCGGGACAGGGAGAGCCTCACGTCTGGTGGGAGCAGGAGCCACATGTACACACTGGTATCCTGCATGTACCGGAATTGCGGTGATTAACAGGTGCGGCTCATCTAAGATGCAGCTGGTGCGTGTTGCATTCATATTCTCTGCAACGCTCCCACACCATCTGTTTCCTCCGGCCCCCACGGCCAAATACGGCGAGGCTGTCTTCCAGGCATATTTACACTCCTGCCCATCGGCCTTGTGGCAGGAAGCCTGGGCCTATCTCTCGCTCTTTGTCTCAGTGGAAGCTACATAAGGTACAGCATCTACGGCACGAAACACTCAACGAAAGACCCAAAGCTCTCCCAAAGGCTCAAAGATGAGTTCTGTTGCAACTACAACCAAGAGTATCCAGGACGTGCTTCAGGAGCTGGGTGCCCGGGGGCCACCACGCGAACAAGCGGTCGAGCAATCTCCTCCAACCCCCAAGGAGGCGCTAAAGGCACTTCTCAATCTCCCGGCCGATGATACACAGCGTCCATCTTTGCTCAAACTCCTTGGCAGTGGCAACCGCGGGCGCAACATGAACGATAATATCATCGTATTCAAGAGACATGAGAACTTGGTCAAGAGATATCAGAAAGACGGCAGAGCCACCGAATCGGATGAAGACGTCCTGAACGAACTTCTCGAATGTGAAAAAGAAAGCGCTTTCTTAGAACAACTGTTTTCCCATAGCCTGGAGGGCGGTACTATCTTACATGTCATACTCGAGCGCAGCACTTACGGAGAGAAAGAATTCCATTTCGACCGCGTGAAGCCCCTCATTCGCTTCTTGTTGAAGCTGCATCCTGACCTCCCTACCGTGGAGTCAACGGAAAAAAAAGGGCTTCCGATCTTCAGGGCGCTCAAATCGAAGAATCCAACGAGCACCAACAAGAAAAGCGCCAACGCGACCATGGCGGATGATGAAGGAATGAAAGTGTTTGAGCCGACCGAAAAGGGAGAAATTGTACGCTTCCTGTGTGAAGATCAAGGGAAGGGTGGGTTGAAATCCAGGGCGGCCATCAATTCTCTCGTCAAGTTGGTCGACAACGGCACAAATATGTGTCACGCGATACACAGTATGATTGAGACCTCGGATTTCAAGATATCCGACGAATTGGTGGCGGAGCTGAGCCAAATCACCACGCGAGTAAGACAGGCAAACAAAGGCGAGATACGTGTACCTTGCCTAGAGATGCGCGATGGCCAGGGTCGGACATGTCTGCACATAGCGCTCACGGCTCGCTCCTGTTATCCCCATTTCAATGAGTGCAGGATTTTTTGGGCGCGAAAGTTGGCAGAGCTCTGCCCAAACTTACTCAAAGCTACTTGCAAGATCGAAAGGCCTCTGAACCAGGAAGTACAATTAACACCACTGCAGCATTTCGCGGAGCAGAGGATCAATATGACGAGACCATCCAAAGAGGGAGATGATCAATCTATGGAGGCCGAGCTCGAAGAGCTGGAGGCAAGTCTAAAGCGTCAGTGCCTGGTAGTATTTGACCACGCCACTTGCAAACGTATCATGTATAAGAAGGGCAGCGGTGAGTTGGATGTTATAGTCCGGGGTTGCTTCAGATAACCCATACTGCCCGTTACATTCTGACTTGAGAGCAGCAAGAGAGATCTTCCTCACACTTGACGACGATATCGTCTCCTGGGAATTCCTTGAGTCTCAGAAGAGACACTACAAGCTCGACACCTCGCTCAAGAGGGTACACATATGCAATAGTGTTTCGGTGTACTGGGATGATATGAGCTTAGAGCATCGCAAGATCGCAGCGGGGTGGGGTTGTGCCGGCAACGTTGACCTGTTCATGGTTTTTCAGTGGTTAAAAACAGAGGTCAAGGTGAAGAAGATCCTTGAGGTTGTTGTTCACGACGGTGCCCGACGGGGAGTGACTGCAGATGAGGTTGCAACGAGAGAGAAGAAGCCACACAGCGACACAGCCATTGTCCACTGTCTCGAGGACTTAGGCGTTGAAACACTGGACTGGCAACGGATGGACATCCCAGCGGATGTGATCGTTGAAGGAGCAGGACAAAGCATCAGGACGCTGTATCTGTACTGCAGCGGTCTGAAGGCTGTGTTGCAAAGCTGGGCGGATAGAAGAGGACTGGTGAGACTGGAGAATGTGGGTGTTCCCCTTTCGTGCGCCATTGTGAACTGATCTACTAACTGATATCAGCTCGAAGACGTCACAGTAGAGATCGATCAGGTGAGGACCAAATGGGAAAACATGTTCTGGGCTTACGCTTGGCACTGCTGGCTCTACTGACATATTCGCAGGGGTTGGAGTCCATCGAATGCATCAGAAAATATGCCAAAGCATTCAAGGAGGACCTCCAAAGTACGTTTGATGAGCTGTATCCTGGCAAAAAAAGCCTGACTATCAAATGTACTCTTGCTCCGCCAAAGAAATCTACGGCATCCAAGGTCAAAGGCAAGAATGAACAAGGATTCGAAGAGTAAGCGGCCTGCTTGGAAGCAGACTCCGAATGCTCAAAGACGCCTACTGACTATGCTGCACAGGCAAGATTGGCTAAAATGCATGGACGAGTTCGCCGACGTAATGGAGGCAGTTGAGCAGTCCATGAATACCAAATTTGTCAGTAAAGGCCTGATTTCGGTCCCTAGTCTTGTCCGGGTTGACATCAGTTGAAGTTGGCTGACCGAGCTAATAAGGGAATCAAAACATCGACCCGTCGCATCAGGGTTGCCTTGATCGATGATGGCGTCAAGACGAGCTATGCCGGGCTAGACAACAATATCTACGCGGGCAGGTCGGGCTGGCACCATATCGACTCCAACACCCACTCGGGGTTGCAGGGGCCAGAGTACTTTCGGAATTATAACAGCTCACACACCGGCCACGGCACCGTCATGGCCTATTACATCAAGCGCGTATGTCCTAAGGTCCATCTCTATGTCGCGAAACTCGATCCCAGTCGCCATAGACTTGACTTTGGTGGCCACGGTGAAAGAATCACCTTTTCCCGCGAATCGGTTGCTGAGGTGAGCATACAACCCCGACTGGGAGACGATCTTCTCTGTGTGTACTGACTTGCGCATTCGCTTTCACTTGCCAGGCCCTTGAGTGGGCAGTAGAAGAAGAAGTCGACATTATCTCGATGAGCTGGGCCATTGACAAGGATACCACTCAAAATCCCAATTCTGTTGGCCTAGACCAGAGGCTTCGCAAGGCCATTGGCGACGCCGTGTCAAAGAATATCCTCCTATTCTGTGCCAACCCTGACAAAGGTCCGAGCTACATAAACAACGACACGTACCCAAAGGGCCTGGACACGGACCACGTCTTCTGCGTCGGTGCCGCAACCCAGAACGGTGTTCGCTGGAGCCAGATCGACAGCAATGATACTTCATGCAACTACTTCCTCCCAGGCGTTGAGCTTGGCATTCAAGTCGAGAGTACGACGAGAAAAACTCCGGACGAGCCCCCGCAAGAATGGTGAGCCGTCCATCTCCATTTGCCGCCTCAGACTACTGAAGCTACACGAACGAACATTATGTTTGTACTGATATGTATATCTCAATGGAAATATAGGCGCAAACATAGCGGTAGCTCGCTGTCGTGTGCTCTCGCGGCGGGATTGGCGGCCATGATATTGCACTGTTCGCTAGTCAGCGGAGTGGCCGAGTTTGACACTCCGAAGTGGAAGTGGTATGTATCCGGCCCTTCTCCCATGACAGGATTCAATCATATCTCCAGGTTGGAGAGGAAAACAATCTAATCAAGGTGTGTGTTCCGGACAGGTTACGATCGCACGATGGCATGCGCATGGCCTTCGAGAAGATCCAGGTCGAGAGGACCACCGGATGGCTGCCGGTGCGTAGATTTTTCGAGCCAGCAGTGAAAAAACTTGACAGCAGCAATGAAGAGAAATCCCGAGCCGTTATCAAACTGATGCGGACTATCTTCACTGCCATGCCCGCCTCTGTTGAAGAGCCTCAGCCCGAATCAGCACCTATCAAGTTGATGAGGCAGTCCACCTTGCGGCCTGAAAGTAGCTTCTTAGCATGAGGGAGTTTGGGCTACTCGAAGGAGCATTCTGTAAGATGGTTTAGGTATGCATAGGTTGAGCATTATCATATCGAGTCGTTTATTACAAGTCCATGGTCAATGTCTACGGCCCTTGTGCCGGTGTCATGTTGCTCTGCCGTCGCGTTGCTTTGACTCTGTCGTAGCCTCTTTTCTTCCTCGTTGCAATATACATGTACACGCAATGCGGGATTTACAAGAATCAGGCATCCGTCGGGCTCCCATGTTATCTCGCGCCCAATTTGTGTTACTCTTGGCAAGGCTCTGAGGCAATACCTACTCCAGATACTTCGTAGGACTTCGGTATACAAGTGGATATCTCGACGATCATTGGTGCCACGTTCCAGCTGTGCTATTAATTGCATGCAGAAAGCATTTCCCCTCTTTGACTAAAACGGAAACAATCGGTGGAAGCCCTTCTCACTTTCAGGCGGAATGAGGAGTCAAGTTCAAGTCAAGTCGCTGTATATCTGTCTCTCGGTTTTACCAGATTCACGAGATAGCGCGTCGAGAGGTCCTTCTCCGACAGAAGCCTGATCATCATCTCGACATCTTAACCCTCCTTGATAGTTCTCGCTAATGAGTCAGAATTATCTAACAATGGGAGATGAACTCGATGGAGGTTCGCTTCTTCGGTGCCCCCCTTACGAACATGACACGCGCTTCGACATCGTGTTGGTAGACGAAGATCCAAATGCGGATGAAACGGCGGCCGAGCTAAAGTCATCCTTTATTGTTCAGGGTACTAACCTGGGCGGCGGCGGACTCATCGATGAGCCAGTCGGCGACAATGCTCTCACGGTCCAGTGCGACCTGGTCCAGGTCATCCACGGCACCATGTCCGAAGGAGGATCGCCCGCAACGCTGCTCGTCTTCCAGTTCGCGTTTGTGCCGAGAGGAAATCGCCGACGCTTCAAGGAGGTCGAGATCAACATCACCTTTTCGGCAGGCGAGGTGTCCGAAATCACGCCGAAAGGGACCTGGGCGACGCTGCAATCTGAGAAGCAGCAAGAATTGACCCACAGTGTCAGTCCTGGTTTGGAAGCGGGTTTTGGGTCTGCGAAAGCGACGATGGGGTATACTTGGGAACTAAAGGAGACCCAGACAATCCAAGGTCGCTCCAGCGTGGTAGGGTCTCGCCACTCGCTCATGCAGGCTGGCAATTCAACGAGGAGGAGGATGAACAACATCTTTTGGGGACTCTACGAGAACCCTCAGACGAAAAGTGGCATCCCGAGTTTCATGCAAGCCGCTGCCTTGATGAAGGGGGAGGGGTTGATGTGGGCGTCTCAAGACCAGACGTTCAGTGCTGAGATCACAATCAGAGGGACTGTGGAAACGCACGATTGGTTCAAGGGCAAATGGGCAAGTTTCGAGAAGAAAATGTCAAGTAAGGGGAAGGAGAAAAACAAAGTCGTATTGATCCCAGAGAAGAGCACGGGATCCCTTCCTGACACGCACAACTTGATGAAGGTAAACCTGAACACCTACAAGCAGTTGGTGACGATTCGCCAATGGGAGGATGGTGATGGGAAGCCTTCAGCGTACGGATCCGCACAGGGCTTGGCGCAGCAGGAAGCCATAGGGAAGCAACATGACAAGGGCAAGCTCCTGGCGGTTGGCCCCCCTGACGAGATCTCACCAGATCTTACCCAGAATGCCACTCGACATTCCGTATCAGGTACCGACCTGGGCGGTGAATCCAATATGCCAACGTCAGAGCCAGCAGTCTACGCATCGGAAAGAGCAACAACAGCAAACTCAACCCCTCAAGATGCTCTGGGTGAGGATCTGGTTGCATCTCTCAGCGCTAAAGAGAAGCAGCAGAGGCTCAGTGACGTGGAAGAGGAGCTGTCGTTGGTCAGAAACGAGGCCAAACTGGTATCACAACTACTTGTGTTGGCAAGAGAGGAGAGGAAACTACTCCAAAAGCGGAAAAAGCTCAGAGGGTTCCATGGATAGAATTGGGTTTCCTAAGTTACCTATATCAGTACGAATATGAATACTGATAAACAGCAAGCTGCATTCATCATTCACTGCTTCGGTTAAGCTAAATAAACGTGCCATAATGCCACCGCACACTGACTGTGGTCTGTCATAAGTCAATGCAGCATAATGTGAAAAAGTTCTCCTGATAGGATGAGGGAAGGCGCTAAACTCACGAAGAGGAAACGGGACTTTCGCGAAGGCATGTAGCCTTCATTGTTTATTCTGCCCTGAGTCTATCTTCATGTACTCCCTCCTGTGGCTTTTGACAAGTATTCTGGTAGCAAATTATCATCTCCGGACCATTCTATCACTTGTTGTACTTAAACGTTGCAATGCTTTCCAGAGCTTGTCATCTAACGCTTGTTTGACCCCTCCAATCCTCCGTCCAACAACGCTCTTTGCATTCCATCACCAGTAAAGACATTCTATGACCAGTCAAGGAAGCCAACAAATGAGGAAAGCCTCAGGCGTTACCAAAAGGGAAAAGGCACAAAAGCCCATAGAGGTTGAAATTTTGCGTTGCCTAAAGTGGCTAAGAACTCGTCCACTTTGCAGTAGGAAAAAGGGGGCCGGATCTCGAAGCCCCATGACGCCAACCACCACCAAGTCCATGCATCATGGGAGAAACAGTATTTCAACGACCTCGAGACCTGAATGAAGAAGCAAAGAAGGCAAAAAAGAAAAACATACAACAGCCGGTGTTCGCCAGTGGTCATCCACCTGACTACTAATCTGCCGGTTAGTGGCTTGTCTATGGGGGAGCAGACGGGACCCGGAATTTTCCACTACCTATGGTCGTATGTGCCTGACGATGCACCACAACCGAATTATGAGCGGGGTGACAACCTCCTCCGACTTGTTGCACGCGAGACAGGAGTTAGGCTTGTGACGATGGCCGCATCATCCATCCGTTAGAGGCTAGGCGCTGCAAAACTGACTGCAGATTTGTCGCCGTTTCCTTGTCATTGTGAGGCTGCGGCGCCGTTGCAGGCATGACGGAAACATCCATCATTGCGGAAGAAGCATGCATACGCAAGAGTTGAGCGCGGCTCTCAGGAGGGCCATGCTTCTTCTTTAAGCTGGCATCATCATGGTCAAACCTCAATCAATATTACATACCTCCCCGCTCTGCAGTTGGGCGGACCAACCTCCGCCATCTATGTTCAGAAATCGTGGGGTTGGATCTCCTGGATCGGCCCGCAGCGCCAATCTCCTCTCCTTTCGGGCCGTAGTCACTCCTTCATCAGGCTTCAGTCAGCCCTAAGTCAAGGATGTAGTAGATGGCGCTAGTTAGCTAGATGCACGGATTGTACCTTGTTGATGGTCAGCAACGTTATCACAGCTGGGCCTCTGCCTTGGTTCGGATAACCACTCACTACCCGGATAACGAACGCCTCCAACGCTACGTGGCATCCTGCGATGTTGGTAGCATGTACAGTCCCCCCGAGAGCATGATAAGTGTTCATTTACAAGTTTCCCATGCAAGCTTGTTGTAGACGTCCTCTTCGTGACCTACTGCGAATCGAGAGCTCTATGCTCAGCCTCAATCACTTGAGCCTGCCTTTGGGATTTGTACAGCCAGGGAACGGCACTAGGGCGTTGGTTCGATCCGAGCGCCCGGCGGAGATGGAGTGGCCGGAGCGAGCACCCGTCGACTGCATCGCCATGGGAGCCTCTTGACGTGAATTACACTCAAATACATACGATCCCACCTCGGGAGCTGTGAGGAGGTCTTGAACCAGGTAGTGTACGCGATCATGCTGGGGCCATCTATAGCTAAGCCAAGAACATATGAGAGGGTACTGGTTCGCCTTTTCCCCCAAAAGAGAGCACATGCGCTGGGTTCTGATTGTGCCTATCAGCGACGTCTTTATAACATTGGAAGAGAATGAAGTATACTACCCATAGGCCTTTCTGTACAGGTTATTGTTAAGAGGAAATGCCTGCGTCCCACACTGTAAACAGAGTAGTCTCCTTGCAGTTAAGTCCATAGTCCTGTCATAACTGGTAAGAAGAAGAAAGAGGAAAGATGTCAGGGAAAGGAAGAGAGGAAGAGCCAGCCCTAGCGTACTTAGGTCCACACGGCCTTATTCAATACAGCTCATCGAGGCATCTTGATTTTTTTTTCCAAAATCACAAGAGGCCAGAGGTGGGATCCCACTTGGAAGCTCATGCGGTCTTGAGCCACTTGTTAAGTGTCTTACATTGGCGAACTACCATGAAGATCTGGGTAGTTGCCCCGGTGAAAATATGGTCTCTGCGGGAGCGTTTCCGTCGCGAAGGCGTATTGATCTCTCTGAAAGCTGAGCAGATTATTGACTGCCAAGGTTGATAAATGTACGACTGCTATGCGTGAGCAGAAAACTAGACATATGTTATGGTATATATGCGCGCACGTTGAGTTGCTCTTGTTTCATGCCCTCATAAACAGCTTCGTCGACCCAGGTCGGTTCGACCGATGAAATTGGCAAGCTACGACAGTTTGATTGTTGCCTGGATCAAAGGCACTGGTTAGGTGAGCCATATAATGTGTCTAGAGATGTAGACATGGACACATTTCATGATAGAAAGTGATGCTGCAGATCCCATGATCACCGCTCCTCAGGCTGCGGTTGTAGTGAACCGAGAGGCACATCGCCGGTTCGTAAACCAGTTGGTATCGAATCAGGATCGAATCAGGAAATGAAGGACTATCTAGCCAGGGGAAGACCAATATGATTGCATATAAACCATTTCCCCGTATGCATCATTGTAAAGAGCCTGACCAATCAGGCTAAATGACTGTATACAATAAGCCTAGGAAAACCTGACATCTGTCCTTGTCGTTTTCTTTTTTTTTTTTCCCAATTATCCGTTAATTCGAACGATGATACAGTATGAGTTTTGCCGAGATTTTGCTAAAAAGTACTATGGATGGGGGCACAAGATATGAGACAGTATAACGGCTCGAAAGAGCAGCTAGTAGAAGGAAGCCAGGTCTCTGTCTCATCCCTTTTTCATTTTCCCATACTCCCCTTGCAGGACGATACGACGGTAGCATCAGGACTGTAGATGACGGCAAAAAGCATGGCTCTGACCAGATATCTCAAGCCAACCTATCGGGTCCTGGAGGCTATTTCCAATGTCTCATAGCCTAACAGAACAACGGAAGTCGGCATCTTTTCGATTCAAACTGACAAAATGGGTTGCCGTATCAAGGTAGACGTATGCTATGTGTAAGTCCAACTTTAAAAGAGCAGGACTGCAACTTCGTCTTGTCGTCATCAGATCGCTCGCCAACACTCCCCCCTTTCCTCAGCACATACAGTTTTCTTCAAAAAGATGGCGCCCTCCAGTACACTGCCGTTGACCGCGGCAATCCTGGCCATTGCCCGGCTCGTCGCAGCCCAGCAACCGGGCACCAGCACCCCCGAGGTCCATCCCAAGCTGACAACCTACAAGTGTACAAAGTCCGGGGGATGCGTGGCCCAGGACACCTCCGTGGTGCTCGACTGGAACTACCGCTGGATGCACGACGCAAACTACAACTCGTGCACCGTCAACGGCGGGGTCAACACTACCCTGTGCCCCGACGAGGCGACGTGCGGCAAGAACTGCTTCATCGAGGGCGTCGACTACGCCGCTTCGGGAGTGCAGACGTCGGGCGCTTCCATCACCATGAACCAGTACATGCCCAGCAGCTCCGGCGGATACAGCAGCGTCTCTCCTCGACTCTATCTCCTGGACTCTGACGGCGAGTATGTCATGTTGAAGCTCAACGGCCAGGAGCTGAGCTTCGACGTCGACCTCTCGGCTCTGCCGTGCGGAGAGAACGGCTCGCTCTACCTGTCCGAGATGGACGAGACGGGGGGCGCCAACCAGTACAACACGGCCGGCGCCAACTACGGCAGCGGCTACTGCGATGCCCAGTGCCCCGTCCAGACGTGGAGGAACGGCACCCTCAACACTAGCCACCAGGGCTACTGCTGCAACGAGATGGACATCCTCGAGGGCAACTCGAGGGCCAACGCCTTGACTCCCCACTCCTGCACGGCCACGGCCTGCGACTCTGCCGGCTGCGGCTTCAACCCCTATGGCAGCGGCTACCCCAAGTGAGTCTTCATGCCCCTTTTCTCCCTTCTCCTGGCGCTCTCTCAGGGGGGGGTTTGCGTCTCCTGTACCCGCAAAGACAAAAACGACAACGAGCATCAAAGCCAGACTGACACTCTCTGACCCAGCTACTACGGCCCCGGAGATACCGTCGACACCTCCAAGCCCTTCACCATCATCACGCAGTTCAACACGGACAACGGCTCCCCATCGGGCAACCTCGTGAGCATCACCCGCAAGTACCGCCAGAACGGCGTCGACATCCCCAGCGCCGAGCCCGGGGGCGACACCATCTCGTCGTGCCCGTCCGCCTCGGCCTACGGCGGCCTCGCCACCATGGGCAAGGCCCTGAGCAGCGGCATGGTGCTCGTCTTGAGCATCTGGAACGACAACAGCCAGTACATGAACTGGCTCGACAGCGGCAGCGCCGGCCCCTGCAGCAGCACCGAGGGCAACCCCTCCAACATTTTGGCCAACAACCCGGACACGCACGTTGTCTTTTCGAATATTCGCTGGGGAGACATTGGGTCGACTACCAACTCGACTGGTGGTGGTACGCCTCCTCCTCCGCCGCCGGCTTCCAGCACCACCTTTTCGACGACCAGGAGGAGCTCGACGACTTCGAGCAGTCCGAGCTGCACGCAGACTCACTGGGGTCAGTGCGGCGGTATTGGATATACGGGCTGCAAGACTTGCACGGCGGGCACTACGTGCCAGTATGGCAATGACTGTTTGTATCCCCATGCCTGATGGAAGGGTTTCGAGATGGATGCTAACCCTTGAATTATCAGATTACTCGCAATGCCTCTAGAGTCTACTTAACTTCTAGTCTCAGGGGACTCAGGTACTTGGGCTCGGCATGTTAGGAACACACAGGGATCTCATAGACACGCCCCTGAGTTCCAGACTGAAGATGAGGAAGAAGAACACGATGTATTGTGACTACAAAAACTATTGAAAAAAACAAGATAAAAAGAAGCTTCCAACGAGAATATCAAACAAACATCACCATGCTTTAGATGGGTTTACCCGATCCGTGACGCCATAAATTCTGCCAACTGTTAAATCGTTCCGCAGGACTGACACAATAGAGGCTACTTGCCTTCTTTCACATGAATACCAACAGGGGATTTCCCTTTATGGATCTCAGTATCCTATATTGATCGCTATAGTACTGATACAAGCAACAAACAACAAGCTACACTCATGTTTTACCGCTCAGGAACAAGCAAGTCAAAGCCCGACACATGTCCACCTCATCGTACACGTACATCTGTCAATCCGTCTAGACGCCGACATCGTCAGCCTTTGATCCATTGTAATACAATGACGGACGTCGTATAGAACATGGCAACTGCTCCCACCACCATCGTCACAATGTCTAAGCCCTTGTCCCACTTGCTTTCAGCAACGCCCTTGAAATGCAGAAATGCCGGATACATGTAGACCAAAGGAATGCAGGCAAAGGACCCCGTCAGCGCCACAAACTTATCCAAGTCGCTTGCTCCCACCACCGCCACGCCGATGCATGCGGCGATGGTCAAGGCCCGGAGGCCGTTCTTCTTCCACTTGATTGCCGCGCTCTTCTTGCCAGTGGCGCGTTCTCCGAATATGGACGTCTCCAGGATACGGATCGCGGGGAACAGCTGAACGGGCTCGCCTGCCAGCACGGCCAGCGAGTAGAGAAACTGAACGGCGTTGACGAAAGGGGAGTCCTGTGGAAAGTTGGAGATGATCTGGATCTTGGTGTGTTCGCCAAACGTCGCGTAGCAGAGTGCGCCAACTGATGTGAAAATGGCCGTGATGAGGAGCATGACAAAGTAGAGAAGGCCCTTGAAGTGGTGGGGCTTCTTCATACTCGACTGGATCGGCAGGATCAGGCCAATGCCTTCAAACGTAAAGATGGCCGAGCCCAGAGTCAGGGGAAAGTCGGAAGGGTTGAAGAGCTTGACGCTCGGCTCCATGCCGCGCCGGACCAGACTTCCAATGTCGTAGTACCAGATATACACGAGTCCAATGAGGATGAAGGCATCTGCCACCAGAGCAACGGGGCCCAGCTTGGAGATGTTGCGAATCCAGGCTAGTGGGATGAGAGGGAGGAACTGAAGCGCAATTAGACCCGACACCCCAAAATGACCGAGGCCGTGAGTGACGGCGTCAAGGAAGGAGAAGAGATTCTCGGCAGTGAAGATGATGCCTGAGCACACGAACCCAAGCTGAGAAATGGCAATCGACGCAAGAATCAAGCTCCGGAAACGGGACCCGACGACAGCTTCGCCAATGTCTCCATAGCCACCACCGTACTTGTGGCGGCAGTCAAGGAGTAGGCGGAAGCAGAAGCAATTGACCAGCGATACGGTGATGAGCGCCAACGAAGAAAAGAGGATACCTCCGTTGCGAAACGCCTTGGGCAGAAACAAGATGCCCGTGCCGATGAAAGCCTTGAGCAGCGTGAAGAAGGTCTTGACTGTGCTCGCGTCACCCGGGCGGCCGAGACGTCGGGAGCTTCTCCGGCGATCGGCCCTCGGTCGCCCAAGCAGCGGCCGCCGCTCGTCAGGGGCTTCTTCCGCCTCCTCGGAGACGGCAGATTCATCTTCGTCGTCCGTGTCGTCGAGCGCTTCGCCGGCAAAGCTGCCGTAGAGGTCGAGGAAGTCAACAAAGGTGTTGGCCACGATCATCCCGCTGTGCTGCCTCTGGCGAGCTCGGCGACGCAGGTGCTGCCGCCTAAAGCCACCGGGCTCGAGCTGCTCGGAGTGCGTCAACTCGCCTGTCGGGCTCAGGTCGGGCAAGCGGTGGTGTGAGAACGTATTGGATCGGCGGAGGGAGCCGGCTTTGGCCTTGATCTTGAACATGTCGCGATGGATGTCGCCGCCCTGGAGCTTGAGCGAGGACTCGAGCGTCTCGAGCGTCGGCGTTGCATCGCTGCTCTCATTGTTCCCATTGGCGTTGCTGTTGGAGCCTCCCAGCTCTGTCGTAGAGGCTGCTGCTGCAGGAGAATCAAAGGCACCGCGTTGGCTCGCCGATGCAGAAGCGACAATGGGCTCTACCGGGACCTCGACGGGCCCGTTGGCCAGGCTGACCTCTGCATCGGCCGAGTAGCCCTCGGGAAGATGGCGGTCGAGGATGGCAGCCTGTCGATGCACGCTGTCGGCGCTGTTTGGGCTGCCAACCGCGGCGCCGGCCAGATCCTGTTCAGACATGGCGTTTGATGGCGACGTGAGCGTTGTTTCACCGCTCCACCCTGGGGAAGCACAGCGCCGCGACGAGGCCAATTGCGATGGACTGCAGGCAGATCTAGTGATGATTCAGACGGCGAGAGGGCAGCTGAGTGTAGGGAATGTTAGCTGGCGAGCTGCTGAAGCCATCCCAGACGGATCGTGGACGGGATTCGCGGCCCATTGAGGGGAGAAAAGTTGATGATGCACAGAAGCAAGCAATGGAAGGAGGTGGAAGTGAAACCTGCTTCATTCGACGTTGGACGATCGGCATGCGGATCCCCGGATCGAGGCGCGATCCCGGAACGTCGGAGTACCGCCAGGTATCCGCTACCATGCCGCCGCAGTACCGGTACGCCGCTGGTACCTCGCTCAGTATCGATAAGCTACAGTGGACAATACAGCGGCTGCAGGCGGCTGGACCGCTGGAGCTGAGTGGCAAATCGGGCGTTTGCAGCGCTGTGGTTCGTCGATTCAGAATGCGGAGAGGTCCCTTTCGGGTCACTGGCAAGTACGGCGTCGCGTACTCGCTACCCTGCAAAGACCCGGACGAGAACCAATGACTTCATGGTTCCTCTGGAGCTGAGAAGGGGACTATAGACGCTTCTTTGCGGCTGGGTGCTGCGTACAGAGGATTCAACTATTGGTTTAGGGGAAGAATCGGCTAGGTTGAGTTGGACAGAGTTCCGGCGACGAAAGCTATCAATTGTTTGCGGTCTTAAAGAGGCATTGTTTCTTCCCAAGCATCCTGGTAATCTCCTCATTCAAACAGCATGCAATCAATGTCCTGCTATCTCAGCGGATCTTAGCATGACTCAAGAGGGCAGCAAGTATTAAGGCAGTCCTGATTTCCTCAGCTTGGCAGACATTGCTCTTAGCTGAATGTATCGACTTGCCGCTTTAGCCTAGATGTGTGTGAGTGTCACTTTCTTTCTAAAAAGAAAACTTCTAGATCTGTAAGTCTACACCTCTAATTCCTCCACTAAGCAAATCACGTCCCGTCACAGGTTAGTTCTGCCTTATTTGCAGACATTCTAGGCCTTGGGTTACGCGTTTTCCCGCTTCCTACCTTACTCTAGAGAGAGCCTGCTAATACAAGAACACTGTAGTCTCGGGGTCTTCGTGAGAGCGATATAGAGTCATCCTTGCCTATATAAGTGTGGAAACTCAGACGATCGCTACGATCTATGAATGTGAAGGGGAATCTCATTGATCAGGGCTGATTGGTAGTTTGCCTCCAGAGACACGGTTGATTTTCCTCCCCATGGCTTTACGTTTAGGCCTGGAATATTACGCCAACTTACTACGTTTCTGCAGAGGTTTCCGCATGGAAAAAGCATCACACAAACAAGCGCAACTGTAACCTCGGTCGATTGACTGCGAACAGAAGCGGACATGGCTCGTCGAAGAGGATTCTATCAGCTTCCGTCGCTTATGAGCCGGGCTCTAGGGATCGCTAACCGAGTCAACCCATAGACACATGCTCTTGGAAGCCAGCTAGTACGATGCTTTGCAGCATGCCAACTCCGTATGTACATCTTCTCCGTATGCCAAGGTGCCTGTAAATGGATCTGCCAGGGTTTAGAGTGTCATGCAAGGATCTTTCTCCACAAGCCATCATCCGTCCGAGAATAAGGTATCTATGCTGTGGCACTTTACAGATGAACCTGTAGAAATGGAAGAGCTGCTTGTTCTTTTCCGAGTTCGAAGCCGCGTGTTCCATGCAATCTCGACATCTCGCATAGGCACTTGTCAGTCATGCTACAAGTGATCCGATGCTAGAAACGAGGAAGAGCCAAAAGGCAGACAGCCAAGGAGCTCACCAGAAAGTCGGACGAAAAGGCGGGCCGATTCGGGTCCACGTGCAGGATCGGGATTGCGGGGTGAGCCTGTCGTGACTTCTCCCATCCTTTGCTGAAGATATTCCCACTTTCCCAATGAAGAAGATGCTAAGAGTTTATCCTTCGTAGCTCCGATCACGATGCGCGCTGAGAGGGCTATCGACACTTTTGTTCCTTTATGCGCTCGGCAGGGGCAGAACGAGGTTAGTGGATGCTTCGGACAATGAATCCCCGAATACTTGGATAGATTCCGGTTGAACGTGTATATATATATATATATATATATGCCTTGATGTCTGCGAAGAAAACGGCGATGCAACTCAAGGTGCAATCCATCGAGAGCCCTTCTACCTGCATCTTCTCAGCATTGCTGTCCGCCGTCTCCAGCAACCATGAGGGCTTTGGTGTCTCTCATCGTTGCCGGGGCTCTTTCATCCCCGGCTCTCTCAGCCGTCGTCTCTCCTCTCCAACGCCGGGCTGTCGCCGGCCAGGGCTGGTCCTTGCAGTCATCAACATGCCCTTCTGATACCCAGTCGTGCGGAAACGGATCCTGCTGCCCTCCAACCTCACATTGCCAAGCGACAGGAAATGGAGAAGTGACTGCCTGTTGCCCTACGAGTGAGTGTTTCTGAAGTCCGATGACACCAGCCAGTTGCTAACGTTGGCTTCTCTCGAACAGCAAGCAATTGTAGGGGAAGTGTTGAGGGTGCACCCACTTGCGCAAGTCCAGCATGGTCGCTGTGGACGGGCAGTTTCGGGAACGGATTTTGCTGCGAGGTTGGCCTTACCGGAGCATTCGTCAATGGCGGATCTGTGGCTGGCATTTGCGTGACATCTGTTCCTTCTGGTTACTCTACTGCATCGCTGGTAAGTGATGAATCTTGTCGCGAAGTCATTTGTTTCTTGCTTAACTGTCCTATAGGTGAGCAAAGGAACGGGCAGCTCGGTTACATCAGTCCCTGCATCAAGAACGACTACTTCATCAGCTCAGACAACGACCGGATCAACTTCTACAAAGTCCACCGTGTCAAGCGGACCAACGTCAACTACAGTGCCGAGAGCAGTGTATGTGCAATCACCGAATTTCTCAGCCAGAGCGGTGGATACTGACATTGAGTTTCTGTTTGTAGATTCGCGCATTACATGGTTGGCAGCATAACTTCAGATGAAGCAGTCAAAGACGTCAAGGATGCAAAGGCAGTCGGCTTCGATGCGTTTGCGCTCAACACGCACGACATCACGTCCTCCTGGGCGCTGAATGCACTCCAGTATCTGTTCGACGCAGCGGACCAGAACGGCTTCAAGCTGTTCATTTCATTCGACATGAGTTGGCGAACCATCACGCCCTCGCAAATCCCATCCTTCCTGCTCAACTACATTTCCCGTCCGTCATACTATACAATTGCCGGTCGTCCTTTTGTCAGCACATACGATGGCGGCTTCATTGCGAACTCTGACTGGGAGTCGGGCTTCCAACAGCCTCTGGTTTCCCAGGGCATCAACCCGTACTTTGTTCCGAACTTTGGCGATTGGAGCGGTTGGCCGAACAATTTCTTTGCCAGTTATCCCTCCGTTGATGGAGTCTTTAGCTGGGAGTCGGCATGGCCCGACCCAGGTACCACCATCTCGAACGTGTCAGACGCCGTGGACCAGAATCTGGCTCAGCAGGCACGAGCAGCCCACAAGATATTCATGATGCGTGAGCACTCATCCCAGTTTCAAACCATACATAATCGCAGTCAACTAATGTGGTCAACAGCCGTGTCTAGTTTCCAGTTCAAGTACCTCGGCCCGGGTCAAGACTGGTATCGCATTGGCGAAGTCAACCTACCGCAACGCTTTGAGCAAGTTCTAGCATTGGAGCCCGACCTTGTGGAGCTCATCACCTGGAACGATGCCGGCGAGGGTCATTATGTTGGCAACTTCTTCGCGGAACAAATTGCAGGCTCGACGATCGGCGATTATGCCAACGGGTTCGACCACACTGGATGGCAGCAGCTGGTGACGCCTTTCATCAAGGCGTACAAAAGCGGCACTGCAACCAGCGACAGCCAAATCCTGCCTCCAGGATCAGCTCCCGTTGGTTCATTGTGGTATCGTACGTTGATGAAGAGCGCCAGCTGTTCGTCATCGATTCAAAACTACCAGCAGGGCCAGGACACGGTCAACTATGCTGTCATACTGCCTTCCGATGGATACACGATCAAGGTGTACAGTAACAACAAGCTCATCGGCAGCTTTGCGGGCTCTACTGGGCTCCACTATGGCGCTGTTCCTGGATTGAGCGTCGGAGGTGGGCAGTATATCCAAGTTGTCAATAGCGCTGGCTCTGTGGTGGCGTCGGCCACGGGAACAAAGCAGGTGGCAGAACAGAGTTCCAACGCTACTTGCAACTGGAACTACGAGGTGGTTGGCCTTTCCTGAGCCGTTAATGAGAGAGTATCTCTGTCTGGCTTGGCTACAAGTAACAGCAATTGGCAAGATATCCCCCTCGCGAGCAAGCAGTGTTGGGCGAATATGTATATACGTGGTTACAATGAAGGGATTATCCAGTTTCCGAAAGAGTTGTTACTCGTAGATACGTAAAGTTTGATTCAAACCACGACATTCTGGCTAAAATTCAAGAGACCGCAAGCAGTTTCAACTAGACATATGATGGAATCAATGCCTCCTTATGCGTATACCCCAGTCAAAGGCTTATAAATCTTTGTTGCCATTATCATTCGCTAGTGTTTAAATAGTACTTGTAATCTAGACGTGAGAGATCACTTAACTGTTCTGTTGGAGTCGAGTCAACGGAAGCTCCAGCCGGAATATGCGGACTTAACTTTGAAAGCAACCGATGAGATACCATCCACAATTGCTCCCAAAAGCAACCTACGAAAAAAATCTTTATTTGAAAGCCACGAATAACGTAGTTAGTGTAATGCAAAGAATAGGTTCATGACGATCAGTCTCTTCATCTCCGAGCACAGCATGACAGTGGCTTATAGAATGGCGTTCATACAACTCATGATCCGGCATCATGCCATCAGGGGCATTTTTTCCCTTCCTTTATGTATATGTCAAAGGGCTGAATCGGGTAGACTTTACGGACCGATTCTTGCACTCACCAATTTTAGTAGTTAGAAAGTAGTCCAGGGAACTGATTGCCTTACACGTGAGGTAGTTAAGTCGATGATTACAGCATGCTCCTCTGTACAGAATAGGAAAGACTTCTATTACATCAACCTCAGATAGAATCTACCTTTGTGAAGGTCCATATGGAACACCAAAAGACTGAAACACGGATACCAGTAAGACCGTAACGGATTGACTCCGTGGTCTCTAATATCGACTGACTATAAGCCGTGAAGTTGATCACTCGACAGTCCTAAACCCCAGCGCATAATCTCATATCCAACCATCTGTTACCCCCCAAAGTCCACCCCCTCACCCCGTCTTCTAAGATGAAGACGGCTCTCATCATCGCTACCTTTGCCGCTACCGTCTGCAGCCAGACTCTCGATTACCTCCTCAACTGTGCACTTGATTGCTTTCAGATTGCCGTCACATCTGTTACCGATTGCTCATCTACGGACTATGCCTGCGCGTGCAAAAGCGCTGACGCGGTTGTTACCCAAGGGCAGCCTTGTGTTCTTGCCACTTGTGATGTGGAAGTTGCTGCGGGTAATTTATCATGGTCTTAATATGTGGAATGAAGAATACGGTGTCTTCGATGATTATAGGCATACTCATGTTTAACTATAGGTGAAGCTTTTGCTGCTTCTCAAGTTCTTTGCGACGCCCAGTGAGGACATCAATGATTCGCAGTAGGGCTGAACGGAGGGTAATCGCGTGAACAAAAAGACAAAGTAGATTTTTTGGATGGTCAATATTGATGGTTAATGGGCTTTTGCGAGAATCATGGGTCTTCGTTCCTATTTCTCTTCATGAGGTCTGATGATAGCGCAGTCGTTGGAAGGGAGTGGCTCCAAGCATGAAGAAGCTTGTTGGAAGCTGAGAAAGGACCAGAAGGGTTTATGATGTTTGTATTCCATGAATTTAGTTTTTGCGTCACGAGATACATGGAAGCACTAGGTAGTATTATCCCGGTCTTCTGAAGAAAACCAAGTGCTTTTTGCGGTTCCCGAGGCATCACTTCAATTTCACCCCATCAGCCAGGTGTGTGACAGGCATAACTCTTACAACATCAAAACATATTTCACGTCTATTATTCAACTCCCGCTCTCTAGTCACCACGTATTAACCACAAAAGAAGCCAGTCGGCCTCTATAATCTTCAATGCTCTGACAGAATTCTTGACAATAGTTGTCGCTGATCCTTTCGGCTGCCAGGTCGCTTTGAAAGCTGACCAGCTTTTCCCTTATCTCATGATACAGCTCCCAGAGCGAGCGATAGCGGAGAGCTAGAGGACAGTTTAGTGTCAGGAATGCTCTAGAATAGAAGGCCTGAAGTCACTCACCATTTACGGGATCCGTAGCCTGCCTTTGGAGAAGGGCGTGAATCTCCTGTTGAAGGGCAATCAGAGTCTCTCGACAATGGTCCCTTGGCAATCTCGAGGGCTTGCCAACAGGGGAGAGAAATGGACCTCGCAGCTTTCTGACATGATCGTCTACCATGCTGCCCATGGCTTGTAGAATATATTCAAATCTGTTCGACACATGGGATCCTGTGGTTTTGCAAGAAGCTTGAGAAGCGTGTGAGTCTTGGGATGCATTGCGGAGAGAACCAACAGGCGAATGTCCTCGACTGAAGCGATTTCGCCTAGGACTGTGGGGTGAAATAGGGACCTCAAGCCATGGTGATGTCGGCGATGCAGACGTCGCAGGTGATAGTGTTGAAGTAGCCAGTGATTCTTCAGTACTGCTCATCCAGAGTGAATCTTTGGTAGCAGGAGACTGATGAGGAAAACCTTCATCGTTGGAAGTTGTGCGTATGGAAATGCGAGGACGCGTGCGGACTGCCGCAGATTCCGGAGAAGGAGTCGGTAAAAGGGCATCCCCTTGGCCTCCAACAGCCGCGAAAAGTGAAGCCTGGCTCACGGAAGCGGAATGTGAAAGAGTGCTGGTGGAACGTGAAGGCTTTGCGATGTCCGGCACGAACAACACGTGAGCGCGGCGAGCCTCAAACTTGACAACTGGCGCTGCTGAGGTCAAAGCCGCCGAGACGAGGGCTGTCGTAGTCGGAATGGATGGGGAGGCCTTGCGACGGCATTTGCGGGCGAGTCTGTGGTAAGACGATCTGAACGAATGAGCATCTCTGACGACGCCCAGGAACTCGCGCGAGTCGGAGCATGAAGACACTGCACTCATCCTCTCTTTACGTGCTCACAGCGGCAATGGCCGTTTGTCGAAAGTTTGGGGGGTGTTGTTTCTCTGCAAAAAGCGGGGTTCGAGGGGAGGCGCTTCTCATATACATGCGTGGAGGCTGCTGAGTTGATGTTGTTGCGCATATCTAGAGTGCATGTATGCAGCTCGACGTGGGCGCTGCTGATTTGCTTCTCCCGGACGCATAGGATGGCGAGGAGAAGAGCCACACCCCTCCCTCGGGTGGGGGACAGGTCTCGGAGCCTTGTATGTAATTCTATGAAAAGAAGAGGCATGTCCTCAAGGAGAAAACGGCAAAGAGTTGAGTTGCTGGTGTCCATACAGAGTCTAGGCTCCCAGTGGCAACTCATGGAGGCCAAAGGAGAGGGCTCGAAGATTTTGGACTATGTTGTCAGGTCCCTCAACGAGGAAGAGGACTTTCATTTCCTCCGTCTGGAGTTTCTCCAGCGTCTCAATATTGTCGAACTTCAGCTCAAGCTGGTGCAACTCAAGAGGCACATCCAGCACGAGCATGTATCAGATGCCGAATCACTGGAGGCGCTCCGTGTTGGCTTGAAACACTATGGTAAGAGCATTCGCCTGTCAAATGGAAATGCCGCGGATCAATCTGCTGATCCTCAGGGGCTAAAGCAACGGCAATTCGCGACTATCAATTTCTGAGGAACATGAAGAGCGTGGACAAAACGAGCATTCCGCATCGCAAGCTTCTGCTACAGAGGTTCTTCGACGCCGAGCTGGACTTTGACGATCCATTCGAGACACATTACGCATACTGCCAGGACGTGAACGCAAACATCGACCCCGTTCGCGAGTCTCTGATGAAGTACATCCCCGATAACATGGCCTTCTCGCGGTCAGAGTGCATCGAGAAGTGCGAAGGCGACTTTCCCGAGGGGAAGCCTCCCCGTTCAGTCTCACCCTTTGTCGACCGCCTCGCCCGGTTCATCATCTCCTTTATCGGCCCCGTCTTTCTTGTCGCGCCCATGATCATCATGACGCTCAATCCGTCGCAGACAAAAAGCCTGGTGACGGTGTCTGTTGCTGTCATTATATTCTCGTTGCTTCTGTCGTTTGGCGTCCGCGTCTCCAATGTCGATACTCTGGTATCCACGGCCACGTACGCTGCGGTGCTTGTGGTGTTTGTTGGCACTTCCACTGGCGGCGGTAATTCGTGAGAATCAGACAAGAGGATTTTATTCATTCTGTTTGTTCCAATAGCGTTTCAGTTGGCTACCTTTGGTGCTCATCAGCCGCTTCAAGGGACCGGGGGTGAAGGAAGCATGCACGCGGCGAGAGTGGGCGTTAGGTACAGACGCGGCTGAAAGTATTCAATTTCCCCCACAAATGGGTCAGAATCACGGGGAGAATGCCTGGTGGCAAGCAAACGATACATTTGACAACCATAGGATTCTGGGTGTCATCTTGTGTAAGCTATCCCATATGATCTGGCCATGTTTTGAATGCGGCTGATCCTGAAAGTGGCAGGGGCCTTGACTCTCGCCGTGTGGCTTCGCGAAAGGACGACGATATATGCAAGAGGGATGACTGCAATCCTGACTGTTGGGTCTGAAGAACCAAATCCTGACAAATGACCCTCTTGATCAGGTATCACCGAACTGCACATCTGTCCCATGGCCAGCTGAAATGCATGTTGAGCCGTGTGGGTTCTGCCTCGATGTCGTCAGGCTGCATCCTGGCTGCATCCTGGCTGCCCAATCCCGTCACGTTCCTTCCAATCAACTCCTCTCGCGATCTTCATCCAACTCGGAATGTCACTGGGCCTCTCTTCATAGTCGGGCGAAAGGAGTCGCATCACCGGCATGAGCAACTGATAGCTACACATGCTGAGGCAATGATGGCAAGGCTCCATACTGACATTCCATGTGACCAACGGAGAGAGTGATAAGCTTTCGTATAAGATCAAGTCTGCCGCTCATGAACGCGGGAATGAGGCTGTCGCGGTTCACGCATTGCCGGAAACAGCCACGAAGGTCAGAGTGAGGCTACACAAACATGCCAAGACCACACCCGATACGCTGGAGACTGGTTGTGTTTGGTAGTACAATCACTAGGCAGAGCCTCAGATGATGCTACAGTCCGGGTTGACGCATCTCTGTATCACAAGTTGCGTGAGAAACTTGGTATGATCAATTATGAGTTTGTGGCGTGTTCAATCATATGACAACTGTAAGAAAGCTTTGCTGTTGAGCCATTTTTGTGAGAGAAAGAGGGAGGACATAGACTGCGAGCATATAGAGTCCGGCAGATGCGACTCCAGGTTGTAATCTCCAGGATACCGGCTACTGCAACTTGGAACCTCTCCAACATAATTTTTGTTGAAAGATATACAAATCTATTCGGCATCATGGCACCTATTCCTGGCGTCAGAGGTGAGCAAAGCGAATTTGGCACTGCGACCTATGAGCAATGGAGGCAACAGTACGCCACGTCCACCCATGAAAACGATCACGACATGCATCCTGGCCATATCGTTCGTGCCGTGAACGCCAAGGACATCAAAGCCGTCATCGCGTACGCCAAGCAGAATTGCAAAGCTATAGCCATACGCAGTGGCGGACATCAGTATAGCGGTGCCTCGTCCACAGGCCAATCCAATATTCAGCTAGACCTTCGAAACACCTTCAAGGTTCCAGGAGAAGATCTGTCACTCATACAGCAAGGCGATGAGACGCATGTTCGAACCAGTGTCAGCTGGAGCTTGCTCGAGTTCAATTCTTTCTTGGGCGCGAACCATCTATTCGTGCCGCATGGGCAATGCCAGTCTGTGTGCATCGGTGGCCATGCTCAAACTGGGGGCTATGGCCAACTCGGCCGCAGCTTTGGATTGCTGGGAGACCACATCATTGAGCTTGAGTTCATAGATCACGACGGCACCGAGAGGAAAATCACTTCAGCGAGTCATCCTGACGAGTTCTTCGCCTGGACTGGAGGCAGCCCTGGCAATCTGGGAGTCCTGACTCATATCACTCTCAAAGTCTACCGAGATGCGGATTATCAGGGCTCCCGAGGTCTCAAGGGCCTCCACGCTTACACACCAGAAGCTCTTCAAAAACTCTTACGGGTCTTGGCTGAGATGAACGATGACGAAAGCTTCCCTCGCAACTACGATCTGTGCATCACAGTGATTAGTGAGGACTACCCTCTTGACGGAATCTTCGACCTGAACCGACTCACCAAGCAAAGGTCTGGGCTTTGCAGACTGGATGGAGCCTCACTCTTGCCTTTGATTGTCATCTACGCACAGTGGGTGCCATTCAGCACCACCGACAAACCGGATGAGACGTGGTTTGGCAAGCTCAAAGAAGGTGCCGTTGTCAACGACGATAGAGTCAGGTCCATGTCACAACTGACAGCGGAGTGGATCTTCCGAAAGGATCGTGAATACAACCTTCCTTATGTGAAACGCACATATCTAACTACAGCCACGAACCTGAGCAAGAATGGCTGGGTGAAGTGGACGGCTGGACGCGTAGACGAGGTGGTCAAGTCTACGGGAAACTACATCGCTGCTCAAGTGCAACCCTATGGCGGGAAGGACTCTCGCTTCAGGGTCAACGATGATGGAAGAAGCGCATACAGTGTAAGTACTCACCATATGGAAAGGGGTGATGCAACCAGCTGATGAACCAATTAGTGGCGAGATTCCACGGTGGTCTTGATTCTCGACAACTTCTACGTGCCTGGAAACGGCAATAGAAAGGCGGCAGAGGCATGGGCAGCTGTCAACGAAGAGCAGGGCATTGGCGAGAACAAGTACTTTAGCACGCAAGATCGACGCGTCCTTTGGGGATCATGGGGCAACTATAACCTTCACAGCGTTTGGCCCTGCTACTATGAGAATGAGGCAAAGTACAAGAAGCTGCAGAGAGCCAGGAAGGTGGCTGACCCAGCTGGTGTCTTTACCCCCAACTCTTTCTCTGTCCTGCGCGCTGACTAGATATTGGGGCAAATGCGCGTCTTTTGTCAGATAGGGGGGTGGCTTGTTTATTGAGTTGGTTTAAATGTTATGATTCTGAATTTAATATGCAAGCAATCTCTTTGCTAGTTGCAAATGAGACCAAGGTAATATGTTAAGATGATTGCTCAAGACCATTGACTCGGTCATAGACTGCTGGATAGTCTTTCCTTGGTGCTTTCGTTGGAGGCCTTCAAAAGAGAATCACGTTTGTGGGATTCGTCATATAGTCCAAGTGATCCTATTGAACAAGCAGTATTCATAAATATCATGCCCCGTCTCTCTCTCTATCGACGTAGACGCTCGGATGTCAAGATACATGATTTACCAGCAAGATACCAAAACTAATATGTTAGATTGGCCCGTAGTGATACAATAAGGTAATTGCTGGACAGTGGACTGGAAGAATCTTGAACATGGGTTTGGTGTATCGCAAGTATGTGTTCTAGAATGGTAGCAACACTTTTCAAGGAGTAGACAACCTGTTCTTTGACATAACATATTAAACATTACATGAAAAAAAAAGAAAAAAATCCAATCCTCAAATAAACAGCCTTATCCTCAACCACTCACCGAATTCGCAGTCAGTTAAACAATTCCCTCAAGAGTGGCTGAAGGAGAATTCCCGGCTTGCAACTCCCTGATATTGATAGCAACGCCGGAGTCAGGCCCAAGGATATCCTCCTTTGTGAGGTAGAATAGCACCTTCCTGCCAGAGGGGATGTTTGCGAGACCGTACTTGGTGCAGAGCCGCTTTGCCTGGTGTCTAGACATTTCGTCCAGCAAGTCTCGGACGGCATACGCATTGCTGAATCCCTGCCTTCCTCGCCCTCGGCCTAGTTGGCGAACAGCTGCCTGCATAAATTCTCCATCCAGGCCGCCCTCAGCGGTCATCTTTCCCTCGAACCGCTCGTCAGGTCGAGGAGCATCCCGAGCATCTGGAAATCGCTGAATTCCTCCAGGCGGACGATGTGGGGAATCCGAGCTTTCAATCCCGGGTTTTGCTCGAGAAGGGGCGTCATCTTCTCTTCAAATCCTTCAAAAACGATGAACGAATCACCAAGAAGGAGATCCATGGCTTCTTGGAGGATGTGGAGGATGAGTTGCCCGTCTCTTCCAGCGTGCGTTCCCGCGAGCTGGTCCGCGTCATCGATGAATAGGACGCCTCCCTTATGGAGGCAACCCCGACTGAGGGTGAAATTGGCGGGATTATTGTTGGCGAAGGGAAGATCCTGCTTGGGACGCATATCGTTGATGGCGAGAAGCCTGGGCCGCTTGGCTGTCGGGCCGACGGGAGGCGGGCGGAACAGCTGCTCGACCTTTTCGGACCCTATGCGCAGGAGCTGCGATCCGGTCACCTCTTTGTAGGTTTCGGAACCGACCATGTGGTTGTAGCGCATGTACTGCCCAAACAGCTGTCCAGCACTGGTTTTTCCTATCCCGACAATATCAGTACTGTGATAACACCATGTGAGCCAAACAGCAGTTGGAGCCTTACCTGTCCCTGTATTGCCCAGGATAACCGTGTGTATGCGTTGTTCAGTGACAGTCGCTCCTTGCTTGCAGAGAAGCCCATTCCTGTTGTTGATATCGTCCAGGAGCTCCTTCACTGCGTCTATGCCCACCAGGGACCTCACTTCCCAAAGGACCATGTCCTTGGTAGTTTCGAAACCGGGAATTTCAGCAGGCATCTTGGTGGTTAACCGAGTTAAATTGTCGCTTTAAAAGTGGTTTGGAGACGTCTGCTGAGTCGGATAAATCTTGTTAATCAAGATGTCTTTGTATTGGATTGTGGCGGCAGTAGTTGTTCGGGGGAGAAGGCCTCTTTATATAGGATTCCGTACAGGGGGTTTGAGAGAAGCTATACCAGAGACGACTCATCACTTCAGTCACAAGGTTTGAGGCGGCGGTATAGCCTGAGGCGTACCAAGTGTCCGAGCCCCTTCTATGAACGGCATATGCTCATCGGCCATCATGAACTGGGTTAGCAACTACCAGAGCCATAACATTCTAGAACTTCAGTCGATCTAGAGCTCAAGGCAGTTCAGTGAGCTTGATAAAGCTAAAACCAGAATAATGTCTTGCCATACAAACAGAATTTAATGCTGACCCGGACTCCGGACTTTGGGGCTGGCCCAACCTTGCCGCATATGAAGGAAGAGCGTCCTGGGAACTGGGAGCCACTGCCGATGAGACGTGCCTACCTTCTACCTTCTAATCTTGGCGATCTGCCTCTATATTCCAAGGCTCTTTACCTACCTTACCTGAAGTAATTGTCTGACTACGTTTCCCTGCCTAGCTTGTATGGTCGCCACAGTCTACCTGGTATTTGAGCACCACAGCATGTACATGCAATAAGGCAGTACAAAGCTGTCTTCATTGATTGCGAACTTCTACAAGTCCACTATTGAATTACAAGAAGGTTTGGACTCGATCAGCTATTATGCCTCTGCAGAATCGAACCACAGTCTCGCGACACCTCTCCAACAGAGTATGAAAATGCCATCCATTGATTGCTATAAAGCTCATACAGTGCTTGAGGCTCATGCCACGAGTAGCGATGAGCCTAAACTTCCCTGGATAAAGTTCTTGTGGGCTATGTACCGATGGATGTTTGGCACACGCTTCTGGCATTTTTTCGGTAAGTACATTATGTGTGTTAAGCTTACCTCGAGCGTTGTTGGTGAGCTTAAGCTTAAAGGACCTCAAACCTTGAATCAGCCACGGTACGAAGAGGTATCTAGAGACTCCGGGATTGGTCGTTAGAGAGTTGTTGAGGGTATCTATTAGGTACACATGGCTTCGAATGTACCCAGGCAGTACTCAGGAGCATGATCTGGATTTAGATCTCGCCCCTCCTTCAAATAACCGATGATAATGTGTACATACAACGATATGGCACATACGAGGGATGCTGAGTAGGTACCTGTCAAATTCCAAGACGCGTTTGCTGCTGCAAATGGAGAGCAGGCAATATGTATATCGGGTATTTGTGTATGTGAAAAGGATCGAGGAAGGTAGTGTAAGTACTTCGTCTTGTGTTGTGAGGAACGTGACAAACACAAAGGTGAACATTTCTCATATCAACAACCTAAGTTACGACAAGAAAGGTCACGCATGCCATGATGGTCCTATAGAAGATCTAGTGGTACGGCTTTTATTCTATCACAATGTATTATACACCTTAGCTCAATATGCTGCGTAGTCATCGTAGCAATCGTCACAAGCACATGCGTCGTACTCCGAATGTGGTGCGTACTGGTACTGAGGGTAGGCGGCTTGACTGTGGCCTTGAACCGTTCGATTATGGACAGTGTGTCCATGGTTCCATTCCACAGGACCAAGTCCTTGCCCATGGTAGAGACTGCCACTCATGTGCTGCTGGGCGTTGGTCATGCTGTTTGGCATCCCAGAGTAGCTCGGATGCATCTGGGGGTCGTTCGAGTTCAGGTAGCCATTTGTGTATGTGAGACGAAAGCCATTCGTTGCCTCGTTTAAGCTGCGTCCCCGCGCATTCGTTCGAGCATTGTGGTCTTGTTGGTAATGGTTCCCGAGGCCACTCACTGGAACAGACTGGCCTCGGAAGACGGGAGGTCGTGGTGTATGCGTTTGGTAATAGTTGTTCTGCACTGCCTCATAGTCACCATCATACGCGCCACTGCCATATTTGGTATACGGAGGTGGTTGAGAAGGCGATGGAGGAAAGGCTTGAGGAAGTTCTTGGACGGGCGCTAGAGGAACGGCAGCATGGTTGACGCGCGTAGCACTGGGGTACGTCTGGCTCCTCGCCAAAGGCGGATTTCTCGGCTCCTCCTGCACTTCCTGCAGAGGCCATGTCTGAGTCGAGGCATTTCTGTATCCAGATGCTGGAACAGACTGCGCCGGAGCGTAGCTGCTCCTTCTTGATGCAAGTCCATGAGGATCCTCCGCGTAGCCGCTGTATTCGGTGCTCGGATGGTTGCCTCCCCGCGGTGACATTGGAGGTGTTTGTTGGTTGTTGATTGGATTTACAACTTGAGGTGTGCTTTTCCCTTTCTGAGCCATCTGAAGTTGATTCAAGCCCATGAGTAAACTTGCAATTGCGGCCTCAACCTGTCCCTCTTGCACCATCTTTGCTAGAGACGTCGAGGCATCTCGGAACCACGATTCCAGATCGGGTTTCGTAGGCGAGTTACTGCCGGGGCCAGATTCTCTTGGCTTTGCATCTGACTGCTCTGTGAGCTTGGCATCGGAGTCTGTCTGACTCGACTGAATGATTGGTGATGCCGACTTGTCTGATTTTCCATCTTTATCGGCGGGTTCTGCCCCATCAGAAGGTCCTGTCGTAGCTATGAAACAGTCAATAAACAATGAGGAAGAATTTGCACGTATACGGAAACGTACCAGATGCAGGAAAGATGCCTTGCTTTGGCCAGATACCTGTCACAAGATTCTTTGCGCCCTTGAAAACATCAGGGGTAATTGAAACTGCTTTCAAAGATTAGCAAGGGCGCACATCTATTGCAGGCAGTCTGTCGAAACGTCAACCCACCCTGGACTCGCTGAAGCTTATCAACCTCGCCCACCGGCACGACCGTCAGATACGCCTTTGCACAGGCGGCCGCAACTGCGGCGGCGTAGTCCTGCCACTTTTTGTTCTTGTGCGAGTCAGCATAGTCGCAAACCCCGCGGATGACCATGCAGGGGAAATCGTTCATCAACCCTGCAGCTTCCATCTCGACGCACAAGAGTTTCTCGTCAAACCTCCGATAGAGGCTGTCTCGAAGGATTGCGTCCTTGATGACTTGGTTGCCGGATGCAATGAGGCCGCAGTGGATCATCAAATCGTCCCCTCTCGCTTCTCTCTGAACCACCATACTCGGATCGCAATGGGTGCAGTCGTCACCCTGAACATGGCTGTATCCCGGCTGATATAGAACATCCTTGAGCGAGTCCGACTTCAAGAAGCTTTTCCGGACGTTGGGCATCCACCTCAGATCATCCAGGTAGCCGAGCATCTTTGCCCGCGAAGTGATCTGATCAGCTTCAAACTTTCCCAATGCTGTGAGCAGAGACGTTGGCGGAGGAGCTAACGATCCCGTTCTCCTGAAGTTGCCGCCGTCTTCTGCTTTGCCCATGTCCCACTGGACAACGCCCGGCTCTGAGCCGCTCGGGCAGCTGATGACTACGTCTCCGAGGCGGGTTCTCTGGGGAATGCCTCCGCCGATGCCCACCATCAAACCAAACTTGATGTTTGGGAACGTGGATATCATTCGGGTCGCGACTGTTGCTGAGCTGGTGGTGCCGTATCTTCCCTTGGGTAGGCCAGCAATGACAACCTTGTGTTTGCCGATGCTTCCGAGGGTGTATGCGTTGTGATCGCCTGATGGATTGGGGAGGTCATCGTGTCTCTCATCGAGCATGAACATTGCGGCTGCCTGCTCGTTCGGAAGGGCGCAGACCCAGCCGATGGTGTAGTCTTCGTAGGTATGTGTTGTAGAGGCCATTGTGTCTGGTCTCATGTGTATTCGGCAGAATACTTTTTCTCTCACAATTCACGAATGATCAATCAGGATCCCGTTCTTTTGTATTGATCATGGGTTGAACAGTCACCCACATCAAAGTGGACGGCCACGGCTCGTACCAAAACAGAGACAGTGCCACTTAATATGTGAGTGGGAATGATCTGTATTCCTCCCAATCATGCGAAAAACAAAGTCACATTGCCCTGCAGAGGGCAAGTTTACTGCTGCATCAAGCCCGCAGCCAAACTTGATGCCCGACAGCCCAATCTTCGAATCGATCCGAGTAAGCCGCCTTATAGAGGGGCTCGAATGTGAATACGTGGACCAAGAGGAAAATAGGTTCAGTCAGCCAGCCGAAAGAGCTTCTATCAGAATGTCACAGACGGACACATGGCAGATTCCGATATGCATCAAACTACGGCATTGTGCATAAGCCTGCCTGTACATGTGCGCCCAAGCTTCTCCCACAGAATGACTCAATGCATCAGATCGGTGATGTGCTGGACGATTCGCTGTCAGCCGCCAGTCTATCCCAATGCGAGCCGCGTTTAGCACCGAGAATGTATTTTCAGTCTTGTCGATAATCTACTCATGGATGTGCAATATCTGCACTGAAGTTGCGGTAGCACGAGAGACATTCTTCGAGGCCACTTTCGAAGGGATGTCCATAATGGCAGTCCTGTGATGCGTGTAGATGACACATGTTGTCGGTGTTTCTGTTATACAATATTTCTTAAAGGCATCTGTTCATATTGATACTGAGATAACAATTAATGTAATGCTGTTCTGCGTTGTATACGCACAGGCTCGCATTGGCGACGGGAGAAACGCTTGTCGTCCCGCCTCCTTCGTCCAGCCTCCAACACTTGCTTCGCCAAGCGTCTTAGGTACAGTTTACCGTTTTCCATGTCTAACGCTCGATTCTACACCATCTACAAGTCGCGGCTCAGTATTTTACTTTGGGTCGACGGGCGGCTTAACGTCATAGTTCAACGACTGCTGGCTGTATGACTTGGGCGGAGGGGTGTCGAATGTCTTGCATCACGATAGTCATGCTCCCTCCTTCTTCGATGGCACCTGAGAGAGATGAGCAAATTGGCTGGTGTAACTGTGCTCTTATTCTCCTTATTCAATTGACCCCAATTCATCGTCTGGTATTTCGCACCAATAACCAGGTCGACCGGATATAGGTCTCCGACTCTCCGCATATACAAATCCACGGCTTCAAAAGCCTCCCTCTGTCAATCCAGCGACCCCCCATGCCGCAATCACCATGCCAGAGACACAGCGGAACACAGCCTTGCCGGGCATTCCTTCCTTCCAGCAAACGTAGCCATCCACGAGGCCCAGATACGCGCCCATAACAGACATGACAGTGTCCACTGCGGCCAAGTTTTCCTGTCGGTAAAAGACGAACATGAGCATGCCGAGAGCAGTGGTTCGCGCCGAGCAGAGCACCATGACGGGATGCGCAGCGGGGGACGCGGCGATGCTTTCGGGCAGGCCAAACTCGAGCATGGCGTTCTTCGATGACCAGAAGGGCCAGAGACCGCCAAAGGTCGTGGCTGATGCGACCAACAGCGGCATGATGTGCCGTAACGCAACGTGCTCGAACATGGTGCTCAATAGTCAGATTGTTGTCGAGCAGTGCTCAGTTGAAGGAAATTTGCACTACCCAGAAAAGTGAGATTAGCAAGACGAGTGAACGCCGAGGGGTGAAGGAGAGAAGGGAGGAGGATTCTGTGGCTGCAAGGGAGAAACGGCCTTGATGGTTTTAGAGTGAGGGCGGCTTTGCAGGGTCTCACCAGCAACGGCCATAATATACACGCGATAAATACCCAACTTGACTATATCTGGATGCTGTTGGCTTTGTTACCGTAGGATCATCTCCATATAGCCGTGTAAGTCACTTGGCACTCCGTCTCAATCGTTGTAAGAGCCAACGTCTGTGTGTTACACATGGGAGCCTCTTGATGCAAGGATGAACTGAATTGGGGATGCTTGATGGGTCTAGTTATAGGACATGAAAGGAAATCCATATGCACAAGAACATGCAGGGGAGAGTTAGCCCACCGTATTGAACTCCGCTGGACGTTGTATGAAGAGCTTAAAGTTGAATAGAGGCCGGGATACCTCGAGGATATGCCGGGCTTTGTTGTATGTGTGGTATATTTACAGACCGGGCAGCTGGTCAACCCATACTGCTAGGGGTGACATCGACAACGCGGGGGTGATCGCTTTCAAAAAGGGTTTGATACAATCCTGATGCCCTGAAGCGAAGAGAGTAAGCGAATGAGCTGGAAGATGTAAGTAGAAGTCTTGAAGCATTATCCTATCGCTTGATTAATTGCGTGTTGGGTTTCATACGCAGGTTTCCGGCCTCAGAAACATCGCTGGTGGGCACATTCTACACGGTCCGTCTCATATGCTGCCATGGTTATTCACCGGCCGAAGGAGAAAGATAAAACCAATGGGTTTCTACCTTGGTCATCTCAAAGAGGCAAGAATTCCAAGGAGATAAAGTGAAGTACCTGACACTATTCCTCCATGTGCTTAGGCTCCAACGTGTGCGTGCTCGTATTGATACATCGTTATCTTTACGGATTCCGGGGTTAAGCTTGGCCTCAAGGGATGAATCCCGGCATGTGATGTGGGGGAGCCGAGATGGCGTCAGCTTCGCGGTTTTAATCTGAACCCTCTCCCGTCTCCTGACTGTGAGCGCGTGTCCTCGCACTGGCACGTTTGTGCAACTCTATTGTAGCACTTCTATTGACACACCGACATCAGCTGCCCAGAATGCTAAAGTCCATCTGCACGAGCTCGTTGCTCCTGTTGAGCGCGAGCCTCTTGTCTGGCAGCGCCGCGTCTCAAGAGGCCCAGGTCCATCTCACCGCTCCAGCAAAGCATCACCAAGTTGATCCAGCAATCCTCGCTGCTTTGGAGAAGCACTCGGATCCCGTTGATGCTTTCGTCTCGCTGCATCCCGAGGCTGCTGAGGAGCTTGCTCAACCGCGTCTTCTGCACGTGTTTGGAGAGCCGAGCGCCCAATGGATGACAGAGGGCGACAAACTGCGCCTCAAGCGCCAGGGCAAGAAGTTCGTCGACATCACCGATCATGAAGATTTCTACAAGGAGCAGGTGCATGCGCTGGCTGGTGAAGCCCGTGAGTTCGAAAGCCGACGCGTACCTACCGTGAGGTTTTGTTAACAGGTCGTGTAGACTTGCCCAAGCTGTCTCACCAGCGCCTTGTCAAGTCACTGCTGCCGCGGGTGTCGACGGAAAAGATGCACGATGTTCTTGAGCACATGACGGGCTACTATACGCGATACTTTGGCAGCGTCACCGGAGAGGAGAGTTCGCAGTGGCTGTACAACCATATTGCCGAGGTATGGCTTGCTCGTCGACCCTCTTCTCTCACGTTTGTACTTCATGCCAATTAATCGCTCTGTCTTTAGATCATCAAGAATGCGCCGTTCCACACTCACATCTCTCTTGAGTTCTTCACCCACTCATTTCCCCAGTCCTCCATTATTGCCCGCTTTGAGCCCAAAGTGAGAAACTTCTCGCTGCCGCTGACCATTCTCGGCGCCCACCAAGACTCCATGAACTACCTCTTCCCGCTGCTCCCTGCTCCAGGCGCCGACGACGACTGCTCCGGCACGGTGAGCATTCTCGAAGCCTTCCGCGTCCTGGCAGAGAGCGGCTTCATCCCGAGCAACGGCCCTGTCGAGTTCCACTGGTACGCTGCAGAGGAGGGCGGACTGTTGGGCAGCCAGGCGGTTGCGCGATACAAGAAGGAGTCTGGGGCTCGTATTGGCGCCATGATGGAGTTTGTAAGTCTTTCAGAGCTCACGCGCGAGTTATAGACTGGCTATTGATACGTTGCCTAGGATATGACTGCCTTCATCGCCAAAAACGCCACCGAATCAATCGGGTTCATCGAGACTGAAGCAGACGCGCCGTTGACGAGCTGGGCCGCCGCTTTGGCTGAAGAGTACATTTCTATCCCTGCCAACATCTACAGGCTGCCTAGGTCAGATTGAGTCTTCCTTCTCCTCCAATTTCCCCACTGACGAAAAGTAGTGGCGCGGGTTCGGACTACATGTCGTACACCCAGCTCGGGTATCCTGCTGCCTTCGCATCTGAAGGCAATCCTTCGGCGGGTGAAGCCGAGGCTGGAAATGGCGAGTTTGACCCTTATATCCATACGGAGAAGGATACAATGCATATTGATGACGAGACTGGCATCTTCTCCCTCGAGGTAAGGGTCTCTGTATGTGCTTTTCTCATGAGATAGTATTGCTAATCAGCTGTAGCACATGGCCCGATTCTCTGAGCTTGCCATTGCCTATGTGATTGAGCAGGCTGGCTGGGATAACAAGTGGAGGTAAGGCGAGAAGACGCGGGATACGAGAACATGGACGCCATAATCGGCCGCTTCGCCTCGTTACGATCTTGATTCATCCAGCTAGCCCTCCATAGAAGGAATGTATCTCTTAAACTGTCATTTGTTGACTGCTGTCACAAGCAATGTCGTGGGCGCTCGCGGGGTTGCCCTTGTTATGTGTTGTACGACAACCAGGGACACATATATCGATTCAGCGCCTCAACCTCTGGGAGGGAAACACAGGGGGAACGCGAGCAGACCATATATTGTTATTTGGAAACAATGGCCTTGAGGTCAGTCCCAATATTTCTCTGAAAACAAACGAACTAGAATCCCACCGCACTGTAAATCAACTGTCACAACTTGGCCAAGATGACGATATATCCCGATTCATATTACAGTTACCGTTGATTGGAGTGGTACAACAAGTCTTGGGAACAGTCCAAGCACGTGAGTTGTCCCATGTTGCAGGTCCGATGATTGAAGAGTCCTCAACCGTGCCCAATTTGCGAGGCATGATTAGCGCGCATGCAACGTTGAAGGTCCCTGTGAAACCTCGAGACCTTCCTAATCCGTATCCTGGACGAGGAACCAATACACCCAGCTCGCCGTAGTTTGTATCCTCACAGGAACTCAACAATTGACACGTGAAGTTCGTTCGGCGTAGCAATGACCGGAAATTACCTCAAAAGGTGAATAAAAGCCATGGGCGCCTTGTAGAAAGTCGAGGGTCAACCTCATCGTTGCCATCAAGCTCAGCAGCATCACCGCAGCCACAATGATGAAGGCCGTGAGACTCGGCTTCCTCGCTCTATCCATCGCCTGCGTATCGGCTGCCGCGCCGTACACCGGCGGTGACATCTCCGGCTGTGGAAAGACTCACTGGTTCAACGGCATCACACAAAACCGATCCATCCAGTCGAGCGGCGTGGACCGCAGTTACGCAATCCACGTCCCATCAAACTACTCCGAGAACCAGCAGTACCCGACCATTCTCGGCTTCCACGGCTCCGACAGCATCGGCTTCTTCTTCGAGGTCGACACCGGCTTCGACAGCGAGCAGTTCACCGGCGACAAGATCATGGTGTATCCGAACGGACTGGGCGGTGCTTGGGCTGGCGCGAACTATTCCGAGGCCACAGTCGAGCAGGACTTGCAGTTTGTCTGGGACATGCTGGTCGACTTGAGGCAGAACTTTTGCATTGACAGCGCCCGTATCTATGCGACGGGCATGTCGATTGGTGGAGGATTTGTCGATACTATTGCCTGCAATGCGACCGTCGGCGGCGAGTTTGCGGCTTTTGCGCCGGCCTCTGGATCCTTCTATACCGACAACGATTCAAACTACGAGGCATGTGAGCCTGCCCGTGTGCCTGTGCCGATTCTCGAGTTTCACGGTGGCGCGGACACTGATGTCCCATATGACGGTGGTGAGGGCGAGGGTGGCATTGAGCCCTCCATTCCCAACTGGTGAGGTCCCCCGGATGGATTACGTGCTTCTTCATGGGATCGTTGCTGATGTATGAGAAACTTCAGGCTTAGCCGCTGGGCGCAGCGCAACCAGTGTGATGAACCGTATCAACAGGAAGATTTGTTTGACGACGATGTTCATCATCTGAGCTGGACATGTGGCGGCCAGGAGGGTGTTATGCAGCACTACAAGACCGATGATCAGAGTATGAGCCACCCTTGGTTGCTGAGCTTCTTGCGCAAGGCTTAGTTGACTGACAAACTGCTGTTTAGAGCACGACTGGGCTTCACCAGATATCAACTTTTCGCAAATCGCTGCTGGAGATTTGCCAACTCACATCTCGGCGACCACTCTTGTGATAGACTTTTTCTCGAAGTTTACTCGACCCGCGGCCTAGATATCTCACTACACTGACCGGTTATTATTGTTGTTGATGCATATAGATATAGCGAGCAGTAATGATCTATTGAAGAAAGTAGTCGTCCGGGACACGCTATAGAAGGCTCTGAACCAGTTCCCCAACTTCCACCTCCGTCAACCCCTTGATTCCCAAAAGCTCGTTGTCCAAGTGCTCTGAGAAATCAATTCCGTAACCCTCCCCAAGAAACGAGCTGAAAACCAAAGGCTGCAGGATCGACCAGTCCGTGTTTCCCTTTGCCAGTTGTTCCAGCGAAGAGAGACGCATTTCCTCGGTAGACTTGTGCGTAACCTTCCATTCTCGACCGTCCTTTTCTTGAGCATAGCGAATCAGCTGGTGCTGAGTGACGACGGCATCGTGAATGTATACTGGACGATTGGCTGTCTCGGGGAGGTGTTCAATGACCCCAACGACAGCCCTTCCGATGGTGTCGAGGTTGGTCGCCGAGAAAGGGACGTCGCCGCCGTTGTAAATAATGGCTGTACGCTCAGGCACGTTGACGACAAAGCCATGCAGGCCCCAATCCAAGAAAGCACCAGTGCAAATCACCGTGTAAGTGAAGCCAGGGTACTTGGCCGCTGCCGCCTTGAGATACTCGTGAGTTCTGACTTTGCCTTCAAACACCGGCAACTGGTTGCGCTTCTCGTTGAGGACGTCACTGCCAAACTCAGATGGAATGAATCTCGCCACGCCAGCTGCAATGGAGCCGTCGATGAGGGGATTCTGGTCGCCGACTGATGTGGATGTTAGAGTTGAGATGACGGCCATGTGGCCTTTGAGAGCATTTTCGAGGGACTGAACCGAGGAGTAGTCGACTTGAGCTATGGACAAGTTGGAGCTCTTGGGAAGCTTCGAGGTGTTGTTGCTGCCCTGTCGTGTAAGAGCCGTCACATGGTAGCCTGCAGCTAGGAGAGCTTTCACGATGGGAATGCCCAAGTCCCCAGCGGCACCGGCTAGGGCAACTCTCAAGGCCATCTTTGCGTGTTTGCGGGTTCGTCGCTTTGTATATAGATTGACAAGATGTTCCCAGCTCCAAAAATGTAATGATGGGTCTTAGACCTCAGATCCTCATTCAGCTTGCGAGATCTCAGTCTTTATATCTTGCATGAGGACGAAGGCGCTTGTGTTATTTGATATAACGCTACTTGGAAGCTCCATCTGAGCATCAGCTGTAGACCCCATGTACGGTCCTTCGACATGGATTGATGAGACTGCCTTCCAAGGAACTATTACCCAATTGCTAAGCACAGCTCAAGGAAGCGGACAAGTTAGGCTGATTGCCATGATTCGCAATATCACCAGTGCCCAAAGCTATTTGCGGATTATTAAACAAGGCCGTATTCTCACGATTCCCAAGACAAAGCCATGTTGAACGTTGTAAACTCCACCACAGTGGTGCCATCACCATCCAATCCTGTAGAATCCTTGCCGCCACCTACAATGGCTTGACTAATCGAGCATTATATTTCCGCAACTGATCTCTAAGCCCTGTATCTTGAGGTTGTGCTCTTTGAAGCAGACTCTTCTCGAATGACTTTTCGTGAGACGCCTGTTATGGGCTTGACTAATTGTTGTCCATTTCCGTGTTCAACTACCGCTTAGGGTTGGTCATATTCGGACTGCTGAGTTCATTGGTGTAGCTGAGGTGGTCGAGCTGAACGGTAGCGTCTTACTACGCGGGGAGCTTATTACTCGGATCCGAAGTGCTCACAGCCCCTCCGCGCTCTTGGCCCGGATCCGATAATTCGTAGTACTAGGTATGTGCATATAGCAGCACTTGATTACAAGATTGCAGATCACAGCATCTTAATCTTCGCTTCCAGATCAATCGAGATGCTTGCTGCTTGGCCGTTGAACGACTACCAAAGAGCTTCAAGTTCTCGGCATTACCCCTGTCTGAGGGTATCTCCAGATCAATCCAAGTTTGCTCATATAAATAAGTCATGCCTGCTTCGTCCTTCAAGAGCGGCATGCGATTGCAAAGCTTCAGAAGTTGATGGCCAAAGATTTCATAATGACCGCAAAAATCCCTAGCATACAAAGTGCGGCTCTTATCAAAGACCCCGGGCCTAATGCACGAATCGAAAGTCGCCATGATTATCCTGTTCCTCAGCCAGGGAAGAATGAAGTCCTGCTGAAGATGGAATGTTCAGGCATATGGTAAGTTAATGCTCTTTACAGAGTATCTGAGCTTTGGGCCTTGACTGGGATGACTCTCCATTGTCAAAAACCATGGGCTGACTTTAGCTACTCCTACGGGTGACCTTCAGCTATTCTGACATTTACGTCTACACTGGCAACAACCCTCATTACGAGGAAGTTCCCTGCCACGAAGGCGTCGGCAAAGTAGTCCAGCTGGGTTCAGACGTTGCAGATACTCTACTTGGTCAGAGGGTCGGGCTTGGATGGATCTACAGCGTCTGCGGCAAATGTTACAACTGCACCGCTGGTCGCGATAACTGGTGCGTGAGTCAAGCCAACACTGGCACGGACAAGCCAGGGACAATGCAGCAATATGTTGTCGCCAATGCGGATTACTTGATGCCAATCCCAGATGGGTTGTCATCAACTCATGCTGCGCCATTTCTCTGTGGCGGCATTACCATGGCCGGAGCTTTGTCACTCTGCGACGACGCCTTCGGGGAAGGCGATACTCTGGTCATTTCTGGTTCAGGAGGCGGCCTGGGACACTTGGGATTACAGCTTGCTTCTCATATGAGGAAGAAGCATGTGAAAATCATCGCCATCGACGCAGGAGCGACAAAGAAGAGCTTCAGCCTCGGTCTAGGGGCGAATGCCTTCATCGACTTTCGAGTCAGAAGACGTTGTCCAGAAGGTCGCGGAATTGACAGGTGGGAAAGGCGCCGACGTAGCCATCGTTGTGCCAGCGGCAACAGAGGCCTTTGACCAGGTCGTAAAATATCTCAAGTCTACCGGCACAATGATTTGTGCTGGTATCACTCGGACGGACTGTCGCCTTCCAATCTCTCCCACCGAGCTCGAGTATAGAGGTAAGAGCCATAATTGGAAACAGAGAACAATGGCTGTGACGGAATGCTGATGGAAATAATTAGGCTTGGTTATCAAGGGCTGCCACGTGGGCACTGAAAAGCAGTTGAAAGAGCTGCTCGGCGCCGCAGGGAGGAAAGAAGTGGTCCCTAGAGTCGAGGTCTTTGACTTTAAGACAGGGGAGCTGTTTGAGCGAATCAAGCGCGGGGATGTAGTCGGTCGTTTTGTGGTTGAGATACCGCAGTGAAGCTCTGGGCTCGCCTTTTTCCTTCGATCTGCTCTCTACCAATAACGAATCCTGAGCTGGGTCGCTTTGATGCAATCCTTCGTTATGGCGCCGGCGGTTTGTGACCGTAAGGAACATATTGTGTGCCACTACAATACTACACTTTATCACAAAGAAGTACTACGTATTATGAGAATCCTTCAATATGATTCATTACAGACATTAGCCTCCGATATGCGCTCCGATATGCAGTTCATCTCCATCGTAATGGCTATCGAGGGGCGTCTGCCATGTTTAAACGGCCGAGCAAGTTCCCGCGTCTAAAGAGCACACATCGATAGGGAGATGCAGCTGTCATCGAACGCCACCAAGGGTATCAACAAGCACTTCATCTGAAATAGACGGTATAAGCGCAATAGACAGAATCCTTCTGCTAATTGACTAGTCTGCTGCGTCATGTAAGAATCATGAACCAGCGCCATCCCATGCCTCCGTCTATATCACATGAACGCGGCCATAGATGTTGATGTAATTGTTCGGAAACATTGAAGCTTCGTCATTTTACACTTCACCTCCTTCGACATTCAAAAGGCCGCGCATTCACAACGATATCCTTCTTTTCTACCAAGATTAACAAGTTCTATCAATCGCAACATCTAGATCCCGAAGTAAGAAGCAACCATGTCGTCCACGTCCGCACCGAAGTCGAGCCTTGCCTCCGACACGACGCCCAACAAGGGTGGCAATGATACCAAACCGAAGATGTTTGACAAGGAGGGCGCTGTTGGCCGTCAATTCACAGGTATGTCAGATGACGCGCATCATCTTCCGCCCATCCAGTGCGTAGTTCGAAGGCTTACCGTATATTTGCAGACAAGGGCATGCTTGGAGGAACGGCGCAAATGATGGGTGGTCCCCTCGACAAAGAGGGCATGATTGGCAAGCAGTTCACAACGGAGGGTGCCGTTGGCGGCACTGCTCAAAACATGATGGGCGGCCAGAAGCCTGCTTAAAGTGACTGGTAGTTTTGATAAGCAGTGCTACTTCAATCTCAAAAATAAATGCAAACTTTCGTCTGGAAGCATATGGTGTATACTCGGAAGGACTCACAACCTGCAAAATGTTAACACTGCTATTTAGTGACTTTAATTTACCTCCAATGGATAATAGTCGATCGAGAAAATGCTTGAGTTGGGGTCTCATGTACAATAAAACAACAGACTTCTCGCATTGGGCCGTTGGTCAGCATCTGATCAAGTATCTGCCTTCTTCTGCTGAAGCTGCATGACGCGACCGTGGTACGGATCGCTCCAGTCCCATTCCCTCTGTGGCTTTATTCGAGGCAACCGTTCGTCCAAGATGATCAATAAACTTCTTTGGCCTTTGAGTGCGTTTACAGTGATAGAAACGCACGAGGGATGCCCTTGAGACTGCAACAATGATGGCGCTTTCGTCATCTTGACTTCGAGACAGGCCCCGCGGCAGCCGTTGGATTCTCGAGATGCTCTGTTACTCTTTTTGACAGCCACAGCGCTGATTACATGTGAGAACTCTCACCTACGAGACGTTGCCTCCGATGACAGCTGTTTGATGAGATGTGGCGCGTGGATTGACATCACCCAAGAGCGGCCATTGAAGAGTAACACCAAGGCGTTCGACTTGCGCGACGGGGTGATATACTGCGTTCCGAGTTTAACGTAATATATATATATATAGCCTGTTTCCAACCACGTTCAATTGTTTTTCTACCACTTTCCAAAGTCAAAGTTTGCAAAAACCATTCACAATGGCAGATCAAGACGATTATAGCGATATCCCCAAAGAGGTTCCGCCGGAGGATGACTACCGTCAAGATCCGGAAAACGTTGCTCGTGGACACAAGGCTACTCTAAACAATCCAAGTACGTATGCCTAGTCGAAATGATTATCTAGTTTGTTAACAACTTCTGTAGATGTATCCAAGGAAGCGAAGCAGCATTCGCGCGATATCCTTGAGAATCAGTTTCAAGAGGACGAAGCCACAGAAGGTGGGTCGACCAAGGGGTCACAGTCGAAGCAGAAGGACCCCGGCAACGTGTAAGCCCCTATCTGCCCGATCATTCAATATATAGCTGATATTGACTCCTGATCCAGGGCTCGCGGTTTGAAGGCTAGTCTCGCAAATGAGGGCGTGTCGCAGGAAGCAAAGGAAAACGCGAAGCAAAAGCTTCGGGAGATGCAGTGATTTGTGATATAGCCTATTGATTCGGACATCATAGGATTTCAATGGAATACAATTATATCGAATCGCTATTCGAAGACTAGTGTGTGTTTGTTGCTGCCCTTTAACGGGGAAATCTGATCAGAATATGTTGACCACTGCATGGGGAGATGCTTTCAATCCACGACGGACGAGCATTACCCGGACCTTATTCCAATTACAAGAACTGGGCGTTCGTAGGCATTCTAGGGAGCAACTGCATGTAAGTTGGTTTCTAATGGCCAAGGATGTGGTGGTTTTGTCCCCCTTGACACAAGATGAAAGCCACACTCCACCATAGCTGTGCTCTTAACATTCGTTCCAACACCTACAGTACAAAGCGTTGCCGATGAGCGACGAGACTTTACGATAAAGAGTAACGCTCATTTTCTTCTTCGATCGACCAACTCACCGGAGAGGATTCCTAGCGATCCGACTCGTTGGCGTTATTGGGGTAATGGTGATGCAATTAACGTCATACGCGCACGATGTCTATCACGGTTTACATCAATTTTTGACCTTTCGATTACACCTTGTTTTCAACTACAGTACCCATATGATTCAAGATACGCTTCACTCAAACTGACAGCCACAGCGGCCGTGCATCGAAAAACCGCCGAAATCTTCCACGTCAGTGGATGGAACGAGGCGCTCACTGTTGAATCATCACCAAGTGATGTCATGACAACTTCAGCTTACACGTCTTTGATCTCATATAACTACAACGGTAACACCTCGCGAGATTTACTACAACTTTTCGTTCAACTACTAAGTGCCCTGATCTATCTCATGCCATTTTCTGCGAATAAGAATTTTCTACGTACAATTACCTACAAAATGTCGAAATACGCGAATCAGCAGATCGACGACAAGGACACAAACGACACCCTTGGGGCAGACGTACCCGAGGGACAGGTCCAAGATAACTCCTACATGACAGGCAGCCAGACCGAGTCGGTTCCTGTCCAAGGCGACGATGCTCCAGTCGAAGATCCGATCCAAGCATCATCTGCCGACAGTGATAAGCAATTGGGTGAGTTTATATTCGTCACACAACCCTCACACCCAACTACACGAGTTTATGCAAGCCGAAACACTAGCTCACTTCATATAGAGCAAGATGACCGAGAGGCCATTGACAAATCGAACATTATTGGCGAACGAACTCGTCACTCCAAGCCGAGAGGATCGTATCAAGAGCCTAGCGATTCTCAGATGGGATTGACTGAATGAGTAACTGGAGGAAGCTACATTAGCCGATAGTAATAATACATTTTATCTTCCTACCTTTCTATCTTCCTACTTTTCCATGCGAGCCAATTGAACTCAATACTATATTGTAGTAAACACATTGTGGTGAAGTCGTCTTGTGAACGTGTTAGTACAATGAACGAGCTATCATGACGCGACGCCAGCCAAGACTTCTCCAATAGTCATCACCCATGAATTAAAAGGATCGGTCTACGTAAGGTAGAAAGTACCATAACCGGACTGTATTTCACATATCTTGTTCAGTGTGCTAGTAGTCGTAATTCGTATCTAGACTGTTAAGGCACATGATCCAGCCAGGTAGTTGCTTTCAAGATCTAACTGTAACCCTTCTTCTTCACCTTTCTTATGCTTCATCTCATATCGACATTGATTCCCTCTCTTGCCGGCGGAGTGCTTATACTTGTATAAAAGTCGACATCGCTGAGATGGACACTACACGCCAGTAGCTGTAGTTCCTTCAGAGGCAGAGCTCGGACGTGCCCTGTGAACGCCCGCGGGATGCACACGCGCGTCTCGATGAGCCCGGAACAAGAGCCCTTCAACAAAGGTATTTGCCAGCAAAAAGAAGCTATAAACTATTAGTGAACAAGTGTCAACAGTAGGTAGGAGGCGCGTAATGGACATACAAGGCGAGGAAATTGAATGCTACCACGGTCTTCTTCAGCCCGCATTTGCCAGAAGTGGGAGCATGCGTCGTGCATCGACCACCAGTCCAGTCTTGGGCCGAGAAGATGAACGAAGTGAGCCAGAGATAGGACAAGATATGGTTTACAAGCCATAGATGGCCCCCATATGCATTGAAAAGTGGTAATACCATGCCAAAAGTCCAGACGCCCAGCGTGATGGTAGCCTAACAAAGTGAGAACGCATCTAGCATTCAGGGAGCGGGAGAGCTTACGATGACCTCCTGGTAGATGATGTGGGCGTTGTTGCCGAGGTTATACTTGACAAGAAAGAAGGACAGAATGCCCGTAACTATGAGTGAAGACGCCCATACCGCGAAATGATTGCCAAAGGCAAGGAGTCTTAGGGTTCGCTGGAACATCGTGCAAAAATGGCCTCAGTCGAATGATTTCGATGCCAAGTTCAGTGATGAGTTCTAGTTGAGGAGATTGTCTCGTGAATTCACATATTACATGGAATCATCAATTTCCATCGACAGCTAATATATATATATATATATATGTGCAGACCAACATATAGATATGCGGTCGCATTACTCTCAGCTATCGTCATCGTTTTAACTCCAGGTGCAGCCCGATGTATGACGCCGAGACAGGAGCACTACCGGGTATCATGATGCTAACGCACCACACCTCAAGCACCAGACAGTCTTGGCTATTCGCCTCTGTCTGACATCTTACTCGTTCACAGCATCATGTATGGCGCCGTGACTTGGAGTTGAAGTCGTGCTAATAACATGCCGCGCACGTACTCGCCAGTGAGGCCATGCCAACAGCCTGCTTCGGTCGCAACAATTGCCTACATAGATATGGCAGGGTCATGACGACATGCGTAGCTAAGCGGATCACGAAAAATACATCGTGCTTGCATTAGCCTTGCACGGGAGGCGTCTGTAGAAATCGTTGCGCTGCTGCCATTTCCTCGGTCGATGGCAGATTGGCAATCATGAGATATAAGACGTCCTTTGACAATGATCAGCCACACTTCTCGAAGATTGACCTCGCAAGACTAAGCATTGAACGAACCTCATGCATAAACTTCTTGATGCCGCGTATCAGAGCTCTTGGACCAACCGTGCCCAAGAGGGTAGGCCCACGCTGCTCTCTTTTCGCCTCCCTTCGTTCCGACAGTTGGTCACGTCTAGTAGCCCTCTCATCACGTCTGGCCTGCTTTCTCTGGCTCAGTCTGCCAGTGACAGCACCTCCTGTCAGTAAAGCCAGGAGACTGCCGCTGCTTGCTGGATGGTTGGGATCTGCGTAGCGCGAATGAAACTCTGGTTTCTCATTCAGCTGTGCCAGACGACTCTCCGGATGCTCACTCGCCCACCGAGCCTGCGAGCGCTTATCCATATAGTCGATCGCAAAGTTCATGCTACGCTTCATACCGTTTGGCTTCTTCCCAGCATCCTCAACCATCTGTCTCCCTCCAGGAGTACTGGCGAGCTTGTCCAGGGTCGGAAATACCAGCGGCGCCGACTCCGGCCACTCAAAGTCCGTTGTCCCATGAGAAGCCTGCATCTTATTACCGAATCCGCTTGCTGCTCCTGAACCTGGGCCTGAAGCGTTCGACGTTGCTTGCTCCAGTGCTGCGTCAAAAGTAGCTTGTGTGACGACCTCGCCGGCTCGACTCGGCTTCCAAGTCATGATGACAGCAATGAGGCCCAGGGGGCGAAAGAATTCGGCGTTCATCTTGTTCAAGAACGTGTTTGTCTTCGAGCGGCTGTGAGCCTGGAGGCTGACTTGAGTGCCAACCTGTGCCGCAATGGAAACGGCAATTGTCACAGGCTCGGGGACGTTCTGCACAGCAACGGCCGCAAGGTTGATGGCGTTGATCCACGGCGATGGAGCCGTTGCCATGTTCAGCTGTGTAATGAAGTCGATGAACGTCGCCTGGTCAATGCCTACGTCTAGAAGCAATGGTGCGTAGGCGTGGATGAAGCCGCGGGCACGCTCTCCTGGACGCCGTTGCGGGAGGATTACGGGCATTGGCAACCCCCGTCGCTGAATCTGTAGGTTTGATGGCGAAGTATGACTTTGTACAAATCCTTCGGCCATTGCGTGCACGTCAACGTCTTGCCCCATGGCAGTAGCATAATCGGGCGGTGGCTCGAGCTGTGATTGCACAGCGTCGAGTTGCCATGCTGCCTCTTCCAGGTCGCGGGATGTCTCTTGGTCGACGCGCACTGGCTCACCGTTGTCGTCGCTATCCGAAAATCCGTCGCCGTCGTGTTCATGTGGGATGTGGCGCCTTTCATCTCGAGAGCCTTCCGATGCATTCCCCGGCCGAGCTTCATCAGCAGCAGCGGCAGCCTGTGCTTTCTTCTTTTCCTGGTGATTGTGGTAACTCTCGGAGGCGAGCCCAATGCCGGTGGCAACTCCTCTGACGAGGCCGCTGACAATACCTTTCCGTCTTCGACCGCCGGTGCTGCTTTGAGAGTGAGAACGAGAATGAGAACTCAGTTGAGACGACGAAGCGTTTCTGGCGTCTTCATAGTAACCCCCATAGACACCGCCTGTTGAGCCTCCCGGTTGAAGATACCTGATTGTTCCATAAGAGTTTGCTTCTTCATGTAGGGATTCGACCTAGAGACTATGGCCATCATACCGATTGTGACTATCATGGCCGGACATGGCTGTCAACTCTAGCTGCCGTCGCGAAAGGTTGACAAGGTATGTGCGAACTGTGTCTCCGGATGTCGAGACGACTGAGGACAATGAGGAAAGGGTCAATGCCGTATCGCCTCAACTGAGCCTCCTGCTTATGAGTCAACCAAGGATTGTATCTCCATTCCTGAATGATATCTTGACAGCGATTCGTAATCCTTCAGACGGGTCGAGCGGCATATATAGCGGGGTAGGTTCAACCGAACCGCAGCCATTTGCTGGTAGTGATGGACGCCGGTGACGTGATTGTATCTAGTAAACACCAATAGGTTCGTGCAGTTCCCTTGCGCTAGAGATAGGATTCTGCAGGGACAAGGATCCCTAAATCCCAGGAATTGGTGCGGGATTGCGTGGGATTCATCCCTACATGTACGATAGGATATGAAACTCCAAGCTGCTTTGTAGAGCTGCGGGCTATTCAGGTCGTCGTGACATTCCCGGACTGTCTGAGTCGTGACCTGCATGCTGTGTATAGTACATAGTTGAATGTCCAACTATACCGGCACCCCTAGATTTGAGATTCCAGTCCAGTCGAGTACCATCACATGGTTCTCAGACAGTCTAAGAGACACACTCCGATCTCAGCCACACTGCAGGCCTAGCGAACAGTGCCTCGGTGAGACAGCTATACCCTGCCTCATCGACATCTGGCATTCGCAAGGACGACAATGAACCCAGCTCATTCGATCCAGATCTGGTATCCCCATTGTGTACCTGGCGCCGGCGTTGTGCATTCGGGTCCATACCGAGGGACACGACATCGATGTCCAGTTTCTCATGCATGAGCTTTTTCACTCTCTGCACTGACTGTAAGCTCTGAGGCAGCTCATCAAGCGCATCAAACACGATTTGACAGAAGTTATCGAAGGAGTCTTGCGCAATCTCATCCCTCTCCAGGTATACGAGCAAAACGTCGGCAGCTAGTTGTAAAGACGCGAGAATATGATGCGGGTACGGATCCAAGCTGATCAACGAGGAGAGTCCGCGGTTACCCTGTGTCCCGTCCTGATTGAGAGATACCTGGCACCTGAGTCCGAAGCTGATTGTGCTGAAGATTGCATGAACGGATTCGCGGCGAAGAGTATCGAAGTTGGGGACGAGATCCTGGCGCTCGATCGAGACGGCAATACTACACAGTAGGAGTAATCCCATATGATAGTGCAGCTGAAGAAGATCTTCAATCTGTTAAATTCCGAGTCCGCACTGAGGAGAATAGCATGGTAATAATGGACTTACAATAGCATAATCGGGCATCTTTGTTGAGGAACAAGACATGATTCTCACAGGTCGCCAAAAGTGGCTTGAATGTTCCATCAAAGCAGTCCAAAGCCTGGCCGATAAGTATTTGTAGCCTCGTAATAACGGACTCGTCGTAGCCATGATTGATCGCTTCTCGCAGGGCACCGATGATCTTCCAAGTGTATCCCTTCCAGGTCGATGCTCGATGGACGATATAGAGCGTAGATTGGCTGGTCGGAACAAAGCCATTCTGTCGCCATGGCTCTGTGCTTTCGTGGAATAGCTGGACCCGGGCTTTCATGAGACGGAAAATCGGCTCCTCTTCAAAGCCAAACACTCCACTGCACAGGATGGAAGGACACCCTCTGGTCATGGCCGAAGAGGTGTCGAACACGACCCCGGCCCAGTACATCATATTCTCGGCATGGATAAAGTCTTCGTTGACGGCGATGTGAGAGCTGGAACTCTGTCCATCACTTCGGCTGACAGAAAGACCTGTCCCGGAGAATCTGAGATCTCGTCGTTTCGCTCTCAGTCTGTGGATGTGGCGGAGCGCCATGTCGACGCTGACCTCGCCAGCGCTGTGTGCGTTTCTCTACATCCATCGAGACCGCCTCGCAAATTGGAGTGAGACCAAACAGATACAGAGCCAAAACTGTCTGGTAGCTCAGCTTGTAAAAAATGGACAACACTCTGGACTTGGCATTGTGCCACAGCCGATCGCCAAGCAACGCGAGTTCCTTGCTGTCTATTGCGCTATCCGTCACCAGCGGTAGCCAGCGCAGAGAGAATGCGTGAACTGAAGCGATAAGTGCTAGGCAGACATCTCGATCGCATCGTGGGCAGACACGACGAGCCGAGGCATGGATTTTGTTGCCTTCGCAAGCCGCCCAATCAAGGGAGACAACGAGCTGTAGCATCGTCAGGCTAGACATCTATCTGTTCATGAGTATCTGAAATCAACTGACACACGTTAGGACCACGGAGTCAACTCACATACCACATATGGACTGCAATCAGGCCCAGTCCAGAGCGTGAGAACAGGCTCAAAGATGAGGGTAAAGACCTTCCAGAGCTGATTGTGAAGAGCCACAGCCTCTGTCTGTCGTGATAGTTCGAAATTCGGTGGCAGACTGACGATGTGAGCACTGGAAGCTGATAAACTCGCTAATTAATTGACACCGTAAACATACTGCGAGCTTCTTTCATTCGCTGTCCCAGGAGATTGAGTGCGTGTAGCTTCATGGTACTGTAGTTCGCCAGAAGTTTCTGGATTACTGGTCACAGCCCCCGTAGCAGCCGTCCGGAAGCGATTGGAAAGCGAGCGACGAGACGACTGACGAGTCTGTGGCCTATCTACATCCCTGACAGCGGATGTTGCATTCTTGCTTGCGTGACTTTGAATCCACTGGAGTCGATTATCAATAACGGTTTGAAACCCTTGGTAAGCAACGGAAGCACCAAAACAGACCTCATATGTGCAGGGCACAGCCCGCTTCGAACAGTTCGTACACTGAACCCGTGCCGACGCGGCATCGGCATCCCCCGGCACTTGACTTCTCGAAGCGCGACGCTCGGAAGTGGCGAGACGGCGCTCCTGTAGCTGAGCAGCATCGCATGCGATGCGCGATTTGCGGCAGAGATCGCAGCTTGAGAACTGGCGTCTGCGTGTTGGCTCGGATCCGATGCCCCGAACCATGATGGGAACTATGGATGTTCTAGTTGGATTGGTTTGACTCGCCTCGTACGAGCCACTGAAAGACAACATGAAGTTACTAGCTAAAATATAGCGCTATTATAGGTTCAATTAGGTTAGGCCAAGTTATGGTTACTAAGGTATACGAGAGATCAAGTTAGCCGTGAGAACTATCGGGTGGCCAAGGCTATTCGTGAGCTGTGATCTCGGATCCGAGGCTGGCATCGTCGAGATTAGTAAAGGGTTCCGACACCACTCAAGCAATTGCATGTATTATTCTCCACGGGTATTTTCATGGTAAAAGTCACAGACTGACTATGAGAAGGCATATATATATATATATAAGGCTCGACGGTCCTTGACCATGATGGATAGCTATAGCATTGTTCACTGTTTTAGCCCCTAGAAATCAACCATCTTGATTTTGGCAATGTCTCTCCAAAACAATACTTTGCCTTTTGATGAATGGCAATCCATCCGAATCAAAACAACGGTCACTAGCCTATTTGCCCGCTTCAATGGCACCGGCCCAGCTGTTTTGTTGTTGCACGGATGTCCGCAGCATTCTGTACGCTGACCCTACACTTGTTCGCTGTTTTCAGACGTGTATATCCAGAACGGGACTGCTCTAACACACTACAGCTGATGTGGCATAAAGTAGGCCCTCTACTTTCTTCGAAGTATACAGTCATTTGCCCCGACCTACCGGGCATGGGCCAGTCAATGCTCAGCGAATCCGGAAGATACACTTCCGCAGCAGCAGCTGAAGCCATCATCGCATTGCTCGATTTCTTGCATATCGGAAAGGTGGCCATATTCGGCTATGATAAAGGCGCCTCAGTTGGATCCGTACTTGCCTGGAAGTACGCCGATCGTGTAACCTCTCTAAGCGTTGGCGAATATGCTCTCCCGGCCTATGGACACGAAATCATCCAGAATCCAGAGCCATCAAGGAACCTGTATGGGCATTGGTATCTCGCCCTCTTTACGATCCCTGAGGCAGCCGAGTTCCTCATCCGCGGCCGTGAGAAGGAGTTCCTCAACTGGTACTTCTGGCATAGTTCATATTCAGCTGGCGCAACAATATCGCTGGAGCACGTCGAGCGCTATGCCGCATCGCTAGCAAAGCCGGGATATCTGCGCTCCATGGCGGAGTTCCTCAATGGCAATATTTGGCGCGAAGTTGAATACTTTAAGCCGCTGAAGGACGACCCAATCCGACTTCCTCTGACTGTTCTTTGGGGAGAAGCCAGCATGGTGCCTGAGGAAGTCAGCCAAGAACTATGGGACCTACCGCAACTTCAGTCAAGACGGTTACTGTACCAAAGGCAGGACACTGGCTAGGTAGGTAAGCATCCAATTATTATTGCCTTAGAAATGATATTGACGGTTCAACAGCGGACGAGAACCCCAAGTGGCTGGCAAATTTTATCGACCAGAATGTTGACAGCTCCGCCGTCGAGCCGACTTTTGTCGATCTCAGTTATCTGGAAGATCGATTGACGATGATGTAGATTCTTCGTCCATGACTTGTCCGAGACATTGTCTCTTGGCCAAGATGGATTAAGCGAGTATCAGAGTACATACCTACTCTAGCAGCCAACCGGGAGGTTGATAACGAGTAGGGTATTACTAGCCATACATCTATAATGGTTTTGTACACTATCTTACTTTCTTATTGAATGAAATTTGGATTGGTCAATGGTTGTAGATTTTTCTTTCTCGCCTATAACAGAGAGAAGTGGAAGAAATATACCTATCTTTCAGAATCAAGTACTCAAGGCACGAATTAGAGCTCTGGGCCAACAAGGTCAATGGCAAACGACTCGATTGTACCTGCTACAAGTAATTGTCTCTCTTGGTGCTCGAATGATACGCACCGAATATACAAGAACAGAGCTCATTATACCACTCAGATGCTTTACCTACGGTATGCTTCCTACCATATGTAGAACTGTAAAGTGGATTTACCTCTTTATCACATGTATCTGGAAGCTAAGCCGACAAGAACACGTAGCGGTTGCTGTTGGTTCTATGAGCGAGGACTTTAACCCGTCTACCTGCGCGACGCCACAAATAATCTCGACAATTGTAGAATGCACCGCTTATGATGAATGAATCTCATTTAAGAAAAAAAAAATCACATAATTTATTGGAAAGAAAGCTCATATTGTCAATAAACGATACACGACGCGACCAAGACGAAATAACATTGATCCGGTACCGACGGACTGAAACAAAACAAAACGAGGCAGGCGGTAGCTGTCGATCAGCCGCGAGCTTCTAGCTGCAATCGTGCAAGCTCCCGCTCCTTGCCTGAGGTATCATCATCATTATCAACGTTGCACAAGATGAAACCTCAAGCTCAGGTACAACCAAGCCTTTATCACGACTTCACACATATCTCAACCTCACCACAAGGAACACTCTCCTCCGCACATGCAGTCGCTGCTCAGGTTCAGCGCACCTTCTCCAATCCGCTGACGCAGCTCGGCTGCTGACCGTCGCAGCTGTCCGCACAGCGACTGCGCAGCGCTGGCATACGCAACCTGCAGCCGTGCGTGAGCCTGCTTGGCACCGCTGCCGCCCGTCGCGATGGCTGCTAGACACTGGCCGTAGACGACCTCGCGGTCCGCGTGGCTGAGATGCGCCATGTCCCTGGAGCCGCGGAACCGAGGCAGCTCGCGGCTGCGCGCCCTGATGCCGTCCCTGATGCCGACGAGGCTGGCCGCGTCTTCCGCACTGATGCGGCGGTCACCACAGACGGACGCCAGCACGGAGTTGGCCTCGCACGAGCCCAAGGCGGCCACGCCAGGGCTGGAGCCGGCGCTGGAGCTGGAGCTGGAGCTGGAACAGGCACACAGATTGCCGCCGGTGCGCTCAAAGGTCGCACAGGCACTGCCGGCCACGCAGCCAATGTCGACGGCGCCGCGCGTGTCCCGCAGCACCACGGCCTCGAGGGCGTCACACACAATATCCATGCAGGCCGCCACACCCTCATATCCCGCCGTGGCCCCCACGGCAAAATAGGCGTTGTCGGCGCAGCCCATTCGCGTGTCGCTGCACAGATCGCCGGCGTCGTGCCCCAGCGCGGATGCAATGTACAGCCATGCCGGCACGGGCTCCTCCCAATCGGCGCCGCTGCCGAGCTCGTAGTGCATCAGAACGTCCCAGTGGGAGGCGTACACCCACGCGCGCAGCGTTAGGCCCCGGACAAGCCCGAGCGTCGACAGACATCCCGCGTGCCAGTCGAGGATGGTTGGCCACTGCACCACCAACTCCATGGTGGCAACCGTCCAACGGGCGAGGCTTGCATGGCGCGCGACGTCGCCGGCAAACGCTGTGAAGTCGCTGTCTCTGACTTTTCCGTGGTCTAGGGCGGCGAGGTAGGCGCCCAGAACCGTCACCTCCAGGCCGTCGGTCAGCGTGTTGATGTGGTTGTTCAAAAAGAAATAGTGCAGCACCACCGTCTCGACGGAGCCGCGGGCGCCCTTTGCCATTTCTTGGCTGGCTTTGCCACTCTCCTTCTCGATCTGGCGGCGGCCAGGCCCGGCCAACCACAGCGCGTCGGCAAAGATCTCGGGCGTCGCGCCCGCCCACATGCCACGCTCATAGGCCAGCTCGATTTGCTCTCTGGTGGGCACGCGTGCGCGGATGACCTCTTCGGACTTGGGAGCCGCATCGGAGACTGCGGGCGGCGCGGTGTTGGAGGCTTCATGCTGCTTTGTCGATGATCTGAGCTGTCGCGTCGAAACCGGGGGCAATTTCTTCTGCGTCTTGGCCTGTTTCTTGGTCACGCCGGCCTGGCGCGTCAAGGTGGTTGGCTTCTGGTGTTGTTGCTTGGCCGGCGCCTTGAGCTGCTTGGACTGTTTCTTCAGCGCCCCAATGGCGACCTCGATGGACAGGGATTGTGCCTGTCCGGACGACTCTAGCTTCCGATTGCCGCACGAGCACCAGTGCGCAATTGGACCAGCGTCGTCTTCGATCGGCCGGCTGCGCTTATACCCGCCGCTTACTTGGCCCTTCTCCACCGGTTTCCCACGCAGCTCCCTCGAGGCGAGATCCAGAGCCCAGGCGGCCCAGCCGTTCTTCAGGACGTACAGAGAGAGCATGTCACACATGTCCGCCCTGTGGGATTTGTCAACGCATGCCGGCGCACGCTCCACCGCTCCGTGGTGCACAACTCGTCCGGTGCCGTCGAGCCACCGCATCATGATGGTGGTATCGCGGCTGGCGAGCTCATCCCGCAGCTGTCGCAGAAATTTGCTTGGGAGAGGTCGCTGGAGGCCAGAGACACAACCGACGCACTTCTGCGCGCCATTCCAGCAGATGCTCATCCTACACGCCCGGCACAAGCTGATGTCCGACGTGTGAATGTCAATGTCACCCCATGACTGGCCGTCTGCCGGCCAAGAGGCGTGGTTGTTATCCTCCAGCTTCGGCATTTTCCCTCTCCCTCTCCTACTCTTGATATTTTCTTGGAACCGATGCCCTCAGTGCAAGGAGGCCTGCGATGTCTCGCCCCTTTTTTGCCTATGCCGTGATGTCTTGTGTTACCTTTTTGATTGGAAATGAGAAAGCAATTTTGCCATCTATATATCCTTTTTCTTCATCCCCGCTTGTCTGGGCGGAGCGGGAACGGGTCCCCGCTGGATGGGACTGAGGGCCCATGATAATCAGCTCACCGACCCGGGGTTACGGGTGCGCCTTGATCTCTCTTCATCCTTCCATTGGCCGGGTAATGGCATCATCTCATGGCTCCCTTGGCTCGCTTGCCATTTTCTATCATCGTTTTACGTGATATATGCGGTTGGTTGACAGCAGTGGGGGTTGACGGCCTGTCAGTCTGGATATCTCTTCCACGCGGATGAGCATGATTGGCCTCGGGGTAAGTGTTCACTTGACTCCGGCTTCCCACAGAACCGCTGCCACCGTCGCCTAGTGCAGTGTCTGCATTTATCACTCTCTACTGCAGCAATGCAGTCATTGCGGAGGATCTGGTTGGCTTCTGGCCCGGAGCTACTCCATTAGGCGCATATTATTGACCTTTAGCCACCTGTATCAAACTTGACGTGTATTTATTTGCCTCAACTGCCAGTTCTGTTTGCCGTCATTGATATCTCGACTAGCATTGCTGGATCCTGTTGGACGCCAGATGCTCTAGCCTCTCTTATCATCGGCGGCATTCTAGTTTCTAGTTGCTCTCATCTCATCGCCACCAATACTTCCCATCATGGAGAACGAGGTGCCTCGTCTCTGGCTAGCCTTAGCCGGCCTGGGCTTGTATCTCGGTGTCAGAACCATTTATCGCCTTTACTTCCATCCGCTGTCTCATATCCCCGGACCAAAGCTGACGGCATGCTCGCACTTATACGAGTTTTACTACAATGTCATTCGTCCGGGCATGTTTCTGTTCGAAATCGAGCGAATGCACAAACAATACGGTCAGACGTCTTTGGGCACAACTTCCCTTGAACAGGCATGCTAATGAGAGGCTTGGATGGCAACAGGCCCCATAGTGCGGATCAACCCACGGGAGGTCCATATCAGCGATCCAGACTTTTACGACGAGATCTACGCTTCCAGCTCTCGCAAGCGGGATAAAGATCCCAAATATGTCCCTACTTATGCCTTGCCCGGCTGCATGGTGGCGGCCGTGAGCCACGAGGAGCACCGGTTCCGACGAAGCATCTTGAAGGACTTCTTCTCCAGACGTTCCGTCGCCGAGCTGTCTGATTCTGTCAACGAGCGGGTGCAGAAGCTCATGAGGCGTCTGGAGGCGGACCGGCTCAACGGGACCATTGTGTCGCTTGACGATGCCTTCTCAGCGCTGACATCCGACATCATCACCGCGTACTGCTGCGGGAAGGACTGGGACTTCATCGAGGACGAGCACTTCCGCAGCGACGTGCGCAATGCTGCTGAGAATGCCATCGAATTCACCCACATCTCGCGCTTCGTCCCGTGGCTCGTCTACGCGATGAGCGCCCTTTCGCCACGGGCCATGGCCTGGATCATGCCGGGCAAGGCAAAGCTCTTCGAGTTCCTCGAGTCCTTCCTGGAGTACGGCCAGATGGAGTCCCATGTGGGCAAACGAAAGACGATGGTGGCCACCTTGGCCGATCCAAGTATCCCCGAAAAGGAACGGGACTACTATCGACTCCGGGACGAGACATTCGGCCTCCTTGCCGCTGGCACGGAGACGACTGGCCGGGTGTCAACCATTGCCGCATTCTATCTGGCCAGCGATAGCAGAGTGCGGGAGAAGTTGCAGGCGGAGCTGAAGCAGGCCATGCCCACGCTGGATGCCAGGCCAACATGGGTTGAGCTGGAACAACTGCCTTATCTGGTGAGTTGCAGTTCTTCACCCTCGGGACAATCGAACCAACATGCATATATGGACCCAGTACGCTGATTCACTTACCGCCAGAACGCCTTTATCAACGAGTCATTGCGGTTGGGCTATGGCATCACCGCTCGACTCCCGCGAGTAGCACCGAATGAAGCTTTGCGGTATAAAGAATACGTGATCCCTCCAGGAGTGAGTTTGACAAAACAGTCTGATTTATTGCGCTCTCTTTCCCCTCTCTGGCTTCTCCCGTCTAACCCACATTTTCTTTCCACGCGAAAAAAATAGACCCCTGTCAGCAGTTCCACATATTTCATCCATGGCAATGCCTCCATCTTTCCCGAGCCGGACACGTTCCGCCCCGAAAGATGGATCGAAGCCGCGGAAAGAGGGGAGAACTTGAAGAAGTACCTGGTCACGTTCAATCGGGGAAGCAGAGGCTGCATCGGTATCAAGTATGTCACGCGCTTCATTCTTTTTACGTTTCTCTTTACGAGTCTATTCTGTGCTCCATATGGGGGCACAGCTCCGCCAATATGTAACGCATGCAGCTGACTGACAGCATTAGCCTCGCGTACCTGGAGCTGTTCCTCACGCTTGCACATTTCGCCCGTCGCTTCAGCTTGGAGCTGCACGACACGGTGCTGGACGACATCCGCATTGTCCGGGACATGACCATGGGCGTGACCAGGCGAGGCGGCGTCAAGGTCTATGCCAAACTGTTGCCAGTCGATCAGTAGGCTGTCTGTCTGTTTGTCTGTCTGGCTGTTTGCTGGCGGAACCCTGAAGGAATGCGCGTGTTCCATGGCCAAAGTCTGCTCCCCTGACTTGGATTCTCTGCTAGACCGCGCAGCCCGGAGGTGCAAGATAGAGCGTAATTTCGGCGCACAAACACAGCAGAGCCCCAAGATTCCGCGAATCAAGGGGACAGTTTGGACACTCCAGCTACAAATTTGTAATTGTGATTTGTGCTTGATTGTGCTGCGTGACGGAAGCAGGCAGCCAGGTGGACCAAATTTCCTTTGGCTGCTGGGGTCAGTGAGTGACTGGTTTTGTTTGCTAACAAAGACGGCACGCAGCTCGTTTTGCTCCAACCCCTGGCATCATTAGCTAATCGTTCCCAGTCTCCCGGTTTTCTGGTCGAACACCATCTGAAAGGGCCAAGGAAGGGAAGTAAGACAGCCTGAGTGCCTCTCATTGGTTACCAAGAGAAAAAAAAGCCCGTCATCACGTCTCGTCTGGCGGTGTGAAATTAATTAGAAACGTGTGTGTCTGACATCCAAAAGCGGAGAGATAGAGGGACAGCAGTACGAAGTACTCGTACAGAGAGGCCGAGACAGACAGACAGACAGAGCTGCCTCTCCTGCCTCTCGGGCTGAACGACCACAGCCCCCGGACTCATTTCATTTCTTCCCCTTTCCCATCCTGTTTTTCCAACTCTCTTGCTACTCGCCCTTCCTGCTTCTTCGGACTTGCACAAGCCTGCTTTTGCCCGTGCTGACTCCACTAGCTGGCAGCTGAAGTCATCTCAAGGGAGAGCCTCTCCCCCCCCTGTCTAGCGGCCTTTTTGTCCTTCTCAGCTGTTTAAAACGGAGTGCCCCTTGTGGTGGTTTCGTTTCAGTTGCACTGTCGCAACGGTTTGAAACCCACCACCAACCAACAACACCATCAGCAGTATCCTCAACACCATCGTGGACATCACGAGCACCGCCGTATCATCGTCTTTGTGACGGCCACGTTCGTCTTCTTTGTCCCCATAGTCATCTTGGCCGGTCAAGCACCTGTCACCAGCAACTACCTTTGCACAGACAGGCTCGCAAGCTGCACCAAATGGGGTCGAACGGAAACCCCCCGGGTGAGAACTCGAATCGCAGTGGCCTTGTGGATCTCAAGAACTTCCAGTTCACCTTTGACTGCTCCAATTTCATCGAGCCCGATGTATGTGCTTCTGATCCGTGGCTGCCGGCCGTTGGCTACGGCCAAGCTCCAATTTCCCAAAGCTTTCCTTGCTTTGCGTGCATACTGCATCAACTTGAACGCCCCTACTTACTTATGTCTGCTTGTCATCGTGCAGGAATCGTTTGGACGAAAGTAAGCGGAACTTGGCATGAGAGAACCACTGGCCAGTGTTGTCGAAGCTCTCTAACGCATTCAATCTTTCTGCCCCCTTTAGAGACGACACTATATCCTTGTCCGAGAGCGTGCTGGACTTTCCCCGAGAATTCGGCCGCACATATCACGCCTACCGAGCAGGATGTAGGCATATTCTTGATACTACTCATCTTAACGAGGTCTCCATGCTGACAGCAAGCTTTCCTCCTGGTTTTGTATCCGCAGCATACGCCTACCCCAACGATATCCCTGAGCAGGAGCGTCTGGCGTTCCAGGGGCCCATCATCAAGAGGCTCTTCGGAGACAAGCTCTACTTTGCCCCGCTCTCGCAGTCGAATCCTCCGCGGTTCATCCTCGATGTGGCCACGGGCGTCGGCGACTGGGCCATTGAGATGGGGGACACGTTCCCGACGTCCGAGGTCATCGGCACGGACCTCTCCCCGATCCAGCCCGACATGGTGCCCCCGAACGTGAAATTCTACGTCGAAGACTCGTAAGTTGGGGCCCACCCCAGTCCAGAGGAGACAAAGAAACGCCTTGAGAACGAATCGGAGACAGGGAACGTTATTGCTCTGCGGCTAACCCCTCCCCCTTTTCTTTCAAGCAGGTCGGATGAATGGAACTACACGGACAAGTTCGGCTACATACACACGCGCCTGACGGCCGGCTGCTGGGGCAGCTTCGAGACGGAAGTGGCCCAGCAGGCCTTTGCGGCCCTGGAGCCGGGCGGCTGGTTCGAGTCGCAGGAGGTCGAGGGCGTCTTCGGCTGCGACGACGGCACGCTGGACCCGGCCGGCCCGATGTGCACCTGGCTGCGCGAGATGCGCGAGGCCGCCGAGAGCATGCAACGCCCGGCCGTGCTGGGGTCCACGCTCAAGGACGTCTTTGAGCGCGTCGGCTTCGTCGACGTCCAGCAGCGCATCTTCAAGATCCCGACCAACGAGTGGCCGCGCGACGAGCGCCTCAAGGAGATTGGGCGGCTGTGGGGGGAGAACTTTTCGCAGGGGCTGAATGGCTTTTCGATTCAGCTTATGAATCGCGTCTTTGGACGGAGTCCGGCTGAGATTGAGGTGAGTTTTCTCTTACTATTTCATACCTTGTCCTTCATTTCATAAAGTCGGCAAAGAAGGGGAGAAAGATGCAGCAACTCTTGGGGACAATTTACGCCCCTGTTTCAGATTGTTTTGTCCGTATATTTTTGCTGACTTTTTCTATTTCCCTTCTTGGAAGCTCCAATTGGTGAAAATCAGGGAGGAGCTGTCGAATCCGCAGATTCACGCTTACATGCCTGTTTTTGTCGTCTGGGGGAGGAAGCCGTATGTCGGGGAGCAGGTGAATGCCCCCATGAGTGACTAGGCAATGGGCACTCTGCATATATACGAGCATGTACGGGTTCAGCTTCTTCAAGAGCGCATTCATTATTGTCTAGTTTGTTAGGTCAGATGGCCATATGTAATGAGATAGAGCGTTGGATAATTATTAAGGTAATGCAGCGTGGTTTTGGTTCCGGGTAGGAGTAATAAAGAGGCGACTGTAAAACCGTACGGCGATTGCTCTGTGTACTATGGTGATATGTCATGACGATATGTGAAGGTAAGGCAATCTAGAAGTAGTACAATCTGTTCTATATGGCCGGGCTAGGTGTATCTACAACCCTTTTTACCCGCATCTATCACAGCAGCTCGGCCCTTTTTGCCAGCAACCCACAGTCCATCTATCACTGCTCCAGCATCTAATAAGTCCTCGGCAACTCCCGGATACCCGTCTTCTGCAGGACACTGCACAGCTAACTGACCATTGCGACTGGCGGCCCAGTCGGAGTCTATGTCTGCTCCAGCAGCCAAGAGCCTGCTGACGAGCCTTATACGCTCTCTTGCAGCAGCAACCTCTAGAGCAATTTCGCCATAGCCGCAGCTATACCTTGCGTTTGACGTTTACCCCAGCGGCCAATAACTTGTCCAAAATCACCAGGTTGCCGTTCATAGCAGCAGCCTGCAGAGCAGTTTGGGCATTTGTCCAGTCTGGGAGGGCATTGACGTCCGCCCCGGCGTCTAAAAGCCTCTCGACAACCCGAAGATGGCCATGTAGAACAGCATCTTGGAGAGCTGTGTTGCCCCAGTTAAAAGTAGGCCCCTTTGCGTTGACGTCTGCCCCCGCGGCTAACAGCCTTTCAACAACATCCTCATGTCCATGTCTAGCAGCAGCCTGTAAAGCTGTGCGGCTGCAATGGGTAGTTGGCTCTGCATTGACATCGGCTCCAGCATCCAATAATCTCTCGACAGTCTCCAGATGGCCTCGCTCAAAAGCATCGTGCAACGCATTTCGACTTAGATCAGAACTAGTCAAAATTGGGTCTATATCTGCTCCGGCTTTCAGGAGAAATCTGGCAATATCCAAGTGCCCCTTCTCAACAGCAACCTGCAGCGCAGTCCGACCAATCTCGTCGGCTGGATCTGCATTGATGTCTGCCCCATAGCTTAGGAGAAGCTCGACGATATCCATATGACCGCTTTCAGCCGCGCTCAGTAACGCAGTTTGGGCCACGATACCTCATGTTGGCGTCAGCTCCAGCGGCTAAGATCTTCTTGGCCATCTCATACTGTCCCATTTCAACCGCAGTGTGCAATACAGTCTGGCTACGCCCACCACGTGAGAGGACAACATTGACGTCTGCTCCCGCGTCCAGGAGCGCGTCAAAGACATCTTGTCGACCCTCTAACATTGCAAGCTGTAACGCAGAACTGTTGGGGAATATACTGCCTTTTGCATCGACGTCCAATCCGGCAGCCAGAAGATTCCGAACATCTCCTAGGGTACCATGAAGTATGGAAAGCTCTAGTGCACCAGCACCATCCACACCTGCGGCTAACAGACTCTTGATGGCATCTAAATCGCTGCTCTGCACTGCCTCTTCCAACTCTCTTGAACCGCAGGCACCCGCCGCTAAGAGCGTTTCGACAAGGTGATGGTCGCCGCGACGAGCGGCAGCTCGTAATACAGTTTCGCCATCTATACGAGCGTTCAACAGGTATTCGAAAAGATCCTGATCGCCGTTCCTAACAGCGGTTTTTAACAGAAAGTAACTTTCACCACCAGCGGCGAGGCGATCCTGAATATAGTTGGTGTCGCCGGTTTTCATGGCAGCTCGTAATAGGACCTGGCCATCGACCCCAGCGCCTCTGAGGCACTGGATGGCTTCTTGTTTGGAAGCTTTGATGGCGGCCTCTGATACAGGCTGAACATCCACACCAGAGCGTACGAGGTGTCTACCAGCTTCTCGATCATTGTTTTCGACAGCGGCTTTTATCGCAATCTGGCCATCGCTGACCGTTAGAAGATATTCGATTGCGTCGATCTTGCCATTCTGAGCAGCAGCAAATAATGCAGCTTGGGCATCCGCTCCAGCGGTTATAAGCCGCCTGAGAATGTCAAGCTGACTGTCTTTAACTGCTATTTGGCAAGCATGGTCGATCTCGAGGCCCGAGTCTTCGGTTTCCAGAACGGTATCAAGGAGTGTAATATCACCTTGACTTACTGCGTCGAGTAGCACTTGGTTTTTGTCGTCGGTTGTTGCTGCATTGGCCTGAATCAAGAATCGTACAAGAGCGTAGTGACGATAGTTGCAGCCCCATTTGAATAACGCCGTGTTGCTCTTATCAAATTCTCCTTCATCCCATGGCCTCTTCGCGAGGTCGTGCCCATCTTGTACCATTTCTTTCCATAAGCTCCATGTCTTGGACTTCTCTTCTTGAAACCGTGTCGTATGGAATATCCAGTAAATTGAGGCATATGTCAGGAAGGGATGTCCCACCGCCATGCTTTCACGCGAACCTCCCCCATTGTCTCCGAGTGCCGCAGCCTCCAAGGCAGTGGCAGCTTTCGAGCCTCCCCTAGTATCCAGATTAAACTTCCAAAGGGAGGAACACGAGGCAACCGCTTTCCACTGAGGCCTCAAAGCTGTGCCTGCCATGGCTATAGGCGGCATAGGTGGTAATGGTTGCTGTCGTCGGGCCAGAGTCTTTTTGAAGTCATTCAGGTTGAGATAAGTGACGCATATTTCACCAATGTAGTGATCGACGTCTTCGACCTTGATGAGAAACTGGTTATGCCGCCCCTCGTGGGACTTCTCGATGAAGAACTGCTGAACGCTCTGGTGGACGAATTGCACAGTTTGTAATTCCTCGTCAACTTGGACAAGGTTTTCACACCATGAACTGGTATGTTTCATTCCATTGGGACGTCTCTCCGGCGTCAGATATGGTTGTGCGATCTCGAGGAAGACGACTTCGCTTAGCTGATCCAGGGATAGAGGCTCCCTTGCGGCGGCAACCCATCGAAACATCCGTTTTGCAATATCTTCGTTTCTGCGAGAGATGATTCGGTCAAGTACCCGGTTGAACGTCTCTTCTAGGTCCTTGGGTAGATTATGAATGGCTCTTCGGATGTCGTCGTCACATCGCTGCAGGGCGAGCTCATCAATTTGAAACGATACCCATAGAAACCTGAAAAAGTCAGCGCATGATCGCTATTCTCGTGCTGTCTGATCACTCACATGCCGTCAGCCCCTTCAGTCAGCGCGGCTTTGATATCTTCAATAAGACTCAAGTCTTCGACTATGAGCTCTTCGCTCTGTAGTTTATCCTGGACTATTCCCTCGACGTAAGTTGCAATATCAGCTTGCACTGATGAGCATTCCATGGAAAGATGTTCGTCAGCGATCGTAAATGTGGTTTGTATCTCTCTTGAGACACTGTCACGACTGGCGAGGAAAAGTTTAGTGTTTCTTTCAGTTGCTAGGACTGAGGAGAGGATTCCTAGAAGGTCACCTCTATCTTGCTTGCTGCACTCGTCTATCCCGTCTATGGCGATATAAAATGTCTTGAAGGATGCGGCTGTTTTTCGTAGTAGTACGAGAAGGTCTTTTAACCCAGATGATAGGCTGAGTATCATCCGTTCTAGAGAGGATTCGATTTCTCTGGAGGGCCTTGACGCATGAAGTGCTTGTTGAATAATCGACTTTAGGATAGTTTCAGCATTCAGAGATTGCTGGTCATCGAATTGTATGATGAAGAAAGAGACAAACACGTCTGACCTCCGCTTGTCCGTCAGGAGTTTATCGATCAAACTTGCCCTGGAAAATGCTGTTAGAATCCGCCGTACATAAACAAACGCTTGCATCGGCTACTAACGTGAGAATCGTCTTGCCAGAGCCAACTGTAATCAGTCAGAACAATCGTCCCCTCGGCTGCAGCGTTCCGGCAACTTACTCTTTCCGGAGCACCAAAGAAATGGGCATTCAGAGTCATTGAGCCATCGATCGAACTCGCGTGTTTTGAACAGCCATTCCAATGTGCCACTATATCGTTTCCGACGACTTTGTTTAAGAGGAGTCACATAGTCATGGGTCGATAAAGAGTCGAGTAGCTGTTGCCTTCGCTCCATGGCTCTCCTCCTGTCGACTTCCGACTGCAACTCCGCAATCATAGCCGAGTTGTCGTTGTCTTGTGAAAGCAATCTTCTCAGTTTCTGGCTTTTCGAAGACTTTTTCTGACATAAAGTCTGGAGCTGGCGATCCTGATGATGTGCTTTTGCTTCGGCGAGAGCGATTGCTGTATTGACGTCTGTGCTGTGGAGTTCCATATTAACTGCATGCTGCTGAAGTTCCCGCTCTAACGGACTCCATATATGTGCAGTTATGTGTCTTGGCCCTTTTTCCCTGTTAGTATCGACTAATCTATAAATTTGTTCATCACAACATACATTGTTGGGAAGACTATACTGCATTCTTGCAGCAACGAAGGAACGACGCAAAGAAGCTGCAGAGGGATTTCTGTAGCTGGGCTGATGTCAAACAATGGACATGATAGTCTGTACGGCGTGGGAAAAGACGACCAAGATCCATAAAGTTCCTGGAGGCCCTTTCGTAATATGACATTCTTTGAATGGCGTCTGACCTTTATTATTAGCGTCATTGCAACAAAGAGGAACCAAATGCGGTACCCATACGAGCATTGTCAGCCGCACGATTCCCCATATGAGAGGAGCAAGTCCATTGTGTGCCGAACCCAGCGTTTCAACGACGGCGGAAAAGTCTCTAACAGACTGTAGAAGAGAGAGAAGTCTACTGGCAACACTGATTCCATTTCTGTTCCTGTTAAGCAAGTCAAGCTCAGCAGTAAATATGAGCACGGCATCCACATCTGGTACGTTTCTGGCTTTTCTCAGCTCGCAGCGTTGTTCAGGAGTAAGTATCGTTTGGAATTCTAGAATTGCGTCTTGTAACACTTTAGTCCCGTTCGGCTCCGAGGTAAATGAGGTTGTGCTCTTGCTAGTGCGTGTTAATTCAACATTGGTAGGAAAGAGGCGGCGTTGCTGACCAGGCTCTATGTACTTTCAGGTTAACAGAGTCGTTCCATCTCTTGGGACAAGCTTCAATCTTACCAGAGCTAGGAGCGGGCAGTTCAACCTCATCTGTTATAGTATATCGTTCCAGCATAGCTTTTACCACGGCTGCTGCCGTTGCCGCTGCAAAGGGCTGCCAACTTTTGTTTTTGTGGCTATCAGAATAGTCACAAATGCCCTTGACGACGATACAGGGAGCCTCGTCCCAAAGTCCTGCGCCTTCCATCTCAAAAGCGACGATGTTGTGCTGTTTGGCGATCTGGTCCCGATGGACTCCAGACTTCATGACCGTGTCTGCCGAGGCCACACGCCCGATGTAGATTTCTGGACGCTGCGCCTCTTCCATGTCGAGGTATCGTTTTGCTTCTAGCCGCTCTCGAGAAACGAGTTGTTTCTTGTCGCAGCCCACCTCTGCACAGGAGGACTGGGCAGCCTCGTGGCAGAATCTTTCAGCTCCATTACAGCATGATCGATCCTGATGCTTGTGACGATAGGCTGCCGCGAAGAGTTTATCTTCAGTGAACCCCGGATATTGGTAGCTCCGTCGGTAATGCCTCATCTCCGCCGTCTGTTGTAGAACTCTCAAGTGTCTGGCGGTGCTTTTCCGTAGGTCTTCCATACCCATCTCGGTTTTGAAGTAGGCCAACAGAGTGCGGATATCCTTATTTGGCATGTTTTGGGAAGCATAGAGGGCGCCTTTGGGGACAAATTCACCGGGATACTGTCTGCCAAAGTCGTACTGAACGACGGCCTCGCCAATCACCACGTCTCCTAGCAGCGCTTCTTGCGACCCAAGGAAAGGAACTCCGCCGCAGACTCCTACAAGGAACGCAATCCTCAGGCTTGAATAGCTCGTCCGCAAACTAGCTGCCGAGCCAGCAACTGCAGCTTTGCCCATGTTTGGTAGAAGCATGAGGACGACGTTGTGCATGCCAATCCGCCCACTGCGATACGTGTTGACGTCCCCAGAGGTTCGTCCATACTGCCTATCATCCTCGTCCCAGAACTCATCGATAAGAAGGGTGGCAGCATCGTACTCGAGCGGTAAAGCACAGATAATTGCAATCTGGAAGTCCTTTCGGTGAGAGGGTCGATGACAGGCAGCTTCAGAGCCAGGCAATGAAGGATCAGAAGAACAGAATGACATATTGGCCGAAGACGGGTAGCGGTGATTGCTTCGATAGAAAGCCCCGCTCAATCAGCAGGGAAAAGCGAGGTCGATCCAGCTGCTGTCTTGCATGACGAGAGGATTGGGCAAGTTTGACCCGAGGCACCGAAACGCTCGCATCAGATTCTGGGGCGCTTTTGCGGCCTGTATGATGTCAGACAAGTAGATAAAAACACATTTTCAAGGCAATCACGATGGACTCGAGAAACGACAAGTGATGGTTTGAGGCGGTCGATGAGTTTTTAGGCATCTGCGATGGCACTCGGCCTCAGTTATCATGGGGGCCTTATTGGTAGGTGGTTGGCCGACCAACAACCTGCAGGTCTCTTCAAGGCCGCAAATGGGGGTTACCAATCTTGTGCTCGATCAGGGACACCTTCTTCTATAGGCAAGGTAGGTAGGTGACCTACCAGGGATACAAGCCGTTATGGAGGGTGAAGAAAAGTGATTAATACAATGATAGGAAAGCTTTGCGTACACTGTGCCTACTAGAAATGCAAGCTTTTGTCAAGACTAGAATAACATAGTGATAGTAGCAGCAACTTTTCTTTCCTACCTACCTTACTTTAGATTACAGCGCTGATGAAAGTACAACGTAGGTATGCAATTTTACTGGTTTGCTGGATAGCCAGACTAGGATATTGATAACATTATCTTGTTGAATTCTGCGCCAAATAAATCTCGTAGATTGACCAAGGTAAAAGATAGCTGTGCTCTCCTAGTATCAATTGCACTTTACTCACCTGTCGTAAGCTTCCAGAGCAGAAGTAAGTCATCACCATCCTGCAAGCAAGCAAACAAGCAAACAAGCACATGCCTAATTTCTCCGCTGCGTCGTTGAAGGATCTGAAAGTTAGGGGTAGCAGAGTTGTATCTCTTGAAACTGCCCACCATCTGGACCTACCTACATATTTTGGATCGAGTCTCTGTTCGATCGTCGTCGTCGTCACTGGTGAACACTTCCCATATGGCTTTCTCAGTGGCTTTTGACTTGTGCCGTTGGTCTACTCCACTGGTGATTTCCACAATATAAGGTAATTGTTACAGTTTATGGAGTACGAACACACACAGCCATGAGGTGATCACTCAGGCAGTTGTGGAATATTTGGGGTCTCCTCGAGTACTTGTAATGAGTTTTACTGCCTCTTACCTACAAGGTATTTACGAGCGCAGCTGCCTTACCTATATCATCAGCTTATTTAGCTGGCATTATATGCAGCCTTAATTTACGATATCTGATTGAGCCCCCCTAAAACAATATCACGTCTACTTCAAGTTATGTTCTCGGGCAAGTTAAATACATCGCAAAGGCCTCGATCTTGCACGAAAGGGAGGTACTAATAGTGCGGGGTATTGTTACTGGGCCTCGAACCGTCCTCTCAAAAGATAAGTGGGGCCAAAAGGTTCATAGGTCTAGCAAGGAGGGCAGCTCCCGACCGCCTACCTGAATAGGAAACAGTGCCCCTCGCCCGAGGATCGGAGTACGGCAAAATTCTTTTTCTTATCCGAGCTCGTGGATATGATTCATATGATTCACCTCTCCATACCTACCTTTTACCTAGCAGACGCGCCTCTCTTCAGGACATCAGCTTGGACTAGGATCCAGGGACACATTGGCTACGCGGCGCCCTCCCACGCAGTACAGAACTTGCCATACTGTCGCGGCAATGGGGCTTCCCGATCCCACCGTCGACCTTCAATGGAGCAGCTACATCGGCGCCATCCACGAGATCTTCCACAAGAATGCCCTGAAGCATCCCGATGCGCCGTGCGTCACAGAGACGGCCTCCTCCACCACGCCCGAGAGGAGGTTCAGCTACAAGCAGATCTATGAGGCGTCCAACATCCTGGCCAACCAGCTCCGCGAGGCCGGCATCGAGAATGGCGATGTCGTCATGATCTTTGCCTACCGCTCCGTCGAACTCATCATCGCCTTCATGGGAACCCTTGCTGCCGGTGCCACCATTACCGTCCTGGACCCCGCGTACCCCCCGGCCAGACAGCAGATCTACCTTGAAGTCTCACAGCCAAAGGCCCTGATCACAATTGGCCGAGCCAGGGACGAGAATGGCACTTTTGCGCCGCGTGTGCAGAAGTACATTGACGAGGAGCTCTCTCTCAAGATCCGAGTGCCCGAGCTACGGATGAGCGATGATGGCCACCTTACCGGTGGCGAGGTTGACGGCAAGGAAGTCTTTACCAACACCGAAAGCAAGGCATCGGCGCCTCCAGATGTTCTCGTCGGGCCGGACTCGACAAGTATCCTGAGCTTCACCAGTGGCACCACATCCACACCCAAGTACGCGATCCAGCAACTCATCTAGTTTGGACATTAGCTGACTTTTCTCAGGGGCGTGTTGGGCAGGCATTACAGCTTAGCCAGGTACTACCCATGGATGGCCAGGACTTTCAACTGGACGTCGGAAACAAAGTTCGCTTGTCTCAGGTACTCTTAATCCTTTCGAAGATGCTACCCGTCACAACCCCCGCTAACCAATTGACAGTGGTATAAGCCATGATCCTATCCAGCGAGACATTTTCACTCCGATTTTCATGGGCGGCGAGCTGATTATCCCTGCTCGTGAGAACATCGCTCACGAAAGGTTGGCTGAGTGGTTCCGCGATCACAAGCCTAACGCGGTCCATTTGACTCCCGCGATGGGTCAAATCTTGTGCGGAGGTGCCAAGGCAGAGTTCCCTTCATTGAAGTGGGTTCTCTATGTCGGCGATATTCTGACCAAGAAGGATTGCGCTTCGCTCCGCAAGCTGGCGCCTAACGCGGACATTTGCGCTGCGTATGGTACCACTGAGACGAGCCGTAGTGTGTCATACTACCACATCAAGAGCCACGCCGAGGATCCGAATGCATTGGACCAATTTGGCGATATTGTTCCTGCCGGAAGAGGCATCGAGAACGTCCAGCTTCTCGTAGTCAACCGGGAGGACCCAACCAAGCTTTGCGGCGTCGGTGAGGTCGGCGAGATTTACTTGAGATCAGCAGGCTTGGCCGAGATAAGTCTCCCCATTTGCTTTTCTGTTGGGGCCCTGCTAACTTTCGACTTTACGGATATCTGAATGACCTGGAGAAGACCAAGGAAAAGTTCATTAACAACTGGTTCGTCGACAACCAGAAGTGGGTTGAGGCTGACAACAAGGTTGCCGATCCCGCCAAAGAGCCCTGGAGAAAGTATTACAAGGGCCCACGAGACAGAATCTACAGAACCGGCGACTTGGGTTATTTCCTGGATGATTCCGGTAACTGCGCAATCACGGGCAGAGCTGATGATCAAGTCAAAGTCCGCGGCTTCCGCATCGAGCTCAATGAGATCGATAGCAATCTGAGAGGACACAATCTGGTCCGCGAGTGCAAGACGCTGCTTCGAAGAGATCGCAACGAAGAGCCAACACTGGTCAGCTATATTGTGCCTGAGGAACAAGAGTGGCTCAAGTGGCTAGCGGAACGCGACCTGGAAGACACTGAGGAGCAAGGGACTGAGATCGGACCGGTCACTGTGTATTCCAAGCGCTTCCGGCCAATGCAAGCGGAGATTCGGGATCACCTCAAGTCACGATTGCCAGTTCACGCTGTCCCGACCTATTTCATCTTTCTGAAGAAGATGCCTTTGAACCCCAACGGCAAGATTGACAGCCCAAACCTGCCGTTCCCGGATGCGGCCCTGATCTCGGAAGAGGCTTCAGAGGAGGATCTAAAGAGATGGGAAGAGCTCAGCAGCACCGAAAAGGAACTGGCGGAGCAGTGGGCAACACTGGTCAATGGCTTGAATGCCAAGACCCTGCGGCCCGAGTCTGATTTCTTCGAGACTGGTGGGCACAGTCTGCTGGCCCAGCAGCTTCTTCTCAATATCCGCAAGAACATGGGAGCCAACGTCACCATCAGCACGCTGTACTCGAACTCATCTCTTCGGGCTCTTAGCACACAGATCGACCGCCTGCGTGAGGGCAAGGACGAGTCGGCCGCGGCAGAGGACGGCGAGGCTGCGTATGCCCAGGCACTGGACAAGCTGCTCGATAGCCTTGATGCCAAGTATCAGACGGCGGACCCTGCGGCACTCTCGCCGTCAGGCAAGACGACCGTCTTTGTCACGGGCGCCACGGGTTTCCTGGGCTCTTTCATTGTCAAGGACTTGCTCGAGCGCGAGAACGTACACGTCATCGCCCATGTCCGTGGAACGAAGGGCGTCGCGGCCGCCCTCGAGCGGCTCCAGAACTCGCTCCGTGGATACAGCGTATGGCAGGATTCGTGGGCCCCTAGGCTCAGTGCAGTCATTGGTGATCTAGCACAGCCGCGTCTTGGGCTTGACGATGACACATGGAAGACGCTCAGCGAGACCGTTGATGTGGTTATCCACAATGGTGCCCTCGTCCACTGGGTAAAGCAGTACAAGCATCTCGAGCGCAGCAATGTTCTGTCAACAATCGATGCCCTGCGTCTTTGCAATCAGGGCAAGCCCAAGCTGTTCTCATTCGTGAGCTCAACAAGCGTTCTCGACACGGATTACTACATCAAGCTGTCACAGGAGCAGACCAGCACTGGACGAGGCGCTGTCATGGAAGCAGACGACTTGATGGGCAGTCGCACCGGTCTCGGCACAGGATACGGCCAGACCAAGTGGGTAAGTATTCTCCCAGTTCCCCCTCTGCAGTGAGTGACATTTCATTCTAATGGACCACAGGTATCTGAACAGCTCGTCCGCGAGGCTGGCAGACGCGGCCTCCTTGGATCCGTCGTCCGCCCTGGCTATATCCTGGGAGACGCCTCTACCGGCGTCTGCAACACCGACGACTTTCTCATCCGCATGCTCAAGGGCTGCATCCAGCTGTCCAGCCGTCCGCACATCATCAACACGGTCAACGCCGTGCCTGTAGGTCACGTCTCTACTGTCGTCGTCGCAGCCAGCTTGAACCCCGTCCCGGCCGAAACTGCAAACAGCGGCGGCGACGTCGGCGTCCACGTCATCCACGTCACCGCCCATCCCCGCCTGCGCATGAACGAGTATCTCTCCATCCTGAGCTACTACGGCTACGACGTTCCCGAGGTGGACTACGACCACTGGAAGGCCCAGCTCGAGACCTTTGTCTCTGCAGGTCCTGTCCAGAAGGACGAGGAACAGAGCGCTCTGATGCCTCTTTTCCACATGGCGACGAACAATCTCCCCGCAACCACTCGCGCGCCGGAACTGGATGATCGCAATGCCGTTGCTGTCCTCAAGGCCGATGCTGACCGGTGGACCGGTGTTGATGAGAGTGCCGGAGAGGGCATTAGCAGGGAAACTGTTGGCCGCTTCTTGAGGTACCTCGCTGAAATCAAGTTCGTGCCCTGGCCAACTGCCCGGGGTAGGGAGCTGCCTGCTATCAAAGAGGGTGTTGTTGAGGCGCAGGCGAGATGGGGTGTTGGAGGACGTGGTGGTACAGCGTAAGGGGAGGGAACGGGGTTTCAAAAGTCAAGTCTAGATGGTGAAAATGTATAGATTCAATGTGCTGAATAAACACCCTCTATCAAATGATGCCGCCTTCTGGCTTAGCTACATCCTCAACTAAACTTACAGCTCCACCGTATGCTGCAACAAGTTTGTATCCCCTGGTGGAGATGACTCAAAGTGAATCAGCTAGTCTTGCCTGCCGCCTTGTTTCGGTCCAGGGAAGTCTCGGATCCCGCATCCTCTCCAGTTCAACGCTTAAGTCAAGGCGACAGATATGCGCCACCAGAAACGAAGACCGGGGCCATCATGTCGTTTTACGTCTAACGACAACCTTTATCCTGACCTATTGGGTAAAGCCCAGAGTCAATGCTTATTCACGGCTTTCTCTCAAGCATCTTGTCGTGCTGTGCTACCCGTAGTTCTGTTGGACAGAGGCGGTGACTTCAGCATCGAAGGCCATGACGTCCGCTTGCAGTGAGGCGAGGTCGTTATCCGGTCCAAGGCCACCCAACAGATTCGGGCGTGCAAGAAGTGGCAGGAGAAAATTAAAATGCAAACCGGTTTCCTCATCTAAGTTCCAGTCCATAGGCTCATGCTCCAGAATTTTCCGCGTAATTGGATCAAACACCAGATCTTTGGGCATCAGATGTCGATATACGCAAGTTCCATCAGACCAGAAAACCTCTGCCTCCGTCTCTGCAAAGGGGACAACGTTGTACGGGAGAGTACGGTGAGAGTGTTTCTGGGCCACCTCGTTCCAAGCGGCGATGATTCGCGCCTGAGCCACCATGTCCTCTTCCAAGCTCCTCAGGACGATACTAGCTCGACCGTCCTCACAGCTGTACCGAAAGATGTATGCGCGGCTTTGCTGAGTGTCGGCGATACAGGTCCCCCAAAAGCTCGATGATTTCCAGTTGGGGAAGCGACAGAGCCGCTTTGGCTGCAAGAAGTACCAGGGATCTGAATCTTGGTCTGCTACTTCCTGGGTTTGGGAGTGAACAATGCAGGATCATGCGTCTTAAGGAGCTCTCAGGCATCTTGGTTGCTTCTCCCAGTTTTATGATGGACTGAAGAAAGGCAGCTGCGTCCATCTGCCATGGCGGGCAGAGCTGCTCCAGCCTTTGAGAAACCTTCGCCATCTCCCGAGGCAGGTGGGCTTGAGCATGCAGAGGTGCTTCAGATCCTACCTCTTCGAGGCCATAATCGCGCTCAAGCTTCGGGATCTCGCACTGCGTGAAGGAGAGTTGGCTCAATGTTCTCGGCAGTGAGGGCAGTAAGCGTAACTGGAAGCCTGGGAAGGGGCGTTGGCTTCGGTCAACACTCGCTGGGAAGTCTGGTTCCATGTTACATACCTTTCTCAAAGGAGAATTGCTTATGAGGCTCAACGGAAACAGTCCTATCTAAGTGGAACCACTCCAATGCCACGAAGCTTAGTTCAAGTAGGCAAGACAGTGTCCCTACGTGAATTTTCCTGCGGAACTGTCTGCGCATTACCAGTCCTTTGATCACGGGCACGGCGGGAAGGCTCTTGTAGCGACTGATAAAGCGGCCTCGCTCACCCCTTTGTACAAGACGGAGCGGAGTTCCCTGCAGCCTTTTGACATGCCCGTTGTGCCACGGTGGAGAGGAGCCGAGATGATAACGATGGGGCAGCGGAAAAGGTTTGTGTATTCGGTGAAAATGTACCATTCCAGGTGCGAGACCAAAGTCTTCGGCGTAGTGAAATGGATAACCGTCCTTGATCTCGCATCGACTGAACCGATGTTCTGTATCGCTGGGTGAGGAAGCAGACAACATCAAAGCCAGTCCCTGTGCCCCATGTCTCGCAAGGTCCCAGAGCTTGAGGGTCCCTAGGAGGGACATCATACACGTCGTAAATATCACGTTGTTGCTGCAAAGGTTGATTAACATCGAGTGGAGCAGTATCTGAAGTTGGAGATATGGACACCCAACATACCGATGCTGTGTCGCCTCATCTTCCGATTCATCACAATCCGGACACTCGTACACTGAGAGTTGAATCCGAAGCCAGAGTCTTCGGATATACCCCAAACGAGCGTCATGTCGCCTCATGATTGCCTCAAACTCGGCGAGGGAGTCAGGATGAAGGACAAGACGCCGAAATGTTCGAGTCTCAAAGAAGGCCTGCCATTCCCTGCACACGGTAGCGAGCTGCGCCAGCTTTGGGGAGCCCGGGCCATCGTATCGTCTTCTTGAGACGGGCAATGCCACCAGGCTCAGTATCATTGAGCGCAAACTATCTCAGGAAGAAGGATTTGAAGAATTTATTGTATATTGTATCATTTGGCGTACTTCAACTGGAAGGGTGGCCCACGAAGCAACCTTTGGTGATTGACGATGGCGATTCGACCTGCATGGGGGGCAGTCGCTGCATCCAGCGCGACGGGAGACATGTTCCAGAGCGAGTGTTTATGCAGCCACGGAATGGAGATGATGGAGTTTGGAATGGCAGGATGAACGGATTCTTCCTCAAGGTATGAGAGGTTCAGAATGATGCTGCCATATGAAAAGTTAATTGTGACTCGTTGCTTCAAGGAGGTTCAGGAGGTTGGCTGCACTTACCTGGGAATAACGTACATGCCTGTGGCTGTCAACTTCCTCACATCTACCGTCCCTTTCAGACTTATGGCTGGCCCTCAAGCTATTTGCAGTCAATGCAAAACTTTCTGATTACTGATTTGTATTGCTCTGTTGAGTAGATCTTGTAGTCGGTCGGAGGTTGTTTGTTGTTTGTTGAGACTCCCAAAACTCAACCTTCTCGAGTTGCAATGACACCCTTTGCCAACACAGGCTGATGAGTTTCCCCAGATCGCTCGAGACTCGCCCGGATTCCTGTCAGCAGCTGAGACAATTGCTCGGCCATGTTCGCCGTAATGTCCTCAACAGTCTGTTGCTGGTGTGGCAAATTGATTGAGCCCGGGAGCTCAACCAGTGTAGGCATATTTGCTATCAGTCGGGATATTTCAATCGTCACGACATCTCGCGGTGCAGACCCTTGCGGCTCGGGCTTTCTGCTAATGAAGATGGCGCGCGCTCGCATTCTTTCGCATAGTCACTGAGAGAAGCTGCGTCTGTGTTTCCATCTCTATGTCTATTGTCCGCTATCTGAATCTGTTGTCTAGTGTCTGGCCTTGAAAAGCCTTTGTCTGCCCTCGGAAGACCAGCTACTACTAAATTTAGACCAATAGAGATGCAATCAGTATTACAACGAAGACAGAAATTGGCCTTGATGCTTGTATATCGGCCATAGTTTTTCGAAATGGGAATACCGAAATGAGCATCGAGGCCGGAACTCCTGCCAGACCATGGATCTTGATCAAGCTGCAGTAGCCTCTAATAACAAGCCGAGGTAGCTTCACGACCCTAAACACAGCGGACTGCAGATTGTGCATGAGGTTCCGAATGCGCTGTTCATCTTGATCTAGGCACCGTCGGCAGGTTCGCCCATCTTGCCAAAGGCTTCCCCTATATCCATTGTTGTAACGTTGAACGGCGTTGCACTGACGATGCTGCTTAGAAGAACAGTAAGATCGTCGAGATCTTATATGATCGCACGGAGTAGGATTGTAGCCCAAGTCCTTTTTGATACGAGTATAAGAGAGCAAAGGTTTGAAGTGAGCTTCTTCGCACGTGATGGCGAGAAAGTCCTTCAACGGCGCGGGCTTGCCGACCCGGGCCGACTCAGTCAGTCCCTGAGGGAAATACCCGTATCAACTCAGCGGTTGAGACCAGCTAGGTAGATCTGGTTAAAAAGGGCTTCAAGAATGGGAGAGCCGAACTAAAACATTTCACAGGCGTTATGCCGAAGCTTGTGGAGGGGACTCAATGGAAGACTGGTTCAAGTCCCATCCCCACGAAGTCGTGCCAGGCGGATTGTATGGATCGGAAGACACACTCGCACGGTTAAATGGATCAGTCAGTGCAACTAAGCTTATCGTAAGGATTTCGGATACATGCGGCTTAGATCCTTCGGATTGAGCTTCTGGTGGCATCACCGATCAGACTACACGCTCCTTCCTGGCTGTGTGGCACTTGGGGGATGAGACAAGGGGCCAGAGAAGGGCAGCATCTTTTATCACGTAATATCAAACACTCAGTACAAATCTCATACCTTGACAACGAGCCCTAATTTACATCCGTATATCATCACTGCCTGTACGAAGTAATACTGCTTTGAGTTTACGCTGTACGGAGTATGCTACCCCGATATGTTCTTGGCTCCATTGCTTGGCGTGCAACTTCTCTCCCCTAATCCCCCAACCATCATGAACGCCGGAGGAAAGTTATCGAGGCCACCTGCAAATTGCCACTAAACTACAGGTTTAAGCTTAGTGTCAACTCCCGTTTATTTGTCGATTCATTTGTCTCTCTCCGTCTAGTCTATGGGGTCCCATGTCCTTTTCTGGAGATATCAATTGCATCCCCGGTACGGAGGATTGCGATTAGGATGCCAACCCACCATGACTGCAGCCCAGTCAGACGACCCCTCGCTCACAATGGATCAATCTGGCAATCCTTCCGTTCTTTATCCCACAAGTGACGGGCTAGCTACTCCGTGCAGTTAGGGACGGGCTGACAAGGTTGATGCTGGCCTTGGGGTTGGAAGAACAAAAGAACCAGACGCTGGCTTGCCACGTACAGGCAACATTACACAATGAGAAACTGGAAGTGACAACACATGCGGTGAGCTCGAGACACAACGCTGAAAGACGGCGAGCTATTGCGCTGAGATTGATTTGTAGTCGAGCAACCAGCATTCCGCACTGCGCAGATATGAGCCTTAGACTGTATGGAGTATTACTCTTGCCATGTTTCCTGCTTAAAAAATCTGATTCAACAAGGCCTTGACGCTTCACCAGGCCCAAGCAAGAACGTGACAAATGGCCACTTTGAAATCGTGTTAGGTAGACCTTCGAGTGCTATTTACTCCTTCTTCCACTGGTAGCTAGCAACAGCGTCAGTGCTGGCAGTGTCTCTTTTCTCCTTCTTCCACTCGTAGCTTGCAACACCATCGGTGCTCTCGGTATCCTTCTTCCACTGGTAGCTGGCAACGCCGTCAGTGCTCTCGGTATCCTTCTTCCACTGGTAGCTGGCAACGCCGTCAGTGCTCTCGGTATCCTTCTTCCACTGGTAGCTGGCAACGCCGTCATTGGTGGCAGTGTCCTTCTTCCATTGGTAGCTCGCAACGATGTCAGAGTCCTAGAGTTACGTGTAAGTACTTGAGGACCTGGACCACGGAGAAGTTGACGAGAAGAAACGTACAGGGACGGGAGCAGCAGTCACCGAAGCTGCGAAGGCGATGCAGCTGAGAAGAACAGAAGACTTCATCTTGATTTGTGTAGTGATGGGGAATCAAGAAGATATTTGACGGTAGAATGCCTTGTATGAGACACAATCGGATGGAAGCGTTTAGGGTGGCATTGGCCTTCCTTTAACATTCTGGGATCTTACTACGCCTTACGATTACATGTGCTACTTGTATATGACCACCAACCTTAGCAGCCAGTGGAAACCTCACAGCTAATCATATAGAATGTGGGTAACAGTAACTAGGTCTGCCCATCATGGCTTTGCAACTTGTAGAAGGTGTTCCGTCTTGCCAAGGTGAAAAGCCCGGAATCCGTGGGCTTGCCCGCACAAGGCGCTGACATTCTCCAATTAGAAGGTGAGAAAGATCGGTATGCCTAAACGTCGATTTGTATGACCATCTGCAGATACCATATGAGGGATCCCAGCAAAGCCGTATGCATGATACCGCAGTTGAAGTGGGAGTCGACAACATGTACCACTGAGTATGCATAAACGATGACACGCGGGAACGAGGGACTAATCCGTCGGTCCACACTACTGGATCTTTTGTCAACAAGAATACTTGGGTGATCAGAGAGCCTTTGATTCAAATCTACGGGTTCAGACAGAAACACGATAACTCGCAACTGTCATTGGAATCGCTCGCAAGTTCATCGAGATGGAAGCGCAGAGAGACCGAGATGACAGCTCTCTTGAAGAGTCTGATCCCTTCTTGGGTATCTCAAAACACCCAAAGGAAGAGCCACAAGGCCAACGACGGCGGCGTGATATACTAATGTATTCTCTAATCCTGCTGCTTGGGCTCTCTCTGGGATCTCATGTCTTGACGTACCTCTACATCCACAGAGCTCCATACCTTGATGCAGCATGCGTACGGCACACGCAACAGAACCGTAAGTCAACTTTCCTTACGCTCTCTTATGAGGCCAATCAGCTAAATTGCTTTTCAGCTACTCCCATCGATATTCCAATCCACTATCATTCTGTTCTTTACGATGGAACATTTCTCGCCAACTCAACCTCTGTCTTCCGTCTTCCTCCCTCGCCAGAGGTAGACGCAGCATGGGAAGGCCTCGGCACCACGTCAAAGCCCCTGGTATTGTCCAAGCCTCAAGCAATCCGCGCGGGCATCAGTCCAGACCATCTCAAAACCCCTTCCGGCGACTTCCCGGTTTTGTTCGAATTCAACCACCACCTGCACTGCCTCAACATGATCCGCAAGGCAGTCTTCTTCAATTACGACTACTACTCCAGTCCCGATTTTCCAGGGCGCCACCTTGGCAAGGACGAGGAAACCATTTCCAAGCACGTAGCGCACTGCATCGACATGCTTCGGCAAGTCATCCAGTGTAAGCCCGACTTGGGGGTGTTTGGCCAGTATTGGGTAAAGGACCCGGCTCAAGGGGTGGACGGATCTTTTGTCGACTTCAACACGAACCACAAGTGCATCGACTGGGAGCCAGTCAGAGAGTGGGTTCAGACACATCAGACGCTTGAGGACTTGGTGGTGGAGTTGCGAGAGGGTGACAAGATTCTTGATATTGCGCCGTAGGAGCGGGCTAGTCGGGACAACCAAGACTTTGTACGAGGATAAGAGACGAATCATGTATGGTGTTCAGCACTACATGCAGATGCTGTAAGATGATGCAGGGTTGCAGGTTCTGATCAAAGTTGAAAACTGGTAATACAGTAACACACATCTTACTGTAGCCGTTGATGGATCTGCTCCTGGCGTTGCCCCCATAAAGTCCTTGTAGTCAAGGCGCACTTTTGCTAGTCTCGACATCAACCAATGACCTCTGGGGCGAAGATTATCGTTCCGTTGGCAAAACACACTTACACGAGTGCTACGATAGTCCGAAATCTTGGGAGAAACTGCACGTTAATCCAAGGTTCTACCCGCCACTAATGCAGGCGTGGTTCTCTCCCAGGCGTTTGCCAGAACTTTTGTATCTGCAGGACAAACGACGCCGGTGTAAGCCAGAAGAGGGTCCCCAGATTCACCCCTCGGTAGGTGTTTACAACCAGCTTCCTTTCTTGGCCGAAGCTCCAGCTGATGATGCGCTTACTACAAGATCACATACATAGTAATATCTCCGACGGTGCTTGGCACGTGAGGTCGATGGTAGAAGACGTTTGAGGTTATGAGACTGAGGATCCTCTGAGCTTTTATGGTCTAAGGGTGAAGCGGCATCATGTCTCGGCGAAGCTCTGGTTCAGAAGATGAAGACACGCTGTTGGGCTCCAAGAGTGAGGGTCCCCCTCTCCAGCGGATGGAGAAGAGGAGGGCAAATCTCACCTGGATTCAATTTGCCCTCGTCGCTTTGCTGAGCTCAGTGATTTCCGTTGCAGTGAGCCTCATTGTGTGGAAGGCAGTGCAGCCGAAAGCCGGTACAAGGGAAGACGTAAAATTCCTTCCCGGACTGGATATTCCTCCTCGTAAGACGAACTACTATCATGAGATCTCCTGTGTCTCTGCTAATTGAGAGTTTCAGTTGGGCCAATACACAAGGCGTTTATGCCCGAAAGGGTGTATGATGACCCACGAACGGAAAATGGTCACGCAGCGTGGATGAACCTATTTCCAAGTGAATCGCAACTTCTCATTCTCATGAACCATGACACAACGTACTAACGAATAGGCATACAGAGGGAAAAGGATACGTCTTAATAAAGAACATACAGGCTGCAGGCCCGGTGCCCGACTATGTCCAAGGCACCAGCACAGATGGCACAGGACGGTTTTCTGTCGCTGTATTTCACCAACTGCATTGCCTGGTACGTCACTTTCATCTGCAATAGATTTACTTGTAGTGCTTCATGACAAAGCTGAACTCATAATCCTCGCAGTATCTACTCCAGTCCGACCTCTTCGAGGCCTTGGCAGCCAACATCACCGAGCCGCACTCCCACACACTCCACTGCTTGGACTATCTCAGAGAGAGCATCATATGCGCATCAGACTCCACGCTGGAGCCATTCAAACCGAGCTTTGACACTGCGGCACCCAGAAAGGGAGTGGATGGTTATGGGACGCCGCATCAGTGTCGAGACTTTGGGAAATTGCGAAACTGGGCTGAGCGGTTTCGATATAACGACAACCAGGGTTTTGAAACGTACGAGGGGTAAAATACAGAACCTATGGAAAGCGGATATGAGGAGTCTGTAGCCGTATCATTAATTTTCGAAAGAAAGCCCCTGGCTGCTGATTACTCGCGGGTTCTTCGACAAAAGCTTGAAACCCCCGCGATCACCACACCAAAAGAAGCTTTTGATGCCTCTATAACACTCCCCTAGGTAGCTGCAGATGCAGCCCCCACGGTGGCAGGACGGTATCGGAATCCAGATGGCACACAATGTAGACTTTGAATCTCGGTTGGCCGCCAAGATTTAGGAAAAGACCCTTATACCAGCATAGGTTGGTAAAGAGGCATGAAGCCTCTTTGGTTATTGGTTGAGCTGAGGATCCATGCCGGGGCTGTAATCTGGTTGGAGCCTTACCATCCCTCTAGGAAGCTCCATCTACTGTATTTAGATGGATAGATCCACGTAGGGCTGCTCGAGGTTGGTCTCTCGGCATCTATGAGCCGAATCCCACCCACGAGGACCCAGTCGAGGTACCAACAGGGGTTTTACTAGATAACCAACAGGAGAGATGCATTGAATATCGACAGCAAGGCCCCTGATTGGCTTCTTAGCGTAGGGTGTGGTGTTCGTTGCTGTGAACCAAATCACCCTCCTCGTTTGTCCATCCCAACGCCTCAGCCCTACCATCCGCTCATGGCTCATCAAGCCTCCCCCTTTCTTCCTTTCAATTCCCAACCCTCTGCTCACAGATCTACTAGGCACATGAAGCGGTTGAGCTCGCCTTCCAAGCACATACGACCATAGGTAGTGGAAAATTCGGGGTCCCGTCTGCTCCCCCATAGACAAGCCACTAACCGGCAGATTAGTAGTCAGGTGGGTGACCACTGGCGAACACCGGCTGTTGTATGTTTTCCTTTTTGCTGTTGCTTCTCATTAGATGCTAAATGAGATTCTCTTCTTCTCATTATGGTGTGAATTGCCAAGTCGTATCGTACCATTGTGAATATCTAGATGTTGCTAAACTGGACGTTGTTGTCACCTCTGAATGAATTGACAAACACACCGAGCTTCCAAACTAAACCAAAGCTATCGAAATGGAGACAATATAACAATGTCCTTATCTAGCCCGGTCTAAATGTGGCAGAAAAGTGAAGCTGGTTTGTGGGCATTCTTTGCTATTCATCACGTTCCCAATTCACAGGTTGATCATGCCTCGGGATATGTATGTATATGATATCGACATACGGAAAGAAAGCTTTCTCTAAGGTAAGAAGATGATTAGTGTTCGAAGTAGTGTCGTACATGTAGCTACAATGAGGTGCCTATGGAGTAACTGCACATACATAGGTGTTGATGGCTGCATGGAACCAACTTTATGACACGAGAAGATAGCGAGCGAATTATATCAAGCGTTAATGAGATGCTGAAAGAATATTATCACTGCTAGTAACAACGAAGGGAAGAGTAAATTCATATACAAGCTCACTTAGAGATTATATATTACTGCACTATCGTCGAATCACAACCGCCATCTTGTGAGGCCGGTCGTGTCATACGACTCCGGTATCACGATGGCCTCGTACTTGTAGGTAATTACTGAATCCCTTTCATCAGACTTGTTCAAGTGAGCATTCAAGGCTATAGATGCCCGCTATAGCATTGAGGTTACTTCCTCTTTTCATTGGACTTGTCGTAGGGTGACTGACTAGATGGTTGGTGAAGCAGAGAAGAAACTGGAGCTTTCAATAGTAATTTGAACATCAGTAAATGGTCATTCCGTTCTTGTCCCCGATTCTGGCCCTTTACATATTGTATGCAGCCAAGGGTCAAGTTGCCGATGCTCGGCAAAAGCATGCACCCACAACATCTTACCGAGAGATTGGGTGCTACATATATCAATACGCTGCGATAGGGCGAGAAATCAAGCATTGGGCAACTTCTAGATGCCAGTTGGCTGAAAAGCCCCGTGAATCCCCAATCAAATGCAAGCAGCATCACGCGGTAATTCTCCAAGTGCCTAGAACGGCAATGCGTCTCATAAACGGCCGAGTCCCCTGTCGAGTCACCCCTCACAAGCTTAATTTTTCACTTATTTTCGACAACCACCAGCACCAAAGGTTAGGCATAATTACATGCAAATGTAGATTAGGCACACAGCGAGACCGCATAAATGAGCTGAGTCGGTGGTTGTCCCAACCGGAAGAAGAGGGTAAAGGCAGAGCGCAGTTGATAGCGCCGGCCAGTTGATCGCTTCGTATGCATGCCAAGACGAGCTGAGCGAGAGCTGGCTGTGATGATGCGGCTCAGGGCCGGTGTGGTGTGTTATATTGCTGTGTTTTGTCTCGGCCCAACTGTGTATGCATATTGCGAGAGATGAGGTTGGCGGGTTGCGCCTGCAAGCGGGTGCTTATAAGAAGGCACTGAATTCCTCGGAAGGATGAAGGACGGCTATGATATGGATCTTTATAGACCCTAGAAAGTCTGTCGACGTTCATACAGAATTCCAGTATCCTCAGCACTTCGATAACAACACTCAGCCCCATCAAAAGACGATGATGTCCAACTCCGCCACCAGATTCTCCCTCCACTCTCTCTACCTTCTCCTCATCCTCTCCCCAACCCCCCTCGCCGCCACAACCCTCATCCCACACAACCCTCCCTTCCGCCTCCTCGCGCAAGCATCCCCGACATCTCCCCCCCAATCCCTCTCCGCCATCGTCATTGCCGCCCAATGCCGCCCCGGAGAACTCACCTGCAACGCGGGCTGCATGCCCCCGCGAGCCGAGTGCTGCCCCGACGGCCTCGGATACTGCAAGCAGGGCAACGCCTGCGTCGTCGACGGCTGTTGCCCCATCGGACACACCTGCGGCGACGAAATCACCTGTGACTTGGGCGAGGTGCCCTGCGGCGAGAAGTTGTGCATGCCTGAGGGGGCTGTGTGCTGCTCGGACGGGGGGTATTGTCATGCTGGGGAGGAGTGTTTTCAGAATGGCTTCAAGCAGTATTGTCAGAAGGCTGATGGTAATGGAAGCACGACGACTGGAACAACCAGGACCGGAAGCATTGCGCAGACGACCTCAACGACTCGGGTTCGGAGCACGGCTTCGTCTGTGGCCCTGAGCTCCGAGACGGGTGCTGAGGGAACTGTTGCTTCAACGGCTGCAGAGACACAGACAGAGGCGCCGACCTCGGCTTCCACGTCACCGCAGGATACCCCTTCCGAGTCTGTCGCCAGCACAGCTTCCACGCCAGCAGTGATCTCATCGCCTCCCTTTCGCCCAGAAGAGTCATCGAGTTCGTCACCTGCAACGACGACCACTTCATTCACGTCGCTCACTTCCTCTTCAGCAACCGGACCATCAACAGCAGCTTCAACGAGCGACGGGCATGTCGTAGCCAAGAATGTGATGATGGGTGTGTCCATGGTAATAGTTGCTGTATCTATACTGGCGGTCCTTTAAGCCAAGGACCGAAGAACAAAGCCATATGAGGGCGACAAAGAAGAATACAATCGAAGCACATCTGAAAAGTCATTGACATTCAGGCCATCAAGCCTCAAAGGGTATCATGAAGAACAAAAGAAGCGCAAAGTGGTATTCCAAGTTCCGTACTATCGTTCCCAAAGTGTCTCCCAAAATAAAGGCAGTACAAAAGAAATACCGCTCGGGGTATCTATATACACAAGAAGCAGAGAAAGATAAGAACACACGAGACATGAGAAAAGGTAAAAGATTGCCAATGCCACACAACATTGGCTTGTCGTAGAATGCATCCAAACTCTTTCATCTTCAGTGTGAACGTGAATTTCCTTTTGAACTCTTTTCCGTATTCGTTTCCAAGAATGACAGGCCCCATTTGTGGCCGCGCTTCTTCTCGTCCTTGATTACTGGATGACTCTCATCCCTCTATATCGCCCATCACCACCAGACAGAGATTCGGCGTCTCAAGCGCTTTCGAACGCATCTAATATTCTGACTTTTCCGGGTGTGCTGAAAGCTCATTCACGAAGCCGTGGTGCTGACCGGCGCTGCTTGTAGAGCCGGAACTCATCCTGTGCGGGTTGAGCAGAGACGGGCTTGGCTGACCTTGAGACCACCGGGGATCGGAGGAAGAAGCCGAGGCCGGGCGATATCCCGGACTGGGAAGCGGTGAAGGATAGAGACCTTGACCTTGAGCGGGCTGGGCAAACTGGGGAGGATAGTCGCCCGGTAGTTCCATGATGACCATCTGCTCCTTGGGCGGAATCGGCGGTGGAGCGTACATGCCCGGCTGAGGCGCGGGAGAGTAGACTGACTGACGAGGGTCGTACATCTGCGCGGTTGGCGAAGGCTGAGGAGCGGGATACGCGTAGTGAGGATAGGCCGGGGAGTAGTTTGGCGGCACCTGGACGCTCTTTTGGCCTGGAACGCCATAGTTGACCGAGGGCTGTCTGCTATGGGGCGACATGCCGGAGACTGCGGGCGTGGTTGAGCGGTCGTTGGGGTTGACCGTCTTGAGCTTGCCGTCCTCCATCATGGCCTTGAGCACGCCGGCGTCGAGCAGCTCGGCCTTCTTGATGATGCGCTGGACCATCTCCCTGTTGGCGGCCTTGAGCTGCGCCTTGACGAAGCTGACCATGGTGATGTTGGCCTTGACCTCGATGTCCTCGCGCAGGTAGAGGCCGTCGGAGGGGGCGCCGAGGGCCTCGAGGCCAATCTCGCGAACCTCGGGCGGCTCGACGCCGGGCTGGTTGCCGCAGATGCGGTACGTGTTGCGCAGGTCAATGTTCATGGGCGCGTAGATGTGCGTCTGCAGGCCCCAGGGCATGTCGTGGAAGCAGCCGTTGAACTTGATCTTGCTGGAGCCCAGCCTGCCCGTTCCCGGCACAAACTGGATGCGCTCCTCGATCTCGTACCAGGTGCTGTAGAACTCGTCGGCGGCGGCATTGCGAGGCGCTGAGATTGGCTTGTGGCCGAGGACGAGCGGGTTGAGGGTGATGACTTCGCTGTGGGAGTGGAGGATGTCGATGGCGAGCTGTCGGGGGATGAAGCCCGGGATGGGCGTGACGAGGGTGAAGGCCTCTTTCTTGCGAAGCATTTGGCTCATTGGTCGAGGGAGGTCTCTAGAGTCTTCGAAGAGTAACGCTTCGGAAGATAGAGAAACGGAGAGAACGGGAGGTGCCGCAAGAAGTAGGTAGAGACGAGAGTAGCGGTCGTGAGAGCGAAAGGGACTGGTTCAGATCTAGTTCGGGTTCCAATGGGGATTCATCGACAGGAATAGCAGTGACAATAACTGGGATTCGGCCCCGCAGAACAGCCCTGTGGCGTGGGTGTAAAGGATCGATTACTTTATTTAGCGGAGGGTCCGTAAGAGTTGTCAAGCATCAGGTTGAAGATGCAGTTGGGCTGGCATCGACGGCGGGTTGGTCGTTGGTATGACGAGGCCGGACTTGGCCTGATTCTTGAATCCTCGAGAAGGAGGAAGTGTGGAATAAGCAGAACAGAGAGTAGTAACTAAGCGAAAGCAGAGCGAAGAATGAGAGAAAAAGGTCTGAACAACCCCAGAACCAAGGCCAGCTCGAAGCTCAGCCCTCCCTGGAGGCACAACAATATGAAATACTACTACCTTGAACCGCTCCGTGCTACCCATACCGAACCCTTGTCAGCAACTGCTTGATTTGGCGTGGGGAGCCACCGGCTTTTCCTAGAGCCGCATGGCTGGCTCGCAAACTAACAAGAGATAGTAAGCACTGGCGAGGCTTTTCATCGTCCTGTCAGCAATCTGGACGGCACGCCACCAACGTTAGCGAGCTGCTTCGCCCCCCTTTCCACTTTTGGTGGGAAGAGGTTGGGTGCTGGCAGTACTCTAGCGTATCGCTACACGGGGTGAGGGTGAGTTGGTATGACGCCTTTTACAGGGCTGTTAGTTGCTTGAGTCAATCACAGAGCCAGGGTTGTGATCGAAGTGCTGTTGGGGCCAACACTGGCATTTCGATGTCCGCTGATGATAAAACACAACTTATTACAGTCAGATGCTACCCTTTGAAACAAAACCCTCCCCACGTTGAAGATTCAAGTACCGGTACTCCCCAGTACTGCCCGTCCGTCTGTGCTGCCTGCCATCTTGCATCTTCCAGCTTGTGCGCTTGCGGCTCAGCCCCGGATGGGATCGATTTGCTAGAAGGTCGATGATGCGGGAGCATGACTTTGACGTCAGACTGTGCAACGGCAAGCTGCACCTCAGCTCGAGAAGCTCTTTGGATAACGTCGTAGGATCAATTGATTGCGCGTTCAGTGTACATGCAGCTGCTGTGCTGCTGTTATGGCCCGGGTATCGCTCGTGTACCGCCATCCGGAAGCAAAGCAATCCCACCTTGCCCACGTCAGTGATCAATCACCGTAAGGTAGCATTGCAGAACTTCCAAACAGATGGGACCTCCTCAGTCTGTGCTTTCAAACAAAACACTGAACTATGAAGAAGTCTTTCTCGAACAGGGAGTCTGCACTTTTACGGAATGATACTGCTTCGTGCCGGTATCGACAGCTGCTCTTGGAGACCCTCCATCTCAAGTCGTTTCCACTTCGTAAAGCTTAGCCGTCCGTAGCCACAGATCATCAGCGGCTGGGAATACTTACGGATACCTGAAATAGATCTGGCGGTGGGGTCCCCCGGTGTCGTCTCTCTCTCTCTCTCTCCCCGTAGAGATGCCCCCTTGCATGTGCTGTGGTAAGGTAGCTTTTTTGCCTCTTCCAGTCGAACCGAACCTTGGGCCCAGTTCCAGATTCCAATGCAAAGAGACTCGCAATGGGCAGAGATGGCTTTCCAGTTCTTCCGTCATCATCATCATCACCGCCTGGAGCGTCCCGACGGAGCTTGGATCTGCAGCTATAGCCATACCCAAGCATTGCTCTGAATAGCTTCCTGCCGGTGCTACTACAACACCTGATACTACATCTCCATCTCATCTGACACTCAACCATGGCCAAATTAGCAGCCCTTGGCACGCTGTCGCTGGCCGCTATCCGGGCAGCCCACGCTCTGGTTGTGCCCGAGACAGCCGTGCCAAATCAGGCACCCCTAGGTGCGACTGACGGGGTCACGGCCTTGGGCCCGCACCACCTGGACGACGACATTGCTGCGGCCGAGAGCTTCTTCAGCGCCGTCTCGTCCATCCGCGGCCACATCCACGATGACTTCAGCCAGGCCGTGGCCGACCTCATCGGGCTGGGCTACACCGGCGACCTCGGCACCGCCGACGACGGCCACCACCACCACAAGGACCATCACCATCACAAGCACCCGCACGGCCATGACAGCGACCTGACCATCTACGAGCTCATCTCCAAGAGCAAGTACACCACCAAGTTCGCCAAGCTCGTCGACGACCACCCGCACGTCGTCGACGTGCTCAACAGCACAAAGGCCAACTACACGCTCTTCGTGCCCATCGACAAGGCCTTTGACGACATCCCCGAGGACCACAAGAAGCCCAGCAAGGAGTTTGTCGAAAACGCCCTGCTCTACCACATTGGGCTCGGCGAGTATCCCGCCCGCAGGATCCTGCACTCGTGGACGCTGCCCACGGCCCTGGACGAGGATCTGCTCGGCGGTGAGCCCCAGCGCCTTCGTGCCTCCATCGGCCTTGGTGGAGTCAAGCTCAACTTTTACAGCAAAGTCGTTGCTGCTGACATTGTGAGTTGGCCCTTGTGTCTCCCTTTCTCTCTTCTTCCCCCCCCCCCCACGCTGAGCGATTCCGGCTATTAATAGCCAACCCGTCTGCCGTCTTTTCGTACTCGTAAAGACCACCAATTGCCTTGTGCAAAGAGTTGCAAAGATCGACTGGCTGATCCTTTTCATTTCAACTCATGTAGGCAGCCAAGAACGGCATCATCCACGCCGTCAACCACATCCTGGTTCCGCCCCCGTTCATTGGCCGCATTATCACACTCTTCCCCGACCGCTTCTCGACGCTGCTGCTTGCGTACGAGAAGACGGACTTTGTCAAGTTCATCCACGGCGTCAATCTCAAGGGCAGCACCGTCTTCGTCCCCACCAATGAGGCCTTCCACTGGCTGGGGCCCAGGGCAAACGCCTTCCTCTTCAACACCGACAAGGGCCGCAAGTATCTGAAGGCCATTCTCAAGTACAATATCGCGCCCAACGCGACGCTCTACACCGATGCCTTCTACGATGAGACGGGCAGCAAGCAGAAGAATGCGCCACTTCATGAGAGCAGAAGCGAGCATTACGACCTGCCCACGCTGCTGGGCAAAGCTCACATCAGTGTGGACATTTCCCGCATCTTTGGCTTTGCCTCGATCAAGGTGAACGGCTTTACGCGGGTTGTCATCCCCAATGGCGTGGCCAAGAACGGCGTCATTCATGTCGTCAACCGAGTGCCTCTGCCTCCTTGCAAGGGCCATGGCGGTCATCATGAAGACGACGCTGGCGGAATCGAAGTCGAGGAGCTCATCAGCAGACTGGACGATTGGGTCTGATTGCATGAAATTGCATTGGCACGGAATGCACCGATCATTCTGATGCCACCTTCGAACTGGTAACGAACACACGGTAAGGATGATCTGAACGCGGTATGAATATCGGATGACACTTGAGTCAGCTTGGCTATGAAATGTTACGATCCTGTGACTTGGAACGCTGCATGAAGCGAAACAGATTGATGGATCGAACACAATATTATGATAGTGATGCCTTCACTCGTTTGATGGGTAGCTCTAGCTCGACACTCCACTCAATGAAATCATTTGACGACCCTTCATGTCGATGTGAGCGTAAGGATGCAGATAAGCGGCTCGACATACGAGGCAGGCAACAGTAGGATCATGTTCCCTCAATTAAGACTACATAAACCAAGTCCATGTGGTAAAACTATTTATTGGCCCTACAACCCTCAAGGACTTGAATGCAGCCACTTCTCCTTATGTTTCTCCACAAACTCCTTCCACGTCGTCGGCTTCTCCTCCAACAGCGCCAAACTCGCCCCCAGACTCTCGCCAGCATAGTAGCCCGGGTCTTCCAGCAGCTTCATATTCTCCAGCAGCTCCTGCGCCGCCGCCGGCGAGAGGAACGACTTGAACTTGTCGTCTGGAATCTGCACGGCCTGCGCGGGCTTGCCCATGACCTCGGAGAACTCCGAGATGAGCCGGTGAATGGTGTAGTAGTCTGTCGCCGCAAGGATGCGGTTCCCGGTCTGCAGCGGGAAGTTTTTGATAGCAGCCTTTACAAATTTGCCTGTCATACAAATGTCAACAGTCTGTGAACTCAGGTCAAGAAGGAAACTTCAAAGAGAGTGGAATAGAGAGAGAGAGTCCGTATCGTACCCATATCCTCAGCAGCAGCAAACAACGGCGCCTCCGCCTTATCCGGATTCACCGGCAAAGCCAACGTATACCCAGCCGGCTCCGAGGGCGGATTCGGGCGAATCATGGTCGTGAAGCCGCTCATGAACATGCCCGGCAGGACAAACGTGCCCGCGACGCCGTCGGTGGCCCGAATGTACTCCTCGATGCGCGCTTTCCCGTCAAAGTGCGAGATGTTGGGCAGCCGGCCGCCGCTGGCCTTTTTGGCGTCGATGAGGGACGAGAAGATGATGTGCTCGACGCCGGCGGCCTTGCTGGCGTCGACGACGGCCTTGCCCTGCGCGATCTCGGTGGCGGCGGACATGCTCTCCCAGAAGTTGGTGACGAGGAAGACGGTGTGGGCGTCTTGGACGGCGGGGGCGACGGAGGAGGAGGAGGACATGTCTGCCTTGATATTGGAATCATCGTGTTAGATGATGAGAACATTGAAGCTTATGGCCGGACAAGAATCGCGGGAGTTGTGACTGCTTTGAAAGGATGGGTGGGCTATGCGTACCGAGACGAGCTCGACGCCTTTGGAGGCGAGCTTTTGGGCCGCTGGTTTGTTCACATCGCGAGTGACGGCCCGGATCTTGAATTCTCGGGAGAGAGCTGGGTCTTTGAGGATGGCTTCGACGACGGAGCCTCCTTGGTTGCCCGTTGCGCCGAAGACGGTGATGATTTTGGACATGATGCTTCAATTACTGACTACAACTACTAGAAGGACTCTGTGAGATGGCTCAAAGAATTGATTAAATTAAGATGGTTGAGGAAAGGCGACGGTTCCATCTTAGATATACACAGATAGGCATGCAGCGTCATGACGTAGCAAGTCAAGCACAATGAGGAGTACGGTAGCAGCTCCGCATGAATAGCAATGAGAAGCGCTTGAAGGATTCATCCAGTCCAATCTCTCGGGACGGATGAACAGACGCCGACATTATCCATGGCATCTCATAGGTCAGATGGAAGAGCTATATTGCTCCCTTAGCTCCCGATTTATTGAAATGATAGCTTTCTGGTGGTGTGTGATGTAATAGTCGCGATTAGTTCGACAACTCCTCCCCTGCTTTGCCTTGGATGAGTTATGCTTTGCAGATTAGTGGCATTCAGCTTTGCGCCCAGCTGAGCTGATCACAGCGAGGCAACGGCCGTGGGCAATAGAACTCCAGATTACTAGGCAGACGTTGTGGTATTCCGCCGTTCAGCAGTCGAAACAACTTGTAGAGTACTTGCTCCTCATAAGTCCACTGATATAAGCGACCATCAGACAGTTGCGATATAGTAAGTGATATAGATACAAGGACTCCCGGCATCCTCTTACACGGCTAATATAAAGTCGTGGAAAGCCTCCGATACGTGCTTCAAATCCTCAAAGACAGCCCATTGAGCAACATTGTCAATCCAACGAACATCCATCATCATCTTCTCAGCATAACCCCGAATCACCTCTTGCGTAGAAAGCACATCGTTCTCGCCCGCCATGATAGTCCGTTCGATAGGCTTTTCCATGTACTCCAGATCAATCCCCTCCAACGAGAATCCTCCCTCGACATCTCCTGTAAAAGCATCGCAAGCCTTCGCAAACGCCTCCGGCTCTTGTCCCAGCAAACTCAGCCGGATCGCCGCCACCGCAAGAGGGTTCCTCTTCCTCGTATGCTCGGATGTGGTTTCGAGAATAACATCATCCACTACCGCTTCCATCCCCGACGTGCGGGCGAGCTCACTCGTCTGCTGCCAGGCTTTGCGATGGGCCTCGGGGAGCGGGAAAGGCGGCGGGCTGAACAGCACAAGCTGCTGCACCATGCCGGGATTGTCGAGCATGAACTTGAGCGCAATGATGCAGCCAAAAGAGTTCGCGACGAGCACCGCAGGGTTATACTTTCTGACTCCGGCGTGCAAGAATACACCCGCAAGGTCCACTGCCAGGGAATCCACGCTCACGGCGCTCAACGGATGGGTAGGGCTGAGTCCATGGCCCTCCAAGTCAAACAGATGCACCGTCATCCGTTTGTCGAGCCCCAGCTGAGAGATTACCGGCAAGAAATACTCCGCCGTTCCGCCCAGGCCGTGAACAAAGATGACGTTGTCTTGGCCGGAGCCGAGTCTCTTGTAATGCAGCGGCTTGCCATTGATGTTGGTCAGTCCCGGTGTGCCGCTGAGGGAGCGTGAGGCGTTGGAAAAGCCAAAGGCAGAGTGAGAAGCAAGACGCTCGCTGGTGGCGTTTACAGTAGTGATCATGTTGTTCAATGTGCCAAGGCCAGGGATGGTGATGGTGATTTCGTCGCCCTCTTTCAAGAATACGGGTGGGCTCCGTCCAATGCCGACACCAGCAGGCTACAAAGAAACGTGTCAGTGATATCAGAGAGTTGACTAGAGAAGCGGCGTAAACTAACCGTTCCAGAGGCAATCACATCGCCTGGCAGTAACGTCTGTCCCTCAGAGAGCGTGCTGATCAAAGTAGGGATATCGAAAATGAGGTCGCCAGTCGTTCCATCCTGGCGTAGCTCGCCATTGACATGGGTCTGAACGCGCAGCACCGCAGGAAGGTCTTCCTTGGGAACTGCAACAGGTCCCTAGCAGAAGTTAAGCAGTCGAATCGCGAGAAGACAGGGATATTTCTTTTTTTCCTTACCATGGGGCAGAATGTATCTGCAGACTTGCCAATGTAGAACTGCTTGTGATCTCGCTGCCTCTCCCTCGCCGTCATATCGTTGATAATCGTGTACCCCCAAACATGCTCCATGGCCTTTTCCTTGGGAATCCGAAAACCAGCCCTGCCCACAATGACGCCAATTTCGCCCTCATAGTCGAGCGTCTTTGAAAACTCCGGATGCGAGTAAATGTCCTCGCCATCCGCAATGATGCTGGTCGCGCGCTTTGTGAAGATGACGGGATGGCTCGGCTTGTCAACCTTGTCCGAGCTGTCGAACCCCGAGGCGTTAAACTCCTTTGCGTGCTCCATGTAGTTCTTCCCCACAGCCAGCACATCGCGGCCTGCAAGGGGCGGCAGGATCTTGACGGATGCGAGGGGCAGGGCCAAGCCCGAGGCGACTATCTGCGAAGGACCGGCTTCGATGACCTGGTAGAGATCCTTGAGGGGGTACCCGGAGAGGAGCTTGAGGGGTTGGATGGTGCCAGCCGTTGCGTCCAAGTGGCCGATTTGGGTGATGCCGGATTCGGGACGAGTGAAGGCGGCATAATTGGTGAGACGCAGAGATGAACTCATTGCGGCATTTGTGATGCTCAATTCGAGTTTCAATTAAGAAGAGAAGATTCCTATAGCTGGTTTCGGGGAAGATCAAGTATTATCAGACACCTCAATGGTTGGAGCGATGAAGAATTTAGTATCATCAGACACCTCAACGGTTGGAGCGATGAAGAATTTGGTATTCTCAGGTACCTCAATGGTTGGAGCGATGAAGAATTTCGAAGAATGTTTGTCGAACAGTACAGAATTGACAGTGTTCAGAGAGAAGAGCACTCATTAAGACGACGCCGCCCAGCTGCGGGCGAGTTCATTCTGCCGGTAGCGTGCGGAGAAGGCGTGTCAGACGATACTGACACGGACTATTAGTATCGTGAGAATCGCGCAATATGTACGCAACTTGGTCTGAACACCTCTATTCACAAGAGTACTGAACCAGGTCGGAATCCAGGATCACTTCTGACCTCCGAAATCCAGTTCTAAGTTCATGGTATACTGTCCAAGCTTTCCCTACCCATTCATATGTAGAGTCGGAGCAAGCCGCAGCAGGTAGACTATAAACTTTGAGGGATCTATGTAGCGCTTGCAAAGTCCTAATCATTCCGCCATCAGGAGGATGCAGGTTTGTAATGGGTATTCACAACGATCCCATCAGGTCCATTTTATATCTTACATTTTCGAAATCAAATTCACCTTGAGGTCCTGACTAGCACGCAAGTCATAGGTGGCCAAGTATATTGTAGTATATAAATCAACCCCCAGTAAGATTCCGCCCGTGCAAGATGGCGCTCTAATTGAGAACAACTCCAACGAGTCCCGCCCAGGACAAATCGCTTGATGGCAACCAACACACAAGGCTCATTGGCCACGGATGATGCAAGTGCTACATATATCCTCAGTTAATGATACCTGCCCATCCAAAGTCCCAAAGCAACACGGAAGTCCTGTGAGCCTCGCGCAATCCGTAATCGCTGTCTGCTTAGAAATCCGGCCGCCCCTCCTCCGACCCTCCATGTTACATGTATTGCATGATCTCCCCTCCCAAGTCGCAATGCATGTGAGGCTGCGGATGAGGAAGGAGAGATGCCATGGATGGATCTTAGATCGAGACTCAGAGACATGTATATATAAGACCTTGGCAGAACGATTTTCAGACAAGGATAAAGCCTATCCATCAACTGTAGACAACTTACTCATCACCCTCACCATCGCCATCACCACCATGGCGCCCATCCGAACCGCCATCATCGGCCTCTCAGGCAACGCCATCACGTCCTGGGCCAGCGCCGCCCACCTGCCGTACCTCCTCTCCGCCCGCGGCCGCGAAAAGTACCAGATCGTAGCCCTCTGCAACAGCAGCGTCGAGGCCGCCAAGCGCGCCATCGAGGTCTTCAAGCTGCCTCCCGAGACGAAAGCCTACGGCGACCCCCAGTCCGTCGCCGACGACAAGGACATTGACCTCGTCGTCGTCAGCACCCGCGTCGACGTCCACCACTCGTCTGCGCTGCCCAGCGTCAAGGCCGGCAAGGACGTCTTTGTGGAGTGGCCGCTGGCCCAGGACGTGGCTCATGCCAAGGAGCTGGTGGACGCGGCGAGGGCTGCCGGTGGGCGGACGCTCGTGGGCCATCAGGGACGGGAGGCGCCTCCTGTTGTCAAGGTTCGACAGTTGATTGAGCAGGGAACCATTGGCAAGATTCTCAGCAGCGAGATCAGAGCCTACGGCGGAGCTGTGGATCGGGAGTCGCTGCGGCCGGGTCTCAAGTACTTCCTTGAGAAGAAGGTCGGCGGGAACATTGTGACGATTGGTGTCGGACATTGTAAGTTGTCCATCAGTTGGACTTTATACATCAACTCTATTGTCATCATGCTAAGTTGCCGCAGTGTTTGATCAAATCCAATCTGTCATCGGAGACCTCCAGAACATCCAACCCCATCTCCAGCTCCAGCGCCCCAACGTCCTCCTCCGCGACTCCGCCACCAAGGAGGTCGTCGAGGTAGTCAAGTCCGACGTCCCCGACCTCATCATCTTCAACGGCACCCTCGCCGCCTCGCAAAAAGCCGTCGAGGGCGCCAACGTGCTCTTCCGCTTCCGCCGCGGCCAGGCGTTCCCCGGCGAGCCCGGCCTCACATGGGCCATCAATGGCGAGAAGGGCGAGATCCGCCTGCAGGCGTTCTCCGGAGCTACCTTGCACGCCAACTCATACGACGCTCCCGTAACGATCGAGGTGCACGACTTTGCCTCGGACAAGGTGCAGAAGGTTGATTGGAGCTGGCAGGACTGGCAGGAGGCGCTGCCGGTTGTCGGGCGAAGCATTGCTGTGTTGTATGACAAGTTTGCGGACGGAGCGTTTGAGGGGCAGCCTACGTTTGAGACGGCTCTGGTTCGCCATGAGCAACTGGAGACTATCCTTGCTGACTGGAATCCAAAATGATCGACCAGGGACGGAATGTGAGTAAGAGGATTCAGCAGTCTTCAGCCAATAAATAGCCGTAGATGTCATTGTCTTGTCCGCTGCTGCTCAGTGATTGGCGATGAAGCCCTCCAAGTCCGGGCAAGCCTGTAGAACGCTGGCCAGTTCATCGTCGGATAGGCCGGTGCCATTTCCGGTGGTCGTCGACGTTTTCTGCTTTTGCTTCTTCTTGTTGGACGTTGTCCATTGGATACTGCATGCTTCGTCGCCACTGAGCTGGGGGAGATGGTTCAGTGTGAAGTCGCCTTTTAGAGGGCCTGTACTTCCATCATCAAGCAGGCCCTTTTTGAAGAGATCGGATATCTCCTTGTCTTCCACAGTACAGGAATTTTCGTCGAATCGTTTCCTTCTCTCGTCGATGTTGAATGAGCCTTCGAGGTATTCCTCGTCTTGTAGTTCTTGATCAGGTTGCTTGACGGAAGGCCTGCTGATCGTCTGATCACGAGCTGTGCTTGGTTGAGCAAAGGATTCTCTTTGTATGTCGGCCATCATCGAAGATCTTTGGTCGGTGGAATCCGCCTCGTTTGAGGGACGGTTGTTCTTTGATTCAGCCATTTTGAAGAATGGATGCAAACGCAATGCCTGGTTGGTGTATGCGCATATTGCCTCTTGCTTGAATATTCTCGCAGTTCTTATACAAAGACAGACGACGACATTCACTGCTTAGCGATTCTCACACCAAACGGTATTCAATGTGCAATTGCTCGCATGTGAGTCACAGGCTGTTACGCTCGATGGATGTGTCACGCCGTATCACTTGCTGCCCGAAATAGACGGCGAATGGCATGCCAGTTATTGCCATTACAGGGTATCTTTTGGGGAGCACAGAGCTGAGTCATTCTTTATCCGGTAATACTAGGCAGCTCATCTCATCATGATTCATGATGGAAATACAAGTAGGACTTGACACCTCTCCTCTCTACGCTACCTACGGATCGTCTCCAATCGAAGCCAGTTGCAGCATCAGACGACGCTCGGAGACGCGCCCGGCGAGACTAAATCCTCCGATGTCCTGCCCGGTTCTTCTAGAAAACGAAACGGCAGCGTGACCAGGCGTAATTGATGCAATACTGGTGGCCTCCTCTACACGTAGGGAGCGAATCAGCGCCAGGTCGTATGTATCGATCTGAGATGGCACGTTTTGAGACATCATGAGACAATTCCCGCAGGCGACGTCATGCGAACGCGTCGGAACGGGCGGCCTTGGCGCAGTAATTAGATACTGTACAGCATCGGCAGCCTCCCTCACCCGGAAGAGAGTCGACGACATCCTCTATCTTAGGCTGGAGAAGCTACTAGCAGGAGGTAGCTAATTAGCATGGAGTAGCAGCTGTGTCGGAGCTCACGCGGTGATCGATACTCGACTGTACGGGGGCTGGGGGACCTGGGGTACGGCGTCTTGGAGTACTTGTACTGCTGCTCTCGAATCACGCATACTTTAGGTAGCAACAGGCCGGAGAAACGAAGCCTGACGGGTGCCCGATGAAAATAGAAATAGTGCGTAAAGTATGCGCGCAGTCGGATGGCCTGCAGACACTCAATCAATCAATCAATCCATTCTGACCGCTCCGGCATGTGAAAGATGATGTGTCGCCAGCATCTGCACTGCAGCACGTGGACGAGCAGCCGAATATGGGGGGTGATGGGGGTTTACGGGGGACGTGGAGGCATTTCTGGGGGATGTTGGGCGTCGGGATGCCCTGTAAACCAGTTGGTGGGCACATCCAAGGCATTAATGGCACAGCCCTGCATTCTCGCAGATACCCAGCGCCAAAGTAGTGAGTGAAAGCATGGACAACGTGCGCAGCTCCTGGATTGGCCCGGGCCATTGACTTCACGGCTCAGCGGCTTAGGTATTCTTAGGGCATCAATCGCCTGGACAGCAGGGCACAGCAGCCAACTACTAACCTACCGACAGGTCCCAGGTACGGCAACGTCAGGTCCCCGTCATGTACTCAACGGTAGCGGGCCAGCGTGACCCCAACAGGCCGCTAGTGCGTATTGTCCCCACTGCAAATGCCATCAGCGGTCAGATGCTCCAACCAGATGCTGCAACCCCAGATTATTCGACCAGCCTTAATATTCCAGGTTCGTTCATCTGAAGAGGCATCCCCTTGCTTCCGTCTCCTTTCCTACCCTACCAACAATCAACACAAGTGATACCTACCTGTTCTTCTGTTCCCAAGATCAGAACGCAATCCTCTATAGCCTGCTCTTCTTCTCCTCTCCAGCTCTAGAACCGAAGCCGACGTCTCCAGACAGCAGGAATGGGACTGAGGCTGTGCCCAACCCTCCCACGGCCTACCTGAAGATCGTAAAGAACCCGCGGATGCTTCGCTACACCCGCGGTCATGGCCGACTTCCTCCTCCGCCCCCCTACGATACCCCCGATACACGGCAGTAATTCCTCCGCGCAATTGCCAAAGCGACCGAAGCACGCCTCGACAGCCTCGCAGCCCGCTGACCAGACCCTCGTGCAAACCGTCTCCCAAAAAGTCAAGGAAGCCGCGGGCCTATGGCGATCCTGGAAAGATGGCGTGAGCAGCGAAGAGCGCGAGAGGGCAAGGCTTCTCGAAGAAAGGAAAAACATCCTCTACCTGCGCATGAAGAGTGTACGTGTCTCCTTGATCTGACCTGGTGACTTGACCAAAACGAGAACGCTCAGCTAACCGGCGCATGGGATTGGCGTCACAGGCTGAGACATGGACACAATGGCAAGCAGCGGCGCAGGAACTCGACGCCCTCGAAGGCAACGACGACTGGAAACGGGACGACGACAGCGGCGACTACAACCCCAAGCTCATTGAGCAGCGACTTCAGGCCCTCAATGAGGCCAGAGAGAGTCGAGACATCCGCACCATGATGCACCTCATCCGAACCTCCCTGTCGCGCGATCTCGGCGGCATGGGCAACGTCGATCTCTACCGGCACTCGTACCTCGGCACAAAGACATTGATTGAGCGCTATGTCGAAGCGACAATCGAAACCATCGACGCCGCCACCGTCCACAGCGCCTCGGACAGGGGCATTGCCTACAGAGACTTGCTTGAGGGCATGCTGCTTGCGCGTCAGAGCTTCGGGCGAAGCGCTCTGCTCTTGTCTGGCGGTGGCACGTTCGGCATGGCGCACGTCGGCGTTCTCAAGGCCTTGTTCGAGGCTCAGCTTTTGCCCAGAATCATATCAGGCGCCAGCGCTGGGAGCATCGTTTGCGCCGTCATGTGTACGCGCACGGACGAAGAGATCCCGCTGCTGCTCAAGGAGTTCCCTTATGGAGACTTGGCGGTTTTCGAAGCGCCAGACAGCCAAGACGGCCTTCTGGACCATTTTCGTCGCCTGCTAACGGAAGGCTGCTGGTCCGATATTGCCCATCTCAGGAGAGTCATGAGGACCATGATGGGCGACATCACGTTCCAGGAGGCTTACAACCGCACTCGTCGCATCCTCAACATTTGCGTCTCATCCGCGTCCGTCTATGAGCTGCCACGGCTGCTCAACTACGTCACCTCGCCCAACGTCATGATATGGTCTGCTGTGGCAGCGTCTTGTTCGGTCCCCCTCATCTTCGACTCGTCCCCTCTGCTGGTCAAGGATCCGGTCACGGGAGAGCACCGCCAGTGGAACCCGTCCCCCCAAAGATTCATTGACGGCTCGGTGGACAACGACCTGCCCATGACGCGCCTTGCGGAAATGTTCAACGTCAACCACTTCATCGTCTCCCAGGTGAACCCTCACGTCACTCCCTTTCTGTCTAAAGACGACCACCTGTCGCCTGAGAATAAACGCGCGCGCAAGAGTGCCAACACCGGTGATGACATGGACTGGCTGTACACCTGCACATCGCTCGCCCGAGATGAGGCGCTTCACCGGCTGCAGTTTATGGCAGAAATGGGCTTCTTTCCTAACATGATGACCAAATTTCGAAGCATCCTCAGTCAAAAGTACTCGGGCAATATCAACATCTTGCCTGACTTGTCCATCGACAACCTCCCTGTGCTTCTCCGCAACCCTACCGTGGATTTCATGCTCAAGTGCTGCCTGGTTGGCGAAAGGGCAACGTGGCCAAAGCTATCTAGGATACGCGACAGCTGTGCGATAGAGTTGGCGCTGGATCGCGCAGTGCATCGACTTCGGACAAGAGTCGTCTTCTCGGAGAGCCAGAGCAACCTCAGAGGCATCACTTCGCATAAAAGCAGCGTGCGGCTCAACCCCCACGGCCAGACACCTGCTCATCAACATCTCGGTGTGTTGGTGGCCGGTCAGGGCCAGAAGCGCCAGCGACGACGTTCAGGCGGGAGCCTTCTCATGTTGCCTGGCACGGGCCTAACCCTGGACAGCGAGTTAACAGACGAGGATACCGCAGAGGAAGAGCGCCTGGAAATGGCCTCAAGACGACCGGGATTCGCATCTACGACTTGTCTTCGCAAGCCGCAGCTGAAGAGGTCAAGCATGAGTCAATCGCACGTGCCCCAGCTGGCTACTCAGGCTCAGGGTCACGCTCAGCAAACGCCCATCTTTAACTTCTCCAAGCCTTTGACGCCCCCGTCAAGCGTCTCCGGCGAGGCGGATACGACTGACGCGGCAAACACCAGCCTTGCAGACGCAACACTCCCGGCTGTGTTAGTCAATGACGGGACCGCTCACGTTCTGCCGACACTGGGCCATGTGATATCGCCCGTCGACGAGGTAGAGACGAGCGAACCCAATCACACAAGCGAGACAGAGGTGGAGCAAGGAACAGATGAGAGCGATCCCGACGACAACCAGTCTGCGCTTGCGGGGGACACTGCCAAACCAAGGGACTATGGCGCATTTCGCCCTGCCGTGCATGTCATTGGTGGTTTATGGTGATGATGTTGCATACTGCCCACCACTAGGTAGTTGGGGGAAGCCGGGGCACAGAAGGGGTGGCAGGTCAAGCTGCACGGAATTTAAGCATAGAATGGCGTTATGACATGCTCTGTTTGTTGGGTTTTCCATTCAGTTATTCTTGTTGGTGGAAGCGGGCTGATTTGGGGTTTGCACATGCACTTTTGGCATAGAGGCACTTGGACAACCAAAGCTCGATGGGATCATTCGTGCGATGCAGTCTGGTGCCAGCATTCGGCTTGGGAGTTGGACACTGTACATCCTTTCACTAGGCGGAGACTTTAGCATTTATGATTGATTAAAATACCAACAGATCCTGTGATTCGAGATGTGCGGCTCATGAGGGCAACAGGCTGCGGATTCGATTCCGTTGGCCGATGGGATGAATACCTGGTGCTGAGCACTCATATACCATGATAGCAGTCCGAACTGCATCTTCGGCCGCGTGGCCTAATGGCTAAGGCGCTAGATTTCGGTTGGTAAACACCACCTCTAGAGATTCCAGGTTCGACTCCTGGCGTGGTCGCTTTCTTTTTTTGCCTTTTTGTCTTCTCATATGAAGCTTTTTTCTCTTTGCTTCTACTGTCAGAATATCTACTCTCGCAGCGAGGCAGTTGTTGCGAAGCTGTCATGTTTCGTTTTTTGTAAGGTAGCATGGGCGAGAAAGGAACAATGAGCGGATCTCGGGCTGTCGGCAATCGTTGTGCGACGTCAGGATCTCGGGTCAGCACAGCTGAAGTTTTTAGGTAGAGTTTTTGTCACTTGAGTTTATTTTGTGCTATGTATTGTGGCGGCTGAGGAGCCCGCTTGAGCCACGTATGACTGTTGTAGTGCTATGGGGTGATTTTGAGGAGAGCTGAGTTCAAGTTGGTTGGCTGATTACTTTTTGCGAATATCCGAAGCGTGCTCTGTGGAGAGATGATGGATGGCAGGGTTGATGCGAATGTCGATGCATGATCTTGGCACAGTGGCTTTCAAGAGGCTCCAGAGAGAAGGCTACCTTGATGGCTACAGTAGAGTGGTTCATTCAGGTTGTGTGTGCGAGGTTGGAGGTCAATGGCATCATTTCATGGTGCGTCTGATGCCCACTTACCAATCCACCGTGAAGCAGAACACTGCAATGCTCGTTTTTCAAGTGCTCTCACGATCAAGACCATCATCTGGAGGAATCAAAAGGTGATGTTACATGATCTCAAGCTGCCTGGCACCAAGAAGCCATCAAGTGTCCAATCAGTAAGACAACCTGGAGTATATCGAAGCGCACGGCGCAAATAACAAGAACAGGAGCTTACCAATCAACAAGGAAAGTTCCAACCTTTCCTTCCGAAGCCGAAAGCCGCGCCGAGCTGTTCTTCCATCTCCCTCTCGTCTCCTCAACAAGCGCTCAACAACGTAACAGCAAACAAGGGCAAGAAAGGCGACATTCCGGCCCATCGGCGGTCTTTGGCGGCTTCACATGGTGCCGCCCGACAACCCGCAAGCAAGGCACCGACGCCCCACGCAACCCGCTCCGATTGAACTTGATTAGGTATCTTGCTCTCTTTTTCTTTCCCCTCACGATCCTGGCTGGCGGGAGCTACAGGAATAGTTCGCAGCAGTTGCCCCCCCATTGCGTCAGCGAGACTCGGATTGCAAAATGCGCAGGGCGGGCCAATGAGGCGGCGGGCTCAGCACGCAATCGCGGCGCGCCTTGCCGCTTTGAGGGAGCTGGGTTTGGGCCACTTTTGTTTGTCGCTGATCGTGGGGATTTTTTTTTTGAGGTGATTGATTGTTTTGCTTGATGTGATGGATCACGTAGCTTCAGAGGGAGATGTAGAAGAAGAGGAGGAGGAAGAAGAAGAAAGTTAGAAAGAAAGAAGTGGTGGCTATGGTTGATGTGGCTCTGGTGAGCATTGGTTGTGAATTTTGATGGAGGGGTCGTTTGATATTGGATGCTGGTGTTGTTGAGTTCTAGCTCCGTAAGCAAACAACGGGTTTCTGAAAGGAGGGGCACAAGGTGATCCATGAGATGATGGAGGGGGAGGGGCTGGCGCTGGATGGGGTGGGATATTGGGTGATTTGTTGCGCGTATGGGCAATGGCCTGGAGGGAGCATGTCATTAGTTGTTGTCGACGACCGACCCGGGTAATACCTTTGCTATATAAAGGGAGGTGGAGCTTGTCTCCCTCAACCTCTCCCCTCTTTTGCTTCTCTCCTCTTCTTTCTCTCGACCATACCAATACCACACAACTTCCCAACTCATCACACATCAACAGTCAACATGTCTGAGCCCGCCCCCCTCCGCCTCGGCTCCGTCGCCCCCAACTTCAAGGCCGACACCACCCAGGGCCCCATTGACTTCCACGAGTTCGTCGGCAACAACTGGGTCGTCTTCTTCTCCCACCCGGAGGACTTCACCCCCGTCTGCACCACCGAGCTGGGCGCCTTTGCCAAGCTGCAGCCCGAGTTCGAGAAGCGCGGCGTCAAGCTCATCGGCCTGTCCGCCAACACGGTCGACTCGCACAAGGGCTGGATCGACGACATCAAGGATGTGACTGGCGGCCACGTCACCTTTCCCATTATCGGTGACAAGGACCGCCAGATTTCCCTGCTCTACGACATGTAAGCCTTTGTTTCACTCTCCGTCCTACCTGGCAGTTCAAGTCGTCAAATCTCTTGTCCCTGTCTCGACAGTGTTCACCAGCTAACCACCACCGCCACCAACAGGATCGACCGTCAGGACGCCACCAACGTCGACGAAAAGGGCATCGCCTTCACCATCCGCTCCGTCTTCTTCATCGACCCCAGCAAGAAGATCCGCACCATCCTGTCCTACCCGGCCTCCACCGGCCGCAACGCCGACGAGGTCCTGCGCATCATCGACTCCCTCCAGACCGGTGACAAGTACCGCGTCACCACCCCGATCAACTGGCAGCCCGGTGACGACGTCATCGTCGCCCCCGTCATCAAGGACGAGGAGGCCAAGAAGCTCTTCCCCAACTTCCGCGCCGTCAAGCCCTACCTGCGCTTCACTCCCCTGCCCGAGGTTTCTTAGACGGTGCGACAAAAAGACCTCAAATGTGTATATAAGGAGAACAGAAAAAAAAAAAGCAATGGCCCTGCACAGCACTTTTGCCAGGTTGAGGATGGAGAGCGGGGGAGAGAGCAAGGCGGCGTGGCGCTGAGTCTTGCGAGACAGAGGCGTGTCGTGTCGACTGTTTTCTGCCTCGTGCCGCGAAGCCAGTTGACAGGAACACTTCATCACAGCCTGGAGAGGGCCTGGGCAGGGCAATGATCATGTCGAATAGTAAAAGATACCAATTTTTTTTCACGCAATGTTGGATGTCCCAAAGTGAATGCTGAGACACCTGGAGGTGGAAATGTCTCGAAGATGCTGTCTTCGAGTTGAATCAGACCTTGCAACCGGTTCGATCATACACCCAGGATCTATTGACAAATGTGATCAGACAAGAGGACTGCAATTTGTACGGAGCATATAGCTTGGACTTTATGTTAGAGTCGCTGATACCTTGATGGCTGAACACCTCGATAATGCTACCCTGGAGGTTCAAGTGTCGATTACGTAATCAAGATGGCCGTCAAAGCCCATCTTCATCTTGTCAACCTTCATGTTGTGTGCCTGTGTCCGCCGTCCGATCTCAAGCACCACCTATATTACATCCTCAATGATAGCTTTTCTGCGCCGGGCCCAGCGTCAGCTGCTGGGTATACCTGGTCACAGCCAGTGGTCGACGAGGCATGGCCACAGAGAGCCATTCAGCTAATGTTTCAGGCCAGGCTAGCCAACGTCTCTAGCACTGCAAAAGCCACATCGATGCATGCAGGTCGCATCGCCGACACGAATCATGGCGGTGCCGGAACGTGTCCAGGGTTCGGTATCTTGACTTGTGAGCAGTCCGGATGATCCGGTGAGAGGGAAGAAAAAGAGGCAGAACAGCAGAAGGGAACTTGGATAATGGCCTGATTGTAGGTACCTTATGTATCAAGAAGGGCTTATAGAGGGATCGGCATTGATGCATCGGCAGGTAATAACGGAACACGGACGCTCCGAGTGACTGCCGGACGGCACGAGCCTCATGCTGAGCTGTATCGCTGTATCTGCTTTGAGTTCATCAAGGTATCCTTTTTTTCTCCTCCGTGGCCTGCTGCGGCTTTCTCGTTGTGTTCCAACGTGTATACCTGCATGTACTGTGTGTCATTGAGTTCGAGACCAGAGCAAATCGACATCTTCCCTTGACCCGGCATGAGTGAACTGAGAGCAAGTCGAATTACGAGTAGCCTCCTCAGAGGATCACGTAATCAGTATGCTGGAAAAAGGGGACGCCAAACTGACGTCTTTCATCGCCGTGATTTAGACAATGGCCCGACTGTTTCAAGATAGAGTCGAGTGGGCTTAGCCCGGAAGCATCTCCAGTCCATCCCACGTGCTAATATGCCCAGCTGGACACACATGCAGTCAAGACCCTTGGGCTGAAGCTTGGCAGCGGTGGCAGCAAATGAGACGAGGAGCCTCGAGGAGAGTTGGCAAAGGTTCAGCTGCAGGCTTGAAGGAGCGATATTACAGGTGGTGATGGTTCGGGGCTAGCTGTCTGTTGATAAGAGTGTCCAGCGTCGAGAAAAGTAGCATGGAGGAAGTGTGGAGATGACATGGAGACAAGAATGGCACTGACCACGTTCAGGTTTACATCACATCACATCACTCCCAAGGAAGAATTGACGCATTTCGGGGTCAAAATGGCAAGCGCAAGGAAGAGGGCATTGGGGACGAATACATAATATCCAAAGAGATGAGGGCTGTATTGTAGTTCGGTCCACTTTATGCTCCGATATAGCAAAGCAGCTCCGCGGTGATCGCGAACGTCCCTGGCCTGCGAACTTGCAAAGGCACACGCGAGATGGCTGCCGCTACTCCAAGTCAGCAATAGTTCAACCGGCGCGAGGACCCCTATTGAGCCAGATGATGCGGCCGAAAGACAGCGCCAAATGCTACATGTACTCTACCTTGATCCGACACTATCTCGAATGTACAGATACCCTAATGTCCGAAATCTCCATTGAGGGAGGATGAAGATGGTGAGGAGCAGGAAATGCGGACCAGTTGCTAGTCATGCTGGGCTGGCTGGGGAGAAGCTTGAGGTTCTTAGCGGACAAGCTAGAAGTGTCAACAGGAGCTGTTGGTGGCAATTGATGCGTTTTGACGTTTGGCGGTGGCTTGTGGCTTTGTTTCAATTGTTTCAATTGTTGCTTGGTCGTGTTGTTGTCTCTCTTGTTTTCGCACAGATGCCGATGGAGCGGGTGGGTGGCTGCATGTACTGCCGGTCCAAGTTGTTGCCCTCAAAGGAAGTTTTTGGTGGCAGGCGTTGGTTGAAGTTGGATGGAGAGCGGCTTGTCGATTGTCGCATTCTTTCTTTTTTTAACCCTATCTTGATTGTTCATTTCTTCCCTGTCATCTGCCGCGTGGTGAAGAATCAGAATGGAAACACAGAAGGGGAGAGAGAAAACATGAGGTACGTGTACCTGAACTCGGTGGCTGCTGTACGTGTACCTGTACTTTCCAGCGCCGTCTCCTTTGCTTCTAGAACAAAATTGAAATTTCATGCGAAGTGCCATCCCATCTGCAGAGCCCCCTATCGAGCACACACGTCAACAAACGATTTGGTAATTAATTCCTTTACACGACCAAGGCTCTCTTCTCGCTGCTCTTCCACCATCGGCATCCATCATTTGCATGCAGGTACACGTACGAAATACAGTGCATACAGCGAACACGGAGAGCGGAACCCCGAGATGCCTGGGGGGAACGAGAGGCTGGCGCTAAGCGGTAGCACTTGAGCACTCCCTGCAGTCGCTCGTACATGTACCTATGCCTTATCGCGGCCATTCGCAGACTCCGGCTCTTTTCCTCGTTCCTCTGCTTTCTGATTTTCACCCTTGATCCTGTACTACTCAACCGTTCCCAACGTGACCGTTTTCATCTGCCATTTCCCGCGATACTGATACTCCATCCATCTCTCTTCTGTTTTCTCCTTTTCCATCTTCCCCCAACTGCTCCAACGCTCTAACCGCTAGAACGCCCTTAGCCAGCCTATCAGAGCCCGCAATCCCCTCTGCCAGTAGCCCGTAGCGACTCCCAGCGCCTGTAGCGGTACCAGGACAGCGCCCGTAGTTCTTCGACAGAGCCCACAACCCCCCCATTCTTCGCGTCTGTGCGCCCAGACGGAGGTTATTTTTTTTTCTGTTGCTCGAACCTCTTCCCCAGCCCACATCGTCAGCTCCATCCGCGCCAGCCAGACGGGCAGCGCAGCATCACCAGCAACGAGTGCGACGTTGGCCCTCCGACAGACGTTCGGCCGCCGTCTTTGAATGGTACGTCATGCGGCTTCTCCTCGCCCGGCTCGTCGTCGGCCAGTCTCTCCCCCCTTGCGCGGCATCTGTGCCCCCTTTGCGCCAGCCAGAGCACGCACACACACACAGTCCGGCCGGCCTCGAAGCCAGATCATCGCGCACCCTTTGACCACATTTCCACTCGCTTGCGCGGCTGCTCCACGCTGCTCCTCGCTCGACGCTCTCTCGGCCCCCCCGGATCGCCTTCCGGGCTTCTGAGAACCGTGCTGGCTGCTCTGCCGGGCCCGAGGAGAACACGGGCGAGGCTGTGGCGAGCGCCCGTCGCTTTCGCATCCGATCTCTCGACTTAGCCACGGTGCGGTCAGGAAAATCCTCCCCCCTGCCGGCCGGCTTCTCTTCCTAGATCCCAAGCGAGCGGTCTTCTTCCCATGCTTGGTGCCTTGGCCGAGAACGGGTTGATCAATCTGACAAGCGTCCTCGGAAGGGCATCATCATTTTGCTCTTCTCTCCTTCTCTCGTCTCATCTCCTTCTCTAACCCCCCTCTCTCGCTCTCGTGGTCCGAGGCTTCATCATCACACGCCCAGTCCCCCTTTCTTCCTCCGTCGCCTGCCCTACGCTATCTCTACGGCATCGTTTCCTCTCCTTTGCGCGTCGAGACGCATTGGCCGCTGCCATGGCCGACTTCGCACCACTAACAGGTTTCCAGAGCCCATCACCGAACGGCTTCTACTCTTATCCCGACTCTGGGGCCAATGATCCCCGCATACAGACCGACCAGTACAGCAGGAATACCGACAGCGCATATCGAGCAGCTGGGTACAGCGCCTCTGCCAGGCTCCCTCGAAAGCCGTCCCTCCAAACATTCCAGGGCCACGCGACCTCAGCATCGGGCGTCGGCCTTCCACCTCACCCCAAAGCAAGAGCAGCGTCCGTATCTAGGCTCCAGCATCAGCATGGGAGACAGCTGAGCCTGCAGGACAGTCTTGAGAAACCATTGCCGGAGACGCCCGCCGAAACAAGCGCCCCAACGCCCCCGTCGGTTACCCTCCCCACCTTCGACAGCCTTTCACAGAGCATCGGCGCCGGAGAAACGTCCCAGAACCGCTTCCTGGAGTCCCGTCTGGATCCCCGAATAAGCCCCGTGGACTTGACAAGCCCCGCTGCCTCCCGGAAGACATACGGCGCTTCGGGCCAGGAGAACTTTTACATGCAAGAGATGAGCGCCAACATGGCTGGCTTGAGCGCGACAAGATACGGCGGCGGCGCTGACGAATACCGAGATGGTCATAGAGAGGGGCTGACGCCGAGGAGCAATGGCTCTGTATCGGCAGGCATGTCGCCCGCGATTGCGCAGGGCCAGATGCAGGCGCAGGCACAGTCTCAGCAAGCCCAAGGATCGTCTTCTACCCCAGTCGGCGGCCCTTCCCAGGGGTCCTCGGCTCATCTATCGGGATTAATGTGCAATGTACATCGAACCACGGGTCAGGAGCCTCCGCCGCTGGTTGGGGCCACAACGACGATCCTGGGCGACAGCTTGTACGTTTTTGGTGGCCGTATCCTCTCCCGAAGCCGTCCCGCGCCGCTCACGTCCGATCTCTACGAGCTGGACCTCATACGGCGCCACTGGACGAAGCTCGAGGTGACGGGCGACATCCCACCCCCTCGGTATTTCCATTCCATGTGCGCGCTGGGAGGCACCAAGATGGTGTGCTATGGCGGAATGTCACCGGCGCCTAACCAGCCCTTGGGGGCCGACCAGCAGCAGCCCGAGGTGACTGTCATGTCCGACATTCACATATACGACGTGCCGACCAAGAGGTGGTCCTACGTCCAGGCGCAAGAGACGCCCCAGGGCCGGTATGCCCACTGCGCATGCATCCTCTCCTCGTCCGCCGCCTTTTCCTCAAAGGACGCTCCTCTCTCGGCTCTCCAGCACAACCCGTCCAACGGCAACCCCAACGAGGGCCGCATCGGCATTAACATTGACGGCACCGGCGGCGCTCAGCTGGTCATTGTTGGAGGTCAGGATGGCGCGAACCACTATATCGAACAGATTAGCGTTTTCAACCTCAGGAGCCTCAAGTGGACGACGACCCAACCGCTGGGCAAGAGCTGCGGCGCCTACAGGAGCGTCGCTGCGGCGCTGCCCCCGGCTGTCAGCGCAAGAATCGGAATGCATGCCCAGAACGGCCAACAGCGAAACGACAGCACCGCCGGCCAGGAGCCTGGATCGTCCATGCTCATCTACTCCAACTACAACTTCCTGGATGTCAAGCTTGAGCTTCAGATTCGTTCGCCCGACGGCACCTTGACGGAGCGGCCCATGTCGGGAACGTACTCGCCGCCCGGCCTTCGCTTTCCCAACGGCGGCATCATCGACACGCACTTTGTGGTCAGCGGAACGTACCTCACGTCATCAAAGCAAGAATACGCGCTGTGGGCTCTGGACCTTCGATCTCTTACCTGGAGCCGCATCGACGCCGGGGGCAGCGTATTCAGCCAAGGCAGCTGGAACAGGGGCGTGTTGTGGAATCGGCGGAATACGTTTGTCATTCTCGGCAACAGAAAGAGGAGTCTGGTCGACGACTACAACCACCGGCGCATCAACTTCTCCAATGTCTGCATGGTGGAGCTGGAGGCCTTTGGCTTCTACGATAACCCGCGCAAGGTTGACCCCATGTCCGGCTTCGTCTCTGCCAGCAGCCCTTACTCTGGTCTGAGTCTGAGTCTTGCGCGCAAGGCTGGCTCTACCGCTGGTGGCCGCTTCCACTCTCGGGCCAGCGAGGACCTGGGAGAAAAGGTTCTCGCGTTCCGGGAGCTCGCCGACATGGACATACTGTGCATCGGCGGCGAGCGGATACCCGTCAACTCGCGAATCGTGGCGCGGCGATGGGGCCCGTACTTTGTCCAGCTGCTACGAGAAGGCACGGCAACACAGGACGGCAGCGACGCTGTGACCTTGCGGTCCGGCCTGTCGAGCAATCCCCTGCGCACGTCAGCGCTGACCATCACGCCGAATCGAAACTTTGACGACACGGCGACGCTGGTGAGCAGCAGCGCGGGGGGCTCTATAGCGGGTTCCTTTTCGGGGCCGTCTGGTCTCTCCGGTCCGATCCACCACGGAGGCACCGGTGCAGCAAACGGAGGAGACGAGGCGGTTGCAGCCGCCAACAGCGCCCCGACACCTCGCAGCCTGATGCCCAACTCAAGGCCGCGATGCCTCTATCTACCGCACACGTACCTGACGATCCAGGCCCTGCTTCACTTCCTGTACACCAGCTCCTTACCTTCGCCCACCTCTGCGCTGTGCACGCCGCAGATCCTCTGCTCTCTGCTACAGATTGCGCGGCCATATCGAATCGACGGCCTCTTGGAAGCCGTCGTCGAGCGTCTGCATGCCCTCCTCGACAGTAGGAACGCGGCAGCGGTGTTCAATGCGACGGCCATGGCCGCCGGCGGAGGACGTGGCATCGACGGATCCCTGAATCCCAATTTCTTCGTCGGCAGCCTGGATCCCATCGGGTCTCCGGTGTCCACGTCGGACTTTTCCCTCAGCGGCACGACCGCCAAGGACTCCATGTCGGACCTGGCGTCGCGCACGGGAAGCCTAAGCGTCTCGGGGCTCCAGCAGCATCCGGCGCGGTCCTCGAGCGGCGACGTCTCCGCGTCGACAAGCACGAGCGGATCCGAATGGGGATCCGAGATGGGCGACACCGAGCGGGATGCCGTCATCTGGAATGGAGAGCTCAGCAGCGTCATTGGGCTGCAGAAGAGAGGCCTGCGAGGACTCATGGAGGGCCGGAGGATGCGGGAGAGGACGGGGACGGGGACGGGGGGCGCGGCAGGCATGGGAGCTGCCAACATGGCAGGGTATGGAGGGCAAGCCGGTGGCCAGCGCGTAGGGCTGGGGATTGCTGGACCGGGGGTTATCTAGATGAAGTGTTACCACGTGAAGGAGGGACGGAAGCGAGTTGAGGGGTGGTGGTGAGAAGGGGGGGGAGGGGAGGTTATAGTTGGGTAAACTCTGATGTTTATATCATGAGCGATTTGTAATCATCTATGTAGATATATATAGTCTTCTCTGACGGAGGAAATGCGGTTTGTTTATACTACGATTGCTGCTTATTTCTGTTTTATCGAGATATGGAAAGGATGTTTGGGGGCATAGTCTATATATACATCAACGAGGTTATGAAGCGTTACTGGCGGGAGTTGTGCTAATGCAATGGCTGAGTGGAAGAGACTCGCTCTTCGGTCACCTCTCGATCGGTGACTGTGACGGCGACATGATTGATTGAAAACCTTATCGAGACCAGTTAGTATCAAACTGCATAAAATGGCGTAGAATATACTATCTCTTTTATTCTTTAGCAGGGGATGTAGACGACACCAACGCTACACAGACAATGCTCAATGAATCCCCATGAACGCAAAGCAAAGCAAAGCAAAGCAAAGCAGAGTAAAGCAAAAGACATCACCGCTTAGTCGATAAACGCAACCCGCCCTCTACAGCTTCACCCTCCCTCCCTCAAGCTCCCTCCAATCCTTGTCCCTAAACGGAACATATGAATCGCCCCTCAGCCAATACACATCCGTCTCCCCTCCATCACCACCCTCTTCAAAAGACTTCATCCTCGGCTTCACTCCCTCCGCCCGCAGACTCTGCTTCTGCTGCTTATTCGTCCCCGTAGTCTGGCTCCCCACACCGACATCCCGTACAAGCCGCAGGAACAAAGGAACAGCATACCGCGGCAGCGAAGCCCTCACATGGGCAGCCAGGCTTCGCAGCGTAGCCTCGTCGGGAACGGGCGGCTCGAGGCAGACGGCGGCGCAGCCCGCGCGGCCGTCGTGGTGCGGGAGCTCGACGCCGTAGACGTTGGCCTCGCGGACCGCCGGGTGCAGGCCCACGGCCTGGCTGACCTCGGCCGTCGACACGTTCTCCGACTTCCAGCGGAACGTGTCGCCGATGCGGTCGCTGAAGAAGGTCAGCCCCTGGCCGTCGCGGCGCAGCACGTCGCCGGACCGGAACCAGGCGTCGCCGGGGCGGAAGACGCCGCGCAGGATCTTGGCGTCCGAGGCGCCCGGGTTGTTAAGGTAGCCTTGGAAGCGCTGGCCGATGTCGTCGGCCGGCAGGCGGTACAGCATCTCGCCGGGCTGGCCGGGCCCGACGCGGCGGCAGAAGCCCGTGACAGGGTCGCGCCACGGCGAGTCCGTGGTCCAGTCCACCTCGACCAGGGCCGACGAGCTGCCCGTCAGCAGCGAGTGCAGCCAGCCGGAGCGGCCGATGGCGCCGCGGGCAAAGTCGTTGCTCGACACGTTCCACGCGGCGCCGGGCGACTCGGTGGCGGCGTAGAACTCGGCAATGGTCTCGATGCCGAACCGGGCCTTGACGCGGTCCCAGATGTCCGGGCGGAGGCCGTTGCCAAAGGCCATGCGCACGTGGTGCTTGCGGTCGAGATCCTCGCCGGTGACGGGGTCCAGCTGCGGCGGCGCCGCCAGCAGGTACCGCAGCGTCTCGCCGACGTACTGGATCGACGTGGCCTTGGAGGCGCGGCACTCGTCCCAGAAGCGCTTCGTCGAGAACTTGCGGCCCAGCGCCTGAGTCGAGCCTGACAGCAGCGTTGCGCAGACGGATAGGAGAGCGGCGGAGGAGTGATACAGAGGCATGCACTGGGCGAATTTGTCAGTAGAGGGCCTTTGCCTTTGCTTTTGGATCGATAGTTGAGCGAGTTGACGGAAAAGATGGGGAGGAAAATGGGGGGGGGGGGGTGAAGGGGCTTACAGTGTACATGATGTCGCCGTCACCCCGGTTTAGCAGCGTCTCGGCCATGGTCCCTCCATATATACATTTCGCCCATGAAACGACAGCCGGCTTGGGCAAGCCCGTCGTCCCCGAGGTGTAGATGAGCATCGCCATGCTGGCCATGGTGCCATCTGACCGATCTGTATTAAAGGCCCGTTCCGGAGCTGTCGCCAGGGCTTCTGCCTCTGCCTCTGGCGTGAAGACGACGAACTCGACATTGGGCAGGCTTTGCTTCACGCCCTCGTCTTCAAAATTGGAGGCCACAGCAGGATCAATGAGACAGAGCCTCGTGGTCGCCGCCTCGATGCAATGAGCCAGGGGTTTCCCAGTAAGATTGTAGTTGATAAAGGCCGGCTTCGCACCAATCGACCACAGCGCAAACCACACAAAGATAAAGGTATCCGAGTTCTCAAAGTCCATTGCTACAATCTCCTGCGGCTTCACGCCGGACCTCTTCCTGATCCAGTGGCCATACCGGAGAACCCTGTCGTACGTCTGGGCGTAGGTGTGTGTCTTGCCCTCGAAGATGAGAAACGGCTTGTTGGCGAGGCGGCGGCTCAGGGCTGCCGATTCCAGGGCGTAAAAGAGGTTGATTGTGTCGTTGTTGAGGCCGTGCCGCACGCGGAGAGACGCTTTGACGACGCTTTTGACCAGCGCTAGGTCGTACCAGAAGCTGCTTTTGGCGTTGAGGTAGGCTAGGGAGGCGGCCGCCGCGGGGATGAGGATTGGGAGCGGGACTGGCATGGTGTTAGTTATGTCGTCTGCTTTTCGTAAGATGAAGTATTGTGTGAGGACAGGTCAGAACTCCTTACCTGGCATTGCTTTCTCTCTTCAAGCATCACCTTTTTCTGCTGAAGATAAGTCAAATGGACTCCACAATGAGACTGCTGTTGGTCCTTTCTCCTCGGATGAAAGCACAGGTCAACCCCCCTTCAGTTTTTCGTTAGTATCTCCCAAAGGGTGACCCTATTTTTCTCTTCTCTGCGACTCTATTACTCATTAGACGAATCAAATCTCATGATTCCCACCCAGAAATGGATAACCGCCGATTGGGGGTGTAATTGAGGAGGAGCCTCGGCATTCAGGCAATTTGGTCTCCTTGACGACTCTCTTCACTCTTTCCCCCCCTTGCCTTTTTCTTTTTCTTTTTTGTTTTCTTCCTTCTTTTTTGTTGGGCTGTTGGATGTCGACAGTCAATGTATATGAATGTACCTCCCCGGGGTATGGGCGACTCAGGTAACGCAACAACACGAACGCAGACGCAGAAACGGAGAAGAAAAAAAATTATGTGACTTTGCAAATACAAAGCACGCAGAAATGCCACGCCTTAAACTGAGCAACAAAAAGACAGACAAGACCAGGCCCAGACAGGGAAAAGGGGAGATGAAAGGAAGAAGAAGCTAAAGTGAAACCTTGAGTCAAGAGGGAAACCCATGGTGACTGTTTTTCTACCCAAACCCTGCCTTGCCCTTCATTTTGTTGGCCACAGCGAGGGCGGACAGGCGGCGGTGGAAACGGCGTCATGCATATTGCATGCGTACTTGTAGCATGCGTACACGAAAGGAACCGGCGTTTGATTAGGGCCTCCGGCCGGGGGCTCTGGCAACCAGGTAAGGGAGGGGAAGCGTGGTTAGGCTTGCGAGAGGGTTGATGCTCCGTTTCCATGCCTCGTCCGTGATTCGGTGCTGGCCATGGTGTAAGTGCTAGACTTGGTGGTGGAAGCGGCATCATCTCTAACAAACACCCGTCTCCAGGCTCTGTCTTGTCTGCTCATCCTATCGTTCCTATTCACGGCTGCTCAGACAGGCAATTCTGTGTCAGTGGAAGCGGATATGCCAACAAGCACATGTATGGACTTGACGTACCTACTTTGGAATCATCCACAATCGTTTCCATGCTGCTGCCCCCTTGCTTCGAGAGAGCAGCAGTCCGGACTGGATACAATACCCCGAGCCTCCGCCCGTCAAATCCGCTACCCTCCCTGAAGCGGCTGAAGCGCGGGGAAGCACATCATCATCTCATCACCTCAAACTGATCCAGATCCGCGCCTTGTCTCCCTTTGGTGGACTGATGGAGGAGATGCCTCGGCTCCTTTCGAGCTCCCTATCCTGGAGACGGGTCTACCGTTTCTCTAGATTGCCGTGCGGGGTTCGTCCGCAGTGGATCGTACAGGGGTCCAGCGGGAGAGCGGAAATACTCAACGCTGCAGGCTGGGACCAAGCGAAGGGATGATGCTGGTGCTGGACTATGGTTGTTTCTATCATGTTGACGGATTTTGATTGTCGTTAGAGGACATTCGATGCCGCCAATCCGGATCCAGCGAGCAGAGATGATGGCTGGCAATGCCGAGTGTGTGTGTCTGTGGCTTGCCTGATGTGTAGATTGCATCGCAAGTACGAACAGGGCTTGACCAATACCTTCTACAGTGCGTCCTCGATTCTTTGGAGCCATCGTGCTGCATGTGCCTGTAGCCAATTTGAAGGTGGACCTTCACATGCTGTGCAATGGGATTTTCGCGTGGGTCGCTTACGCCAAGTTCAATATCATGGCTTGGATTTGTGTTCCAGATGTTTTCTTGTTCGGCTCCTTTTCTGTTCCTTTCTGTCATTCCTTTTTCACTTTCGAATCCAAGGGTCCACCGGGTGGAAGACCGATAGCCTTGTCAATCGATGTGGTGAGCATTAGAACCACATATGTTGCCGTATTCCGCGCTCGTCGTCCTATTCCGCTGATAGCTCTGCAGAATAGGGCACTTCCAAGTGTCGTTCGGCCTCATACCGTGGATGTGCATGTTATCGAGCAGGCAAGCAAAAGACAGCGGTACCATTGGCCATCCTCAAGCGAAGACAGTGTGAGCTCAGTGTCCAATTTGAATACCAGATACCAGCGACTGCTCTGAATCAGCAGTTACGCAACTCCAGTCTCGACAGCTATAATCTATCAGACATCGCAATCGTCGTTGTAAGTGGGAATTGATTGAGCCTCGGTTGCTGTCCGTACAGTGCTCGAGCTGTGTTGAGACACTCCTTGGCAAGGGTTATTGAGTTCCGACGTCGCAGTCCGGTGTCACTCCATGTTACTCCGTACAATGTGATCTATCAAAATCTTGAAGTCACTGTCCGAGGGATGGAATCAAGAGACAGATAATCAGTGTAGCATGCGAAGTCAGCAGAGATATGCGTCACGGATAGGATAGACAATACCATGTCGTATATCCAGATGCGGTGCCCCGTGGCACTGATAGAGCACCAGGAGATGGCTGGTCATATCGATGATAAACTCACTGCGGCAGCTTCAAGCCAGTTCCACCGTCCATAAGGCCGAGAGTATGTATACGTGGCACACACAGAGTCGTCACTTGGACGTTGGCCTGAGGATGGCTGGCATGAGCAGACCTGGGACGAGCGCAACCACGTCTCCGGAGTCTGTTCTATTCGGAACAAGCCCAATCGCGTTCTCCTCTGTGACGACCACACAATTTTTCCGGCACGTAGCCAGGATCTTAAGCTGAGGCCTTGATCCAGAGACTTGGGTGAGTGCGAGGTACGTCCGCAGTTTTGTCGCAGATGAACCTGAAAGTGTAAGTGTCCGTTGCAATGTCTTGGATGAGAGCTTCCAACCAAGGCCAGAACGATGGCTTGAGATCCAAGAGCTCTGCTCTGAATTCATCAAAGCTGTAATACTCTGAGAGTGCGTCACGCAAGCCGTACCAGCTACATGAATCGTCCTCTTGATTTGACACCAGAAGACGCGAGATCAACCCAACTGGCAAAGACTTCAACAGCTGCATCGTTATTCTCGGCAACACTTTGAAGGTTCCACCCATCGTTCGCTTGCATCTCAAGGCCGTTCCATACAAGCCTCTCGTACATCGCCGAGTGTGGGCGGCTTTTCACCGACAGCGGTTGTCCGACCTGTCGTACTCGATCGACCACGGACCCTTGTACCTCGATCCGAAGCGCAGCTTTTGAGAATTGCAATCTCGGACTCGACGTTCGACTTGCAGTGAACGGTTCCTTTGTGATGGTAGCACGCTGATCGGCTGCAATCCGAGAAGCACCATCCCAGTCCATCGCCCACGAGGGTAACCCTGCTCGTCGTTCTCTGAGGGGACGTGATAAAGGAACCCTATGCAAGAGTCGATTGTGAAACATATCACAGGGACGATTGCGTAGATTCGGCGCAGCGGCTCCGAATAATCTGGAGAGGGGATGCTGATATCCACCTCCTGAATAGTCTCAAGAGCACAATAATCCGGTCCTTTGGATATGTGCACTTCTTTTCAATCCCATCCGTAGTCCATACTTTCAGTATATCCAGCGAAAGCGTCAAGTATGGCCACAGCAGTGACCTACTCTCACAGAGAACCCGCGGCAGTTCTTGTGATGGCAGAGCCACTTCCTAGATCGTCCGCATGCCAGAGGACGAGAACCACTTGAACAGAGGCCCAATCGCATCGTTCGAGCCCTTTACCTACAAGTCCATTAAGGCCGGAAGACATCTCTGCATGCGCTCCTCGTCGACGCTCCAAGTGTCACGTCCTCCAAGCTCTCAATGGCCCTTTTGCTCGCCTCGTCTTCTCCCCAGGCAAACCGCCTCCACGGCTTGCATATAAATGTCTCGCATGAGTACCACATGGGCGCTGCGCTTGGATGTGCATGTCTGACCGATGCCGATTCCATCAATCCAGAAAGTGAGATCATCCGTGCTCCTCAGCCAGTGCAGGGCATCCATGCAGTTCTGCGTCATTCCCAGCGTGGCGCCATCGCATTCGAGGGGCGTGACGGAGTTGGTGTGTCCCATGAAGAATGGAGTGCTTTGAATTTCGGACTGGAGTCCGGGGCAGCCTCCGACAATCTGCCTTTTAGATCTTTTGTTAGTTGAAGTGCGCCCTTGAGATTCTACCAGTTCACAGAGTAGCATGACAGAGAAAATCAGCTGTTAAGAAACCGTTCCCTTGGGACTGATATCTCACCAGGGCCACGAACGATATGGCCTGCAGAAACCAGTAATATGGTCGAATTTGTAGGCTGTTGGTAAGGTCTGCGCGACGGACGACATGCCAACATCCTAGACTATTGTTTCTTTAGAAAACTTATCTTCACTCTATATCAAAGCCTGCCACACCCACATACCTTTGTTTGCATATAACATCTCAGATCTAGCTTCACAATCACAGCCTGATACCGACAGATCCGACAAGGAGTAAGCGCCTCGGGCTTCGCCACTGCTCGAAGTCGACGTGATTTCGAAGGTTGGTTTATATCCCCAAAGTCCGAAATATCGATTGGCCGAGACCCAGCTCACAGCCTCTCACAACACCATGCCACCAAGCGCGGAGCCCAGTATTTGCTTGTCACTTCCAGGTTCATTTAAGCTTCGCCACAGCCAGCCCCGTCTTCCGCGCGAAGGAGCGTTTCCGTAGTGGCATCAAGTGTCCGTCCAGTTGATATGTATCCCGAGTATGAGGGAAGTAGGTGGCACGAAATTGCCGTTCCTGGGCGATCGACGTACCAATCGCAGGCTAGTAGTCTCGATAGTCTCGTCTGTCCCAGCCATTATTGCTGCATTATTTGCACGCTATTGTGCCAGCTGAACATCCAGAGCGCAAGGCGTGCAGCAAAACTCATTGAAAGTTGTGCTGGCTGTCAGAGTAACACATTTAAAAGTCACAGTCTTGGCGCTGGAAATGGCTGATGGAAGATCGAGTCAAAGGCGCTGAATCTAGGCAAAGCACTGATCAAGGCACAATGGCGGCTCAGAACAAGTTCACAACCTGTACCTTTGTTCTGAAGAAATGCGACTTCTCTAGCCCTTCGCTTGCATCCAGTGAGTAGTCACCCCAGTGGATGGCTGTAACCGAATAGGGGCCAATCTACTAACCCACCTGTTAGCATGTGTGAAGAACTTTTGCCAGGGAGAGCCATATGGCTTTGGCTCTTGCACAGCGGACTTCGCCGGCGTACCCGCAGAGTGCTGCTCGCAGAGCATGGTTGGTGATGTAGCACAATGCATGGCCAACTTCCAGCAGCAGCAGGGATACGGCATCTTTGGCGACGCTTGTCTTTCCGTGGAGCGATTTGTGACCGACTGCGAGAACGCCAACTCCGGGTTCGATACGGCAACTTTCGAGCAGCAGGCCAGCTGTCTTTGCTACGACAGCAACAACAACTATGCTCCAGACACGTGGGATAATGCGGTGGCCACCTGCGTCAGCACTGGGGAGAGTGCCCATCCGACCATCTGGAGCGCCTTGCAGAGGAATTCGGAAGTAGTTGGCCTGTGTACCAAGTTTGCTGGTGCTGCGGCCACAACCGGTGCCGCGACAAACGGCCCCGTCCCGACTGATTCGGCGAGTTTTACTGCTACCGACGGCGTTTCTCCGAGAACAACAGCAGCTGACACGGCGACTCCAACCGAGACAGGCTCGAGGGCGGCTGGAACCACGAATTCGAGCGACCAGACCACAGCGGGATCAAGTGCGACCCGCAGTGCAGCCGCGACGACTACGACGAGCAGCTCGGCCGGCGTTCGGAAGGGACAGGTGAGTCAAGGCATCGAGCTCTCTGAGGGTGATTGGATGCATGCTGATACCATGGTAAAAGACGAGCTATATCCAGTTGAAGTGGGCAGCTGTAGGCCTTGGGCTTGTGCTGCCTTCATTCATGATGACCCTGTGACTGGCAAATCATTGGTCATGATATGCGGCACATGGGTGATCTGGATCAATTAGCTTTCATTCAATGTTTCTTTCTTTCTGATTGGTTTTCATGTCGGCTCCAAGCAGTTGGTTGATCTGGCACATGGCGTTGAATGTGGCTTGCAGACAGCTCGTAGCGGCTGTTAGTAGTTAAAGAGATGGTGCCGAATCTGAACTTCAGCAGCTGGTTGTCAATCCAAGCAGCATCATGACCAGATGATGCTGGAAGGCAGGACGCAAGAGGAATGAAATCGAGGACGAAATGGAATCCGGTGATGTGAAGAAGAACAAGTTCATCGGGCTGTTTCGTCATCGCAGGGAAGGTACCTTGATGACATTGCTGGCAGCAGCGAGTGGCCTTCACGTGACTGCGCGGTACATGTACCCAAGGTACCTGTCAATGGACTTGTACCTGAATTCATGCCACTTCGCCCCTGGTCAGTCCAGATCGGCTGGACAAGGTAGAGAGACCATCGTCGCGAACCTCCCAGAATCACGTCGACGGCACCGATTCACGTCGCTCCAGCTGCCCTCGCAATCATGGCGTCCGGGGAAGCAGAGCATCCGCAGGCATCCGGCAGCTCTGCGCCTGTCGACTCTGCCTCTCCTGCGCCGGCGTTGCCTCCTCCCGAGAAGCCGTCGGCAGTCAGACAGCGGTCATATGTCGTGCTGTCCTTCTGGCTGGTGGTGCTTCTGCTCGGGCTGCCCATCTGGTGGAAGACGACGGCCATCTACCGCGCCGAATTGCCTCTGGACAGCATGCTGAAATGGGCTGACGGCAAGGTATGAGATGATATCTGATTCCCCGGCCCTCAAGCTATGCTGACGCTGGATGGTTTATAGGCCTGTCGACCCGTCTTTCCCCTCCAGATCTCGATACAGGCGGACGCTCTCCAGGAGCAAGAGGCGCACAATCTTATCCGACTGACGCAGCATGCATTGGACGACCTCAACGACTTCTCCGGCCACCATCTGCGCCTGCAACTTGCGCCGCGCAATGCGCCTCTCCCAAAAGACGACTTCCGAACAGCCTTGACGATCCGCCTCCAGCCCGGTACGAGCACTTCGGCATCGCTAAACCAAGAGTCCGCTGTTCTCGACATCACCTACCCTCCCAATTACGTTCCGTCTCTCACGTCGCCATCCTCCCCCCTTGCATCCTACATCACCAACGAGCTCCGAGCCACCTTTGCCGAGGAACAGTCCATCATATCATACCTTCTCTCTACGTCGTCCATGTCCACCGGCGTGCGCCCCCAAGGCCTGAGCGCCGAGGCTGCCGAGGCCCTCTCGAAGCGAACGACGCGATCTCTGCGATACGCCCCGACATATCACCTCACCTTCTCGCTCTTCACAGCCAATGGCGTGCCTAACACGTGGGACATCGAGGCCGCCCTGGACGAATACATCAGGCCTATGCTGGAAGTTCTGCGTCCCATCCACAACTTCACCATTGACACCCAAGTTCAGCTGTACGCCGTCCCTGGCGTGCAGTCTCAGGTGCTTAGCAAGGAACACCTTTCGTCGTTTATCAATGCTGCTGAGTGGCCGCTGTCGCCATCTATTGGCAAGGCGCCAACGGTCAACTTTGTCATCTACGTTGGAAACCAGACGGTTGCGCTGGATGCCGAGACGGAAACGTCTCAGTCTTGGATGATACCGCAATGGGGCACCGTGTACCTGCTCTCCCATCCGGACACGGTCAGCCATGTATCGGTTGAGGAGCTGAAACAGCCCATGCTTACTTTCGGCGGCCACTTGCTGTCCCTGCTGGGCACTCCTCAGTCGGGATCTCTACCTTTGCGACTCTCCACCTTGGGTCGCATCCGATCTACTGACCTGTTACTCCGTGCCTCGTCTACTCTGGGGTCCCTTGCGAGACTGTCTCTTGCGCTGCCATCCATCTCAATCCCTCGCAGCGTCGCCGATGGTGTTTCAAAGACGATGCATCACCTGGAGCTTGCTTGCGCCGATCTTGGCGGGCCTGAAGGGCTGATGCACGCGCGGATTGCCGAGGAAGAGGCAGAGAGGGCTTTCTTTGAGAAGAGCATGGTGGGACAGTTGTATTTCCCAGACGAGCACAAGATCGCCGTCTACCTGCCGTTGCTTGGGCCGGTGTTTGTGCCGCTGATCCTAGGGCTCATCAACGAGATCAAGAAGCTCGTCAAGGAGGCGAAGCAGAAGGCGCTGGATGCTAGAAGCAAGAAACATCAGTAGCAAGTTTGTCTAGATTTGTTTTGATTATATAATAGAAAGATACCCACGATTTCCACCTCTCTCTCTTTCTCTCACTCTTTGATTGGTTTTGTTTGTTCTCCATTCCATTGAATCGCTGCTGAGTGGAAGTGACGTGACGGCGAAGCTACCAAGTAAGAGCGAATACCTACGGGCCCTACTTAGGTAGAAGCTTCCCCGGATGATTAATTGGAGCTGCCCAGTCTCTTCAGCAACCAAAAATCTCCATCTCCACCACAAAGACCGACAAAGCCGTCGTCAGCAGTGGTTAAGCTCGAAATACATTCTGTCGTCGGCCTCAAAATGCGAAAAAGAAGAAGATGCTGCCCCAGCCATCCGTCACGCTAACGATCCCCAGCATCCACGACGGCACGCCACTCGAGTGCCGCATCTACCACCCAGCCTCGTGTTCGCGCAGCCCGCAGTCCGAGCCTTGGAGGCGGCACGCGGCTGTCTTTGCGCATCCTTATGCTCCGCTGGGCGGGAGTTTTGACGACGGGATAGTGGACGCTGTGGCGGCTCAGCTGCTGCGCAAGGGATATTTACTGGGGACGTTCAATTTCAGGTGCGTTGTATCCATGTGGCGGGAACTGGCATGGGGATGAACCCGTCAGCTAATGAAAAGCAACGATACGGGTGCAGAGGCGCTGGACAATCTGGTGGGAGAACGTCATGGACGGCAAGGCCGGAGCGCGACGACTACATCAGCTTCGTCGGCTTCGTGGCGCATTATGTCCATGGTCTGGTGTCGTCTGGTGACGACGATGAGACGCGCTTGAATAGCCAGCGACCTCCTGTCCTGCTGATGGCGGGTTACTCTTACGGAGCCATGATCACGACGCAATTGCCGCCTCTCAACGAGCTTCTGGAGCTTTTTTCTTCTCCGGACAGCGGATCCCATGCCGCTCAAATTCGACTGCGGGCTGAAGGCTGGGCTGAGAAGCAGAGGCACATCTTGCGGGAAGCTCAGGCCCAACACAGGTCCCCCGACAGCGCAAGCGATTCAGCGAGTCCCAACCGCCTAATCCCGGCAAACGGCAGGCTTTCACCCATCAACGGCTTCACCATGCCCCGGCCCGCGTACTTGCTCGTCTCTCCGCTGCAGGGCCTCGTTACGCACCTCGCCACCATGTCCCTGATGCCGTCGGTACTCGCAAGGCGAAGGCCTCCTCAGCAAGATCCCGGTGCCGAGGCCAAGCTTGTACAGAACCCCACGTTGGCCGTGTTCGGAGACTGTGACATCTTTGTGCCCGTGGGCAAGCTGCGTGCTTGGGTGGCGCGGCTGAGCTCGCAGCCGGCGTCTCAGTTTCGCGGACATGAGATTCCGTCGGCGGGTCATTTCTGGGCTGAAGAGGGAGTGCTGCATGCAATGTTAGACTTGGTTTGTGAGTTTGCTTATACTCTTTACGACAGCGATTAGACTTGTGGGTGTTTTTATACGCTCGATAGAATCATGGCACAGGGACCCTTCCCGAATGCAGCTGTCAGCTCGCCTATTATCATGGTACAATATCATTGATCACCCCGTTCTAGCTTGTCTTTTTACATATCTTCTCATGGTTTCAAGGATTCCCTACAGAATCCCGATGATACAGCCCCTATTTCATATCTTCAGCTGCGACAGTCTGCGGATTTGGCTCATCGTACGAGAGTTCGCGCACAACCTGGCCCACCAGCTCTTCATCCATCTGCATAAAGGAAACACGGCCCTTGACGAACCAAAAGGCAACAGCAGCAACAAGCATGACGCCAAAAACAGCAATGGCGTAGTTCATGTCGCTGGGAGCAGGGTTAGGCACGCCAGGGAAGAGGAAAAAGACGGTGGTGATGGCGCAGTAAATGATGGAGACGATGTTGAGAGGCGTGCCGAGCCGACCCAGGCGGAACTCTCCAGGCGGCAGCTTGTCGCGGCCGACGAGGAGGAGGACGATGATGGGCATGGCGTAGGAGACGGTCAGGGCGATGGTGCTGACGCTGAGAATGGCCTCGAGCACCGTGTTTGCGAAGAGATACAGAACGCCCACCAGGCTGATGAGGAATGCCTGCAGCCACAACGCACGACCTGGAACCTGCCATGTGGGATCCACGTAGGAAAAGTACGCAGCAAAGGGGATACCGCCGTCGCGCGCGAAACTCCATGTCAGGCGGGAGGAGGAAGTCAAGACGCTGACTCCCTGGCCCATCCCATTGAAGATGAAGAGGGCAACCAGCGTGGCGGCGCCGTTGAGTCCGACAGTTTCCTGCAGCAGTTCGACAAACGGTAAGCCCGTGGGAGGATTCAGGACATTGTCGAGGTTCTGGATGGTGAAGAGGCAAACGACCATGAAGATGAAGCCGGAGATGGCACCGCAGATGACGGACAAGTACATAGTCTTTGGCCCGTTGCGACGCGGCGCAGGAATCTCCTCGACCATGTGGATGACGGAGTCAAAGGCCGTGAGGCCGTACGCGCCCTGGACAAGGCCCATGAACCAGGTGACGCCGTCGGGCCAGCCCGTCTGGTTGATCCAGGTGCCGAAGACGAACTTGGCCGACTGGAACTTGAGGTCGTCCTTGACGCCGACGGAGATGAGCAGCGCCAGGCCGATGACGAAGAAGAGGCCGACGTACCAGATGCCGACGAAGTTGTTGAACCAGGGCAGGAAGCGGTCGCTGCGGCAGCCGACGTGGTTGATGGCGGTGAAGAAGACGGTGATGCCGACGTAGACGAGGAACTGCACCCAGCCCTTGCCCGCCCCGTCCCACTCCGGGTCGAACATGACCTTCATGCCGAGCAGGAACTCGGTCATGAAGGCGTTCTGCGATGCCGTGAGCGTCCACCACCCAAAGGTGTTGATCCACGCGCACATGTAGGCCGTGAAGCGGCCCAGGGGCGTCTGGCTCAGCTGCGAGATCCAAAAGGCCTGGCCCAGCGCCGTGGGCATGCTGCTGCAGAGCTCGCCCATGGACACGGCGACGCAGACGTTGCACAGGGTGACGACGGTGAGCCCCCAGAGGACGGCGACGGGCCCGCCGTTGGTCAGCCCGCTGGACAGGCCCTGCGCCTCGGTCGAGTAGGTGCCCAGGACGCAGAAGGCGAGGGCGAGCATGCTCCAGATGTCGAACTTGCGGGTCAGGGCTTGGGAATGGCCGAGGGCGGCGAGGTCGACGGCATCGCGGGTGGCTTGGTCGACGGTGTCGGGGTCGTCGTTGTTGTCGATGAGCTTGGTGATGTTGGGGGCTTTCTTGCCGCTGCTGCTGCCGCTGCTGCTTGCCATCTTTGTTGTTGTTGTTGTTGTTGTTGTTGTTTGGGTTGTTTCTTGGGTTTTGTGTCTGCCTCTTTTTGATATTGCTTTGTGGTGGTGCGAGGCGAAGGCTGCGAATGGACGAGCAGATAGCGAGACAGCATTCCCAGTTTATGAGAGTCGAGGTTTTCGGCAGATGTCTCAGAATTATAAATCAACCACGAGTTTGCAGGGTCTTTTTCATCTTCGTATAAAAGAGGGAGAAGCAGGAAACGCAGATATCCGGGTGGTCGGGCACGCCATGGAGTTTATGTGGTAGTATATCCCTGCCTCGGCCCCTTCTCCTCACCTTGCCCATTTGACTTGCACAGAGGTACGAGGGTACCTGCACGCTACTCCGTACAGCTTGTTTTGCACAGCTGCTGTCGTTACGCAGGTTCTGCAACCTCCTCCCTCTTTCAACCCCTGCAGACTTGGACGTTTGCTTATCTCTCGCAACCGCCTCAGCGACAGCCCCCGATCGCAGGCTCAAGCTTCCAATGCGTGTGGCACACCTCTCCGACGAATCTAGGCGATAAGAAGTCTAGGTGACATAAAAGGGGGGGAAGGCGAAGTTCGCAGCAACTTGATAGAGTGGAAAAGAACTCAATTACTGATGCCAGCCTATGTACTTCGTCCAAAGCACCGGACTTGCAAACCCGGTCGAGCAAGAGAACAAGATGATAACGACGGGGTCCCTGCTTGATAGGGCGCGCCGCTGATAACGCTGGATCCTCGTTCCGCTTCCTTGAGGGGGGGTCGCTAAGATACAGCTAAGCCAGGGTTACCCCGGACTTCCCCAGATTTCTGCCGCCCTCCTACCAGGCCCAAGCCTCAAGTCCTTCTTTTCTCTGCCGCTTTTCCTTGAACAGCCGGGTTATGGATCGGCACGATGGAGGACAACGACTTGGAAACCAAGAATCTCCCCTCCTCCGTTGTCGATGGCTTGTGGCTTGGTTGGTTCTTTTGCTGGTTTATGCCTGTGATCGGTCTAGTGTTGTGTCTTCCCGTTGGCTACGGGGGCAGTTCGTTTTGAAGCTCCGGGATTTGTCGCCTCCTCCCGGCCCGAGTGTTTATAGATGCATTCATTACAACGGACATCATTTACAGTCAGCTAGTGAAACGAATGGGTATCCAGATCTCGAAGGCCGTTCTCCAGCGAAAGAAAAAGGCGCTTGGACCTTATCAACCTATTTCGCCTTCTCTGCTACTATCATTCCCGATAGGATGCCTAAGCCTTGCCAATACCGTAGAACGTCAGCTATGATTGAATTGGGAAACTCGGCGAGAAAAGCACAAGGGTGAGACGGTCTTTAGATTGCAAAAGCATGTATAAGAAAGGCCGGAATCTAGTCTATTTCCCGTGACTAATAGCTTGAACTCGGGATGCACAGGTTGTTACTGATAGTAGATAGACAGATAGACAGATTGATAGAAAGAAACTTGGGTCTTGCTCATCTGGGTATGGTGTAGATACCGAGTGGGCGTCAAGGGCGCTGAGTCCATTGATTTGCTGACGGCTTCGGTTTCGATCTGCGGGTCCCGCAGATGGTGGACTTGGGTTGTCATTGTGCATGCGGGGAAACGAGGTTATCGGGCTTCGTGATTGCCATGGCCGTTCAGTTTGGTATTCTGTTCGGTTGATTTGGCTGTTTGTTTGTCGTCATGGTGGCGATGGTCGACTCGTACAGCCGCTGGACAGACGGGAGTCACTACGCTGGTGATACCGATTGACATCGACAGCATCCTGAAATTGCAGACAAAGGAAGCACTCTTTCTGTCGCCTGACATATTATTCTAAAGATATCCGAGCCCAACATGCTTTCAAAGCAGACATTGAAGCGACGGGAAGGCTCTGCTAGGAGGAGACGTGAAATTGAGAGCAAACTCCAGGGTAGGTGAGCAACCCTTCGGCAGAGGTACGTACCAGTCACCGTATACCCCGACGAGCCATCAGCCACGGGCTTCAAGATCGTTGTAAACTTCTGAATCAATTTGATGGCAAGAGTCGCGGAGCTGGAGGATCTGGGCCGGGCGCTGACAGAGCACGCCCAATGGACAGCCTCCTTCGCAGGGCGAGCAAGACACAGCCGTGAGCTACGTGTTCCTCATTGCCGCCCCCCCAGAAAGAGAGCGTCGAATGACCACAGTCTTCACCGAAAATGCCATTCTGCACTCGCAGCAGTCTCCTCCCTTGCCTCAACCCTCGCCATGTTACGCACATCTCGAGACATTTTTGTAAGCCGTCGTTGAGACATGGAAAGCCACCCACCCGAAATAGATGAATGACGTGATGCTCTGGCGACCTGGCAACTCGAAGAGCATGCGACCTCGATCGAGCGATGCTATTATTACACGCACTTCGTTTCTACAGGAGAGAGACAGCCAACACAGGGCAGAACCAACAGCAGGGCTACGCGCCTTTTTGTAGTTGTTGGTCGTTGACGCTTTATTCCAGGCATGCCCTTGGCCCAACAGGCGCATCGGATGAAACGCGCTCTTCTCTGCCCACGAGATCACGCTTGAAACGTCTCTCCGTCGTCACTGCCACCCTCAGAACCCCCACAAACAAGCCCGCCATGGCCGCTTTCCCGCAGCCGGCCTTACAAGCTCATCGACATCTGCAATCATGGACTCGATGCCCGCATGTTCATGCGAAATCTCGGCCGTCAGACGGTCTCACGGCGGCCCGGCCAGGCAAGGTACCGTTGCACCGGATGCTAGGCGGCAAGGTACAAGCGGAACAGCCTGCGGCGGCCGGGCCAATCAGACCAGCGCGGTAAGATCCTAGCGCGGCGCTTCTTGGGACCCCCGGCAGCCAGAAATAGATTGCGCTAGGGCTGTTTATGGACTAGCGCCAGTTGGCCCTTTGCCAGACGCGCGCTTGAAGCCGCTCAATGGACCAATCGCGCTGCATCCGCTTGTGGGACCTACTCCGCTAGCACAAAAGGGGACGGTTACCCATGTACGTCGACTTTCGTACCTTTGATGTCGACTCTGGCCTCCCTTGCCAGCCTTCCATCGCCAAACATACGACTTCGATACAAAACCGCGCAAAGAGGCCAGGATCTGTTCCCTTCCAGCACGGCAGCGCGGCAAAAGAAGAAGCAAGAGTCCCTGCAGCCCCACGCGTCTGCCATGTGCAACAGCCGGGGTTACCCATGCGAGAAAGGTTGTCTTGCCCTGGGAAGGGGAGAAGAGCATCTCGTTCCGGGCGGTCTAACCCTTCTTCTCCCCCCACGGTGGTTGATCCTCCCGCCGCAAAGAAGAATGTAAATGCAATGCAATGATCCCGCTCATTTCCTGTTGGCGCCGTAGTTCGCGGGTTTCTCCAGGGGTTGGAGATTGGCGATGGAGTCTTTTTCTTGCTCTTTTTGATGTCATTGCTGGGCTGGGCTCTGGGGTTGTGGATGGGGGTTACCGCCTGAGCCTTGTCTGCTGCGGGAGGCGACATCGCGGACATGCCAAATTTCTCTCCTACAAGGCAGAGAGTCTTTCGATACCACGTTGAGATTGACAAGAATGAAACCTCTTCAAGGGCCATGTGTCTGCGTCTGCGCCCTGTTTATCCATCTTGACGCTCGTAGCCGCCATACAGACTATAGCAAGCGCGCTTCCCAACGCCCGCCAGACGTATTTCCCTCCCACATATGCAACTTCTCTCTTCCCAAGTCCGTAGAGCAGCCCAGGCAATATGCCAGCCTTGCCAGACGAGATAGCCGCCTTTTGCCCAAACGGGAGCCCCTGTCTAACCGCCCGTGGCCCATATGCGCACCGCTGGGCCAGCCCGACCAATATCAGCGAGCCATTCTCGGCAGACTGAGCTCTTCAGATACACGCGCTCCGTTTCACATGTCCCATCCGGCTTAGATCTTCCCTTGTTTCATCCCGACAGCCGCCCACAAGGGGGGGTGGGCCCTGTTCAGTATGTGGTAGTAGTATTGGGATTGCGCTCTTCGTCTTGATCCTCTGGCCCAGAGATGACTGCATCGCCAGAGCTTAAAACAAGGCCCATGTCCTCCGGGAGCCTGCTTCTTGCTCTCCCTTGATTCCCCAGAAGCCCTGATTTTTTTCCTGTTTTACCATTATTTTCTTTTTCTTTTTTTTTCTCCCTGTCTCTGTCTGTGTGTTTTGCTTTTACTCAAGTTTCACTCGACTTGTTTCGGATTCTTGTTTCCTTCGCAACCCTATTGCTGTGCAATATTCCGTTTTTCCTGCGTGTTACTGCTCTACACCTCTCTTTTACTGTTTTCAACTCGTCGAGTTTGTGGAGATCTGCCCGTCATCAACATTCTTCGGGGACGTTTTCGAACCGCGCCCCCCCCCCCCCCTGCAGACGACTCGATCACCCCCCTCCTCTTTACGAGGAACCCAAGACCCTCACGGCAGACCGCACTGCAGGCCACTTCGGTCAAGACCGCGAGGACCCTCGGACCAGTCATATCGACCTTAATCAATAATTTGTTTCATTACTTGGCAAAGTGGTTACCGAGCCGGTCTCGTATCACCTCATCCAAGCATCGATCAGCATCGGGGCAACAACTTTCTTCCTTCTCCCCCCCCCAACGCAAACTCACTTCTCTCTCTTTCTGCCAACATCTTTGCCATATCATCCGACGTTCTTCCACCTGTGGCAACTTCTTCTTCTTCTTCTTACTCTTTCTCTCCTTGCCTCCTTTCGCTTTCTTTCTCCTGTTCTTCATCGAGCATCAACCCCCGACCAAAGTCGACAAACCGACCCCCCCTTAATGATGGCGAGACACACCAGAAACTCCAGCGAGCAGGGCTACAGTGGCCTCCAGACCGGCCTGGCGCCGTCTCCCATGTACGCCCCGTCCCGCATGCTCCCGGGAACCTACTACGACGTGCCCTCGTCCTCGTCCTCGTCCGCCATGCCGATTCCCCCACCGCTCGCTCAGCACCCTTCCACCCAGCAGCAGCAGCAGCCCTACGGCCCGTACTCGACCAGCGCCCCGTCGCCCACCCTGCCCATGCCCTCCTCGGCCCAGCCGTCCCAGCACCACCGGCCCAGCTCGGGCGCCTGGAACCCGCAGGACGACCAGCAGCTGCTCCAGGCGCGCATGCAGGGCCTCAACTGGAACCAGATCAGGGACCAGTACTTCCCGTCCAAGACGCCCAACGCCTGCCGGAAGCGCCACGAGCGGCTGATGGAGCGCAGGGGCGCCGACGACTGGGACGCCCGCAAGATGCAGACGCTGGCCAAGGAGTACATGAGCATGCGCAAGGAGATTTGGAGCGGTCTGGCTGCTCGCACCGGAGAGAAGTGGAGCGTTGTTGAGGCAAAGGTAAGGCCCTTCCCTTCCCCCTTCCAAACCCCTACCCCCCCTTTTCTTCTTTCTCAATATCATACAACATGAACAAACTTTCTAACATTGTCCGTTTCTTCAAACTCTAGTGCATGTCCAACGGCCTCAAGAACCTCCAGAGCGCCGCCCGCGCGGCCTCGCGCCGTGACCGTCTCGAGACGGGAGCTTCACTCACAGGGTATGACGACGATAGCGGCATTTCCGGCATCGGCCTGACCCCCGTTGATGAACTAGACGCATCCTACAGTAGCCCTGCTACGAGCTCGTCCGGCACACACTCCTTCTCCAGCTCCGCCAGCTACCATCACCAGCAGCAACACCAAAGCCAACATCACCAGCAGCAGCAGCATCTCCAGCTCCCTCACTCCCACTCCCACCTCCACCCTCACTCCCAGCACCACCAGAGCTCCTACAGCATGGCGGCTCCCGCGTACTACGGCGGCCACGGATACTCGTCGAGCGTCAGTTCCACGGCCAGCATGAGCCACGGCTACGTGTCCCGTGGTGGCACCGGCACGAGCCAGGACAGCAGCCCTTACTTGGATAGCCAGCGGCTGTCGACTGACATGGGCATCGAGTCTCTCGTTCATCGTCCCAATGGGGGCAAATTCTAATTATCCATCTCTCTCTCTCTCTCTCTCTTTTGACAAGCCTTTCATTATAATCATGGCGTTCCTTGTTTTGCATGCTTGTTGCTTTGCTTACCCCTTATTTCCCTACCCCCCCCTTTCCCACCTTTGTCGACATGGCACCTCTGACTCTTGTATGAGCTATGCCGCCATTCCTTTTGCTGGCCTTTTACGCGAAGGCGTGTTGTTTCTCCCTATTGCATTTGAGGCAATGGCGTTTGATGGCGTTTTGTTTTCTTTTAACACCCTCCTAATCCCCCTACCTACCAGTCCCGAGAAGAAAGTTGGGGAAAAAAGGAACAGAAGGAGAGAAAGAATTTCGGCACAGTTTTCTTTGTCATTTTTTTTTTCTCAAGAATCTGATAGATGCGAACGGGATATACAGATTGTTTGTTTTTGCTTGCCCCAGGGAGAAAAGGGGAAGGATCTGGAAGCGTTCTTCAATGATGTATAATAGTGACAGAGGCATCTTATGCATACGCAATCTGGTGGGAAGGAATTATAAATGTCGTTTTTTGCTTTTGCTTTGAACTATTTTGCTCGTCGTCCGCAAGGATTGCCATACCCAATACCATCTATCTAGTTGTACAAACAGCGTCTGCGTGGAAGGCTTTACTGTACATGCGCCGCTCAGGCACTATATCGAACACATACGTCTCTCCCCCTTTTAAGTCTTACAGAGACCCCAAGAAGCTATTCCTACATTGGAGCGGTACATCGTCACCGTCTTGATTGTGTCGTCATTTTTCTTGGCCGGCTGTCGGGGCAGACATGCTCGCCATCTCATCCATTTCCTCCTCCTCCCACTCTCCCTCCTCGTCCTCTCCAAAGACGCTCCTCCAGGCTCGGCTCCACATGCCCTTCTTGTGCAGCAGTGCGAGAATCATGACGCCAGGCAGATGCCAAACGCTGGCCCAGAAGAGGCCCCGTGCGCTCCCTTTGTGCCCTTCATACTTCCAGAAGCGGACAGCCTCACGGGCCAGCCAGAGGTTGATGGGCAGACTGGTCACGGCAAAGTACCAGTCCGTCACGCCGGCGGCACAAAGGCCAAAGCACAGGGGGAAAAAGACGAGGCTGTATCTCAAAGCGACACGCGCGTTTCGAGCCGGATTCGTCCACGCAAGCATGCGCAGGCCGGCCGCTTTGTATTCCTCGCGGATGGGCCAGCTCAAAGCCATGAAATGGGGAAATTGCCACGCAAAGAGGAGACCGGCGAGCAGCCAGCCACCAATGGACGAGCCGTCACTGGCCAAAAGCAGCTCTCGCCAGGATCCGTCCTTTGTTGCGGCTTCACCTGCTGCGGCAGCCCAACCCATCAATGGCGGGATTCCTCCCACGACTGCGCCGACCCAAGTGTTGAACGCAGTTACAGCTTTCAAAGGCGTATAGATGCCGGCGTAAAGAACAATGTTTGCAAGACCCAAGAATGAAACGGTGGGGTTGACGCCGAAATATAGGGCAGCAGCACCACCGACTCCACAGAGCATGGCAAACAATGCCGCCGCTCGGTTCGAAACCAGGCCCCTGACCAGCGGTCGGTTTCTTGTTCTCGACATCTTGGCATCGGTGGAAGGCTCGTAGAGCATGTTGAGCGTGTTTGCGCTTGCAGAGCACAGCGCAGTTCCCGTTGTCAGGAAGAAGAGCGTCAATGGGCTCAGGCTAGGCGTCTCGGTCATCGTCGGCGTCAGCATCTCGGGAACCGGATACAGCGCGTATGGTGCCATGGCCGACAAGACGACGAGGACCGTCAGGCGGGGTTTTGAGAGGGACAGAAAGGTGGAAATCGTTCGGCGGAGGGAGTCTTTAGGCTGCGACGCCGCGGCTGAGGTGAGGAGAGAGGAGGCATCGGGAGGCAGAGGAGCTTCGGAGGACGAGGATTGAGCAAGGGCTTGCTTGCGTGCTTGTCGTCGGCGGTGAGGAGCGAGATCTTCGAGTGACTGAGGAGTTTGCGACGCAGCGTTTGGTGGCGGGGTTGTCGAGGTTGAGGTTGAGGTGGAGGTTGCCCGCGAATTGCGCCTTGAAATGACAGAGTCAAGGCAGCTGGATCTGGCCAGCAGTCGGTTCTGGAGGAAGAAGACGGCGCCCAGCGGCGCATTGGCGCTTCGAGGCGCTTTCAAGCCTGGGCTGGTGGAAAGCCATATTCGCGATGCTGCAGCCGGCAATAGAGCTGATGCCGACGCTGATGCTCGGATGCTGCGCCTGGACAGCAGCTGGAGCTCCGGCGCAAGAGCCAAGATCAATGGTGACCGCATAATCGCCGACTATCAGAGCGCATGGCGTCTCATGCAGGCCTCAATCCATCTCCCGCCGTTTTTGCTGGTGATTATTGTCTCTTGCGGCGTCGGCGATGGCGGGCTATTTTCAGCACTGATCGGCTGATAGCTTTGGAGTTTTTGTTGGTTTTACTGCATTCGGGTATCGGACGGGCGCACGTGTTGTATCATGTGACTGACCTCGTCCTCATCCCGAGGCAAGTGGTTGAGAGCTTGCTCCTTCTATTATTGTTTCGTTGGGTACCTATGTACCTACTATGAGGAAAATGTCCCAGCCTCAGAAGCAGATTATCCATTTCTTTCTTCTCCAAAATTCTGCGCAATCCTCAGAGACAACATGATCGTGGGCCTACTGAAGGGTGACTTGCAGCCTACGTCTGGGTACCTGGTGACGGCAGTTCTTGCGTTCGAAGAGTAGGTATCTGGCTGTAGACGGACCTTCTCGAATGTCCACTTCACTTCATTTTCCTTTCGTTTCTGGAAGATGCTCATTGGAGCGGCAGTGTCCATTGTTCAAATGTATTTGGTTGCTATTACATCACAGGAGACGCGCCTGTTTCGACCATCTTTCGACTTGTGAAGAAAGTAAGTGGCTCCTTTGAAGACCGACAACAAGAGTGCTGACCCAAAGGTAGAGGCATTGTCTTCACGTCTGGGCGGAGCAAGCATTGCAAGAGAAGGTAAAGCCCAGTCAAAAGGTTCTTTCGGCTGTGGCTCACGAGAATTTCCGAAAGCAGCATCAAAGAAGGTGTTCCAGATATTTCACGACATCAGTGCGCCTGCAAGGAACCGCCTTTCACCAACCAGGAGTTGCTATTCATGCTGAGCCATTATCGGACCAACAAAGGGTCGAACCAAGGAAACCTGAGACGAAGGCAGTCGATCAGCGAGACAGCAAAGACTAATTGAAGACGGACGCAATGACGCGATTGGTTTTCCCCAGGAGTCGTGACGCCCGGATATCGGTAGAGTATAGATCATCTCTCGAGCATCAGCGAAATGTAACTGACTGCTGCTTGAACCGCTACTATCTACCATGGCGTTGACGAGATGCTCAAAGGAACTGCAATTTTGCCGTATGTGAGTCTTGGTCAAGGCGTATACGTGAACTAGAACTGGAGTCGATGTTGCTTTCATCCTATTGACTGACCCTCACAGGATTATGTGGCTGTCGCATGTGCGTCTCCTATTCCTGAAGACTCGAACGACAAAGGAGTCTTGAGACAAGCTTCAAAATACAATGGTATTGCAACAAAGACGTTTATCCATAACCCAAAAATAACCTTACGGTGCTTGCTACTCCTGGCATACCAAAACCCATATATAGTTTCAATTCCAGGTCAATGCCTCTGGTTCCGCGAGTCCACCTTTGACGAGTTCTGATCTTTTTGCTTCCCTTATGCTTGCACCATTCTCTTTCGAACCCCTATCAGAATTACCCCATGTTCTTATACTATTGCTGCGACATTGCCAAAGTGAATCGCAGTCACCTTTTCTCTATTTTGATTGTCCCCTAGAGCACTTGCTTCATCAAAGAGAGCAGACTGACATTGACATCCTGGACACCCTACTAGCATGGAGCCAAAAGCAGGCGTCCGAGAAGCTCTTCTCGGTGGCTCCAAATGCGTCTCAGCAGTCACTGAAGAAGAAGCCCAGAGGCGAGTTGACGTCGCCGTTTCTCCCAATGACAAGAAATGGGTTGATGTACATCAGGTGTTTCGTGATCTCCTGGCAGACAGCGACAAAACCATCGGTCAAGTTCTTTCTGCCTTCTTTACGCCCCACGAGATTCGCCTGTTCACCCTATCTCAGTCGGCCATCCTGAGAGCCATACAACAGGACTACACCTACCGATTCCACCGACTCTTGCGAGGCCGATTCAAAGGCCTTACGCCAGACATCCCTACTAAGTTGACGATGCTGTACTTTGGACTTCCTACTGAGCCAGAAGATCTCTCATTGACTGGGACGACTCGTGGTATGGAAGTGCCAAAGCTGAAGCCGTCACGAGGCGCTGTTGATCCGCCATTGCATTTTCTTACCGCGCATCAAGAGCGCAATTGGGGGGATGAGACATTTCTAGGTAAGTTTTTTTATTGACTCGATTCTGAGTGACTCGCCTACTGATTGCTTCTAGTCGAAAAGGACTCATATCCCCCGAGACCGTTCCGACACTTTCTGAAGAGACCACCGTTCATTCTGAGGGAAGAGCAACTCAGAGATGAACAGCCATTTGTACACCTTCGAGGAGGTGGAAGAGACGACGACAGCGACTGGGCTGAGGACAATTTCAGCGGCCTCAGCTCCAGCTCCAGCGACAGAGATGACGATGAAGGCGGCAGCGATGCAGATTTTACAATGGAACATCAGCCCGGCCGCATTGAAATTGGTTCCAACGCAGAGTCTGAAGACGTCAACATGCAAGAGACGGGCAGTGATGAAGACATCTCCTCAGAGAAGCAGGCAGCCCCTCAAAGCGGAAACTGGATCAACCTCTATGGGTTTCAGGGACGGGTGCCCTTCGTCTCAGGAGACCGGCAGACGTACGAGGATGCCATCAGAAGGTTGCTATCTCTGGGGCCTCAAGACTGCGAAGACTTCTCCCTCGTGCATTTTGACGACAATGCTAACACCATCGGCACAATCCACGACACCCTCCCCCTCAAGCGCGATAGTACAACATTGCACTTCATCGCCGAAAAAGTCCCCAAGGGAAGAAGGTTCCCTCCAAGCAGTCGGCACACGTTCTTCATCAAGCTTGAAAAGGAGTCAGTTCCCGACCATTGGCAGCCCAGCGAGGAACAACTCAACACCACTGTCTCTTGTGTTCTCTACACCCCTGACGGAGAAAATTCACAAATGACTGGGGCTCCCGCTTCGTGTTGCTATTTGAGTTTCCCGGGTCCTCACGGCTCTCGGCCATCTCAGGAAGCAGTGCGTGGATGGGGTGCTGACCAGTGCAACAAATACTTGAAGACCGCCTTCGAGGTCCTGCTGGGCCAACCCAAGGGCCCGTTCCACCATGCATTCTTTCGGCTCGGTCAATGCGATTCTGATTTCGCCACTGCTCCTCCACTTTATGGGTTTTCTGCTTTCAGCTCTTCCGACATCCTGTCGCTGGTTCCATCCGGCGATGGAACGCTCTCGAGCCTGAAATGCAACAAGCTTGGCGATAAGGAGATTGCCTTTGTGCTGCCTGGCTTCGGATTTACTGGCAGCGTACAAATCGACAAGAGCGGCAAAGATACTGTCACCAACTTGTTGTCTTTCATCCGACAAATGATCTCTTCAGCCTTCGGCGACAGCGTCAAGCACCTCAAGTACGTGCGCTTGCTCGATGGTCGCGCAACGGTGGGCCCCAAAATCAACAGAAACCAGGAATATTATTCCATCCGAATGTCTGACGATATGCCCCAAAACTCCGAGACCAGCTTTGCTTCAGCTTTGTCCAAGATTGTCGCTGCAGGCAATCCTTTTGTTCTTGTGTATCCAGAGTGGGAGCTGGGCCAGAGCTTCCTTGCTACATCGGGAGACGACGGAACCGAGCATCGTGTGCGACTGCCTCCTTTGTCTTCAACACTGGATGAGCTACGGCGTTCGGTGACTGATCTGATGTCTCGCGCTGGGCTTAATCCCAAACGCCACGAACAGCTGCACGCTGGTGATGCCTTCATCAGCATTCAACCCCGGTTCGACTATGAGCCTGCGAGTGCCCAGGTTGACGCGCCGTGTTTCTTCATCGGACCCGAAGCCACAGACGAACAGTGGTTCAGCATTCGCGCCAGGATTACGACTTCTGCGGCCAGCATCAAGATTCACGACTCGGAGGCATTCGATTGGCGGGCTCAGGTCGACAAGCCTTGTGTCTGGGGTCCACGATATGGATCCATCGCGGGCGTCAAGTCTGCGACCAAGAACCCCGAAAAGGGGGTGACGAAGAGACAGAACAGAGGGGAGCATGTCCAGAAGGTCATCGATGATGCAACCCAGGAGAATGTCAGCAACCTGTTTGAAAACGCGGTTCGAGAGCCAGTCTTCACTTCGGCCGCTTCCAATGGAGAGGGAAAGCCCGCGAACAAGACTCATGCCAACCCGACCACGATCCCTCGTCGTTTGGGAGCTGCAGCAGGCGGTAGCAATCTGCGGCAAAGGGCGTGGGCTGTGCAGCCCAGCATTTCTGACAACTACGGACGGCTTCCACGGCTGGCCAACTCCGGCATTCAGCTTCCGGCATATGCGCCTCCTCTTGAGCACATGCTTCGCACAGGCCCCAGGATGCCGATGATATCAAAGGCTATCCTGACGCCCACTGAGCAAGGGGAACTACAGCGCATCGCCTGGGACTTGCGTGGCCTGTGCCTTAAGCGCACCATGAGATGCCCGTATGAGGGTTGCCGATTCGCCTACCGAATTGACAACCAGCAAGCCGTGATCAGGCATTTGGAGGCTTCCCATACCGGCAGAAAGTGTATGTGGTGCAACGATGTCATGCTGGGACATTGGAACTCGGCAAAGGTTCACCGGCATATGAGAGAGAAGCATAGGGATATGCTCATGGAGGCGCTCGGTGTGAACAAGGCCGCGATCCGGCGGTTCGACGGCCAAGGAACCATCACCATACCCCTGAGAAAGGTGGAGAGGCATGATAAGCCTCCGCCCACGGACCCGGCCTCTGGTGCAATGGATGTTGAGGAGCCAAGGTCGCATGTGGGCGACCCCACGAAGAGTTCCGGGTTCTGCGATCGCTGCGGCGGCGAGGCCAGCTACCCCAATGCTGGCGAAAGGGCGAATCATGATGCCCAGTGCAATGGATCCAGCGCTGTGTCCGGTAAGTATTGCCTCTACTGTGGCCAAGGGTTCGAGAGTACGACCACTCAGGCTGACTGGAATCGCAACGCAGCTCATATGGCTGTGTGTTATGGAGAGAAGGGGGGCGCCTCGTCTCTCCTGCAAAAGCCAGACGTTGCCGCGTTCCGCCAGCAGCAGAAAAACCTTCGATTGCAGGTCGTGGAAGCCGGCTTCGACGCCATTGAGTCTGACGAGGAGGAGCGTGGCCCGGAAGACATGGACGTCGATGATGCCCATGAACGGCCCGGACGACCAAAGCCTGCGGGAAGTCCGAAGGAGGGAGGACGAGTACAAGCTGCGGTGGGCCACCTGGTGGACGAGTTCAGTCAGTCATTGAGCGCAGCAATGGAAACTGCGGGAGCTGGTCACAAAGCGCCCCTGATTACCACTCTCAATCCGAATGTCCGTCGCTATGACCAGAGGGCTCTCCGAGACGTTCTGCTCAGACAAATGCCCAAGAGCCCATCGGATGAACACACGACAACATCTGCGGATAACACCCCCGACAGCAACACCCCTGATCAGCCCTCAAGCCGACCATCAAGCCCAGATCCATTGGCAGAAAAGGGCGAGAAGAAGAAAGGCGAGTCTCATGTTCAAGGAGCGGTCAAACTCTTTGAGCTCGAAGATGATTCTGTAGATTCAGACTCTGGTCCAGACGACGGGTCTGAATTCGGAGAAGAAGACGGACGAGCTGAACATGGCTCGGACGACGAGTCAGACGCCGAACTCCAAGGCAATGCGGCAAGCGCGAAACGCCGCAAACCGAGAGGCAGACCGCGAGGAAGGCAGGGCGACCGCGACTACAAGTACGAAGCCGATGAGGACGACGACGAAGATAGCGAGAGCGACGTGGATGGACAGCGAGCCAGGCCGCCTCGACGTGATCCATCTCCGAACTGGCACAGGGTGCTCGGGCCCGATGACCCGGATTTCGAACCGACTGACGAGTATTACTGCTCGAAATGCTTCCGCAAGGCTCCCAAGAAGCACAACAGGGACAGGTCGCCACTGGGAAGAACCAAGGAAATCGAGGTAAGCCACCTCCCAGAAGCAGCCTTTGTGTCTAGATGAACTGACATGCCCTTCTCCATAGCTTCACTACGATTCCACCCGCTGCTGCGGAATCCGTCGCGGCATAGGATCCATCAAGCGCCTCCCCAACCGCAGCGGCTGGATCCCCGCGAGCATCATGCCCAAGCCCCTGACCAACCTCCGCAAGCAGTTCCTCCGGCGATACCCCTCCTACGCGCGCACGCTGTACCCCCTCCACGCCACCAACGCCAACGGCTCCTACTGGCGCTCCGACCCTAACAACGACGACAACCAAGACTGGTGGTCCATCCCCTGGCCGCCGTACAGAGGCTTGGCTCCTTTGCCCAACGGCTGGGTTGCCCCTGACGTGGCCGATGCTCCTGTTGCTGGAAAGGCCCGTCAGCAGTTTCAACTGAAGCCGGTGGCGGATCCGACGTATCGCGATGGGAAGGGCGATGTCACGGAGTCTGATGACGATGATGAGGTTGAATCCGATAAGGACACTCATGGAAAGAGGAAGAGAAAGAGCAGGCCTTCTTCGGCATTCACAAGCAGAAAGGCCGCTCCCACACCTTCCAAGGAAGCCCAGAAATCCACTCCGAAGAAGGCAGACAAGGTGAATGCTCAGAGGCCATTAAAGAGGAGAAAGACGCCCATGCTGCAGAAAGTCTTGAAAGCGAACGCTGCGGCATCGAAGAAGGTGATGAAGAAGAAGAAGGACACGGAAAAGGTGGTGCCGCCGGTCAGGCGATCGACGAGGAAACGCCAAAAGACGGGATAAAGATACTGCGCTGGCCGCAGGATTTGTGTCATGGATTGGTGTGTTTGGTGTTTTTGTCACTGATTTGGTAGAGTTGTTACTTGCCCTTGGAAGCGTTTCGTGTTGAAGCAGGTTATTGTTTGTTTTGCATTTCATTGGAAGAGGCGAAAAGAATGTTTGGAGTGTTACTTGCATCGTTGTGAGTTTCATGAACAGATGGACGTTGCTTTGTTGTTGTGCAGTTATTGTGTCTAATATATATGTATCGTTGGGTTTATTCATCTCCCTTTTACGCCCGAAGCCGCAACGCGTGATCCATATATGCCTCTCGAAATGCCATCAACAAATTCCCTATCAACAAATGCCCATATACACCCATTCCGCTTCGTGAGTTCAATGAAGAAATTCCCCCCGCAATGCTTTTCATGCCATGGCAAAGGGAGACCCGAAAGAAAGAAAAGAGAAGAAAAGTTGCAAAGGAGAAACATCACAGGCTCTCAATGGCCCTGAGCAAAACGTCCACCCCCTGGGCCCCCACGTCCCCCTTATCCTCAAGCAGCGAACCGACGTCGCTGAGGATGCCCAGCGGAATGTAGCACCCCGTCTTGGCCTTGTCGAGGCTGTCCTTGAGACGGCTGGTGTGCTCCCATTCCTTTGCGGCGATCTCAGCTCTCCTAATGACGCGGTCCGAGATGCCGCACATGGCGGCGCAGTGCATGCCGAAACTGCCCTCCGCGACGCCATCTTCCAGCTTGTACAGGAACGTGATGCGGCGCTCTGCGTCGTCGACGTGGATCTGCATGCGGCGAGCACGAATCTCGGGATGGTTCTCAAACTCGGTGGCGAGAGAGTGGTAGTGCGTCGCGAAGAAGCCGATGCAGCCGATGTGGGTTGCCACATGATGCAGGACAGCTTGCGCGACGGCGACACCGTCGTATGAGCTCGTGCCTCGACCCAGCTCGTCGAGGATGACGAGGGAGCGGGGAGTGGCCTCGGAGAGGATCTTCTTCGTCTCGGAGAGTTCTACGAAGAAGGTGGATTGCGCGGCAAAGATGTTGTCGTTGGCTCCCAGACGGGACATGATGCGATCAACGGGGGTGAGGCGAGCCGACCTGGCCGGAACGAAGCAGCCAACCTGAGCCATGATGACGGCAATGCACGACTTTGGCGAGGTTAGATTCTGGACGGAAAGAAGGAGATGTTCTTGGGGAACGGAGATGAAAAAGCTTACCATTCTGAGAACCGTCGACTTACCAGCCGCGTTGGCACCGGTAAGAAGGTTAATCTTGGCCTGGTCACCACCGAGCTTGATGTCGTTGGGAATGAAGTCGTGCACCGTGTTGATCATGCAGGGATGTCGCAGCTCTTCAAACTCCAAGACGCTGCGCTCCTCTTCGACAAACTGCGGCCTGCAGCCTGGCTCTCCAAGGGACATGGATGCCTTGGCAAGACTAACCAGGCAGTCCAGCTGGGCAATGATTTTGATGGCTCTCAGCCACGTCTCGTAGTCAACGTCAAACTTCTTGCAGAAGCGCGACGCAACTTCCCGGATGAGCTGGGAGTGAGTCTCCTCGGCCTCTTGGAGTTCTCGGACAAGAGTGGTGAGCTCGGTGAAGTACCACCGCTTGACGTCCTTGGTCGCAGACATTTGACGCCAGCTGGAAGGAATCTTGACACTCTTGGGCGCTTCGATTTGATAGATTTCTTTGCCGATATCGGTAAACTTGAGGGTTTTGCACTTGAGCTCCGTCTTCTTTTCTGCCAGCAAATCGTCCAGCTGACTCTTGATCTCTTCGATTCGAGCCACGCTCGCGTCAAAGTCTTCGTCCACGCCGCTCTCTGGAATCATCAACTTCTCTTCCCTGGCCCTCTGCCGATCGAATGCCGTGCTCCAGTAAGCCAGCGGCTCCTCAAGGTTGGGCATGGATGAGATCAGCCTATCGAGCAGGCCATTCCCACCCTTGAAGGCGCCGACAAGAGTCATTGTGTACTCGATTTGCTCGAAACCCTCAAGGACGCGGACAAAGTCTTCCGGTTTGCAAGCACCGGCGTGGATGCGCGAGATGAGTCGCTCAAGATCCGGCATCTTGACGAGCTGAGAGGCGAACTGCTCGCGAATGGACGGATCGGCATTCAACAACTCGACGGCATCTAAACGCTCGTTGATACGATCAATGTCGCATAGCGGGTGAGCAACCCATTGGCGGAACAGACGCTTGCCAAAGGGAGTGATGCACTTATTAAGTAGACCAAACAGGGTGCCGTCAGTGTTGCCATTAACAGTGTTTGAAAACAGCTCCAGGTTGGTCAGAGTCTGGCCATCCAGAACAAGGGTGCTATTCTTCTGGATGGGTTTGTACACCTCAAAGTTGCCCTGAGATAGCAAGGGGGCCTCCAGCTTGAGGAATCGGAGATAGGAGACAAGGCCGCCAACGGCAGACATGACGAGATCGTTGTCTTTGAGTTCCTGGAGGGCTTCTGGCCACACCTCTTCTCCGTCTTCCTCTTTGACAAAGTATTTTCCGCAGGCGAGTTCTCGTCTGGAGGTATCGGCATCCCAGAATTCTGTGCCTGGTTTTAGGTGCGTCCATATGGTGGTAGGGCTCGTGTTGTTCTTGAGGATGCGAAGAGATTTTGTGGACAGGCCGGACTTTTCAAGCAAAAGCTCCCGAGGGCCGATTTGAGCGACCAATGTTTCAAACTTGGTCCGATCAACGTCGTCGACGAACCCGGAGAGAAAGAATCTGCCAGTCGCAGTATCGGCGAAGGCAATACCAAAGGCTGGCAAGTCGTCCACCACAGATTCCTTGATGGCGACGCAGTACGCAGCCATGTCGTCCTGGAGCATGCTGCCATCAACCAGAGTTCCCGCCGTCAAGATGCAGCCCAGCTTTCGGGAGATGACCTTGTCAGCCTTCTTGCCGCTCTTGTCCTGCCGCTCTCTCATCTCCTTGCCCAGGTTGGTCTCCATCTGCTCTACACGGGCCACCTTGTACTGCTTCGCAATGAACTGGTTGACCCAGTGGTCAAGGGAGCCCTCGGGGACGCCGACCATGCGCATGTTGACTCGATCCGTCATCTTAAAGTCAAACTCCTGGTGACCAATGGTTGCGTCCTTTTCGTAAAGCTCGTAGAACTTGCCCTTCTTGAAGAAGACGATTGTGTCCCAGAGATCTTGCTTAATCTCCCAGTACTGCTTCTCAAAGGGAGAAAACTTGGCCCACGCGCCTGGAGGAATGAAGATGGTGCGGGGGTCATAATCTGGATCCGTGGGCGGACGCTTTTCCTTGTCTCGAATGTTAGCGAGCCAAGGGTAACGCTCGTCCGGCTCCTTCATGTACGCCTTTTCCTTCATCTTGGGGTCCTTTGTCACGACTCGATCCGCCGGTGTGACGACGGGCTGCTTTTCGGTAGAATCCGGGTCGTAGGACCACTGCTTCGCCGTGGAGGTGGCGGGAAGGTCATCCAAATCCATATCATCGAGAGTCGTCGTGATCTGTTCCGTATTCTCCTTGGTGGATGGCGAGATATTGGTGCGCTTGCGCGCTGACGAGGGTTTCGACGGACGCTTCCTCTTCTTGGATCGAGAAGTCTCTCCATCAGACTCGTCCGACACGACAAAGTCATCCATGTCATCTGCATCTGTTGTCAGCTCTTTGCGTCTCTGGCATTGGCGAGAAGGGCGTGACAATACGAACCCTCTTCTTCTTGCCCGGCCGTCTCGCTCCCGCCGTATTCATCTTCGTCGTCGACGACGTTGTTGCGGGCCCTACCACGCCGCCGAGCCTGCGAAGCCGCTCCGTAGGCGAAGGGTTCATCCTCATCCGAGGACTCGGCATAGTTGATGGCCTTTTTCCCCTGCACAAGTTGGTCAGCAACGGGTGACTGGAGAATTGCAAACAAGGAGACGCAAACCTTTCTAACTGGGCTGCTCGGGGCCATGTCGCTATCCGAGGCCTTGATCGACCTGCTCTTGGTTCGCTTGACGGTCGACTCCGTGTTCTCCTGCGAGCTCGGGGGCTCTGGAGCATCGCTGGAGGGCAGCGGGGTGGAGAGCTTGGTGGAGGGCTTCGCCTTGGGCAGAGAGTTGGCCTTTGTCTCTTTGAGAGGGGAGGAGTGCTGGTGATCGGACGAGACCTTTTCTCGGGCTGCGGAGGGCGCCGGGACGGGCGACGACTTTTGGAAGAAGGACATGATGGATTTCTGCTTGGTCGAGGAGGGGGCTGCCGCAGCCGGCCGGGCGGCCTTTGCTGGCGTGCGAGCAGCGCCCGCTGCCTTGTCACTGGGCATCGTGATTCAGCGCAGACCGAGCACGGCGATGCAACAGCGACGGAAGCGGAGGAGAGGAGAGAACGGCCGCGCAAGAGATGCGCAGCAGATTGGCAATTCTTTGGGAGCAGACGAGGAACGGACGAGTATCAATGGTGGAAAGATGTTGTTTTCAAAGAATAGACCGCTTAAGAAATTGACAACCCAGCAGCCAAGCGGCGAGCTGAGGACTTAACACAACGACATGGGATCGAGCACAGAAAACCGAGAGAGAGCGAACCATGGACCCTTGCAAGAGAAGAGTGGCAGATGCACCGCGTCGCGATCGCGTCTCGACTCGATAACCGCTGCCGATTGGCCTTATCTCGCGTAAAGTGGCGCCAGATACACAGGCATACTGTCTTGCGCACTGTACCGTTCGCTGGAGTACGATGCTTGCTCTCTGCAAGAGAAGCCACTAGATTACAGGTTCCTTGGATCCTTGCATCCTCCGGGATCAACTTGGACTCTTAAGCAGTCAGCAAATGGACCAATTGAGCAATAATCCATCAAGAGATGAGCTCTTGAGGTTTGATTCAAGAGCTGTTGAGAGTAGTGGCCTCTACTATATCAGCCATCTACGCCTTGCCCCGTGGTCCCAAGCTCAGCTCCCCGCCATCTTGCTCGACATCCATCTCACAAACTTGCCCAGAAACAACATGCACCAAAACAGATAATATCGCCAGCCGGTGCTGTGGGCGGTCTCGATAACTCGTCTTGACCGCTTCAGGCACTGTGCTGCCCTCGGCACGCTGACCTCGTCATATGCCTTGACGGCCTCCTCTAGGCTTCTGTGCTTGCACATCTGCTTTGCCAGTTCCCATCCATCCGCCAGTGCCAAATTGGCCCCAATCCCTGCAAACGGGCTGAGCGCATGATTGCTGTCTCCGGGGAAGATGGCGGGCAAGGTCGCTATCTCGCTGTGACGGAACGGCTCCTTGTCTCGCGAGTTCAAGAGCAACACTGTCTCGGGATCCGTCCGCTTGACAATGCTGGGAAAGGGCTCGGCAATGTGCGATGCAAGCTCGAGACTCTCGTCAATAACAGCCTGAGCTTGCTCGACTGAGCCACGATCCAGACTGGGCACCCGGTCCCCCATCTGGCCAACAGTCCACAGGATCCTCTGCTTGTCGATGGGAGAAACGAAAGCAGATACGCCGGTGCGGGAGATGACAAACCCCCAGTCCTCACTCAACTGCGGCGGCAGAGACTCCTCAAAGCTTGCCACTCCTCCCCTAAGCACTGCGCCGTTGTCACAGAGAGAATCATCTGGGCGAAGGCTTTGTCGAAGTTTGCTGCTCGCCCCATCAGCAGCTATGAGGATGTCGCAGTCTTGCTCGCTCGCAGCGCCATTTCCGCTGACGACCTGGACTCTGAAGCGACCATCGGGGGGTTTTGTTGCAGAAACACATTGCGACTCCCAGTGGATGACACATTGATCGCTGAGATGGAACGAATTGTGTAGGATTTGGCGAATGTCTTCTCGAGCGATTCGAATGCTGGACGATGGGAGCCCGGGCGCGGGCTTCCTCCTGAAAGCGACCTGCTCCCTCCACTTCGGGTCCCAGATCTTGAAAGCACCGGCGCCATCAGCTCCCGAGGCAGCATGTCCGAGGGCTTCGTCAAGCAGTCCAAGGTTTCTCAACGCAACAAGGCCACCGGCGCCGTCATATCCCGTCAGAGATAGATTGTACGTCTCTCTTCGGGCAGCGACGTCTTGCGAATCACGCTCGTATATGATGATGTTTAGCTGGCCGTGCTTCGGACTCCAGAGTTTCTGAAGGCCGACAACAAACGCAGAGCCAGCAAGGCCTGCCCCTGCAACGACTATCGTCTTGTTCTCTAGAAAGTGGACAGGGTAGTCTCTATCGTCGTCGCTGGCCATTGTGAGAAGAAGATTTTCAAGCTGTAGAGACCGTTCTTGAGGAAACACGGGGCCACGTCAGGGGCTCAAGCATTTATAAGACCGCGCAGACACTCAAGCATTCTCGATTAAGACATGTCTCGGACATTGCTCTGTCAGAACAGTTTTACTTACATACAGCTTTGCCAGCGTTCTCGACCTTGTACAACAGTCCTACGTAATTTCGACGCCACAACACAGAGCCATGTTGAACTCGAGCCAGCACGAGGCTACATGTTACCAAATCAGACCATTCTGCTGCGAGACGATCTGAGCCGCCCTGGCATCCAATTGGGGCATCTCGTCTACATACACGGATTTCCATTCTGGGTGAGGCTTGTCAGCTTTCAAGACGAGAGATGCTGCTTTTAACGCTCGAAAACAATGGACCGCCAAGAGCTTAGCGGTGAGCGAGTGCCGAGATGGCAGATGCTCATGTGTTGGTTGTTAGCTCAGCTCAGGTGACGGGGCTTTCCGCATGCGGTAGTTCGTAAAAGAAGAGACGAGTTTCCCCCTTGGGTGAAACTGAGAATCGGGGTTCATGGTTCAAACATTGCTCATATGTATCTCCTTGTAGAATCGCAATGATTAAGAAGAGCAGCAAACACGTCTTGTCTGCGGGCATCATTTGACCGGAGATGGAGTCGGTGCTACACAGTTTAGTCGAGACAAAGTTGCCTAGCACACACAGCGGTTGCTTACAGCAACACAAAAGATGTTCGCTACCAATACGTATACGGAAGGGTTATAAAATTGAACTCTCGTTATTTGTATCGCGTGTCTATTTCCAAGGATCTGAAACGAACTCAACATGGTCAAAGTAAATACATGGCCATCTTTTACAGAGATTGAGCTTCTAACAACTCAGAAAGTCTTGATCACACACATCCAATTCACACCCGCTTTTCTGCGTGATGAGGCCAAAATTGACACCCGCACCCCGCCGTCGCACAGGGTCTCTGCCCCTCCAACTCTTTTCGACAGCCTTGGATGATATGGAAATTTCTTCCTCTCCATTCATCAACTTTTCGGTTCATCGTCGCTCAAGCGCCAGCATCCAGTCCTTTTGCGACACCCGAGATAATAATAGACGACCATGACAGAACTGTCCTCAGCCCCCGTCCTGTCAACGCCAGACGACCACCTCTTCGAAGCCGCCGCGCAACCCGAAACAAAGTCGACCCTCTCGCACGATGCGCTCCGAACAACATACGAGATCCCGCGCACGGCGGCCGAGATCCGACAAGGCGGGTGGAAGAGAGTCGCGCTCCAGTTCCCAGACCACATGCTCGTCGACGCCCCAAGAGTAGTCGAAGTGCTCAAGCAGGAGCTGGAAAACATAAACGCGGCGGAAAGCACTGATGACGGAACCAAGAGCTGGAGGATATGCATCCTGGCGGACACGAGCTACAGCGCCTGCTGCGTCGATGAGATTGCGGCCGAGCACGCGAATGCGGACGTCGTGGTGCACTATGGGAGGACGTGTCTGAGTCCGACGAGCCGATTGCCCGTCATTTACGTGTACACATCGCAAGAGCTGGATCACGATGCCGTCGTTGCGCAGTTCACGAAAGAGTTTGGCGACAAGGACACAAAGGTGGTCATCATGGCAGACTTGACATATCAGAACCACGTGGAACCGATATCGAATGCCCTCCGAGAACAGGGATACAGCAACATAGCAACGACGGAAGTCATCCGAGATCCCGCGGGCGTAATACCAAACAGGAAGATAGCCGGCGACCCTATAGACGAAGAGCTGCTCAAGTCGCATTCCCTATTCCACATCTCCGACCCTCCCGCCTCTCTGCTCCTCGCTCTCCAGTCCCGCTTCGCCTCTCTACACGTCCTCTCCGTACCGTCACCGTCCTCTCCCACCCTCGACAACCCGACTTTCCGAACAGCAGGGCTCTTGCGCCGGCGCTTTGCTCGCGTTCTGACGCTCGCCTCGGCGGGCGTCGTTGGCATTCTTGTCAACACGCTTTCAGTCTCTAATTATCTCTCGTCGATCGACTTGCTGCGGAAGAAGATTGCGGAAGCCGGCAAGAAGAGCTATACAGTCGTCGTAGGCAAGCTGAATCCGGCCAAGCTGGCGAATTTTGCCGAGATAGAGGGCTGGGTTGTCGTCGGGTGCTGGGAAAGCGGGCTGATCGAGGAGGACGCTGGCTACTGGCGCCCCGTCATTACGCCCTTTGAGATGGAGGTGGCCTTGATGAGCGAGGAAGTAAGGGTATGGGGCGGCGAATGGTGGGGAGGCATCGAGAAGCTGAAGCTGGCAGACGGCAGTCCGAAGAAGGAAGAGGAAGCCAACAAAGACAAGGAGGAGACAGATGCAGTAGCAGAAGACGGCGTCGAGGATGATGCAGATGATGACGAGTCTCTGCCGCCGGTGTTCGACCTGAGGACGGGAAAGCTCGTCAGCCACAGCAGACCCATGCAGCTCACGACCAGGAGCGCATCCCAGACGCAAAAGGTCAACGGCGAAGACGGGCCTCGGTCATCCGATGCGCTGGTCAAGAGAACAGCGGGCGAACTGGCCACCATTAATGGCGTGGCCAGCCCCGGCGCGGAGTATCTCCGATCTCAGAGGACATGGCAGGGACTCGGCAGTGACTTTAACGACGAGGCCAGCACGGCGATAGAGGAGGGGCGGAGTGGCATAGCGAGAGGGTACCATGTGGGTGAAGAGAGGGCAAGGCACTGATGCTGCTGTTTGGATATTCCGCTTGACAGCCACTGTGTGGGAAATTGCATTCATCATTGGCAGCGACATGTCATCATGGGTTTTCCATCGGCTGGCCCTCCCGCTATAGATATAAACTGTAAATAAAGACCACCTAAATACCCTCCCCCAAGATCAGCTTGGTAGTAAAACCACCAACTTAGCTGCGCACCATATATCCGTATATCGTCAAAATATAGCCATATAGAAAGAAACCAAATCGTTGAAAGCAATCGTGCCTCTCTTTCAATCATAAAATCATCAGCACTGCGCCTGACCTGCCCTGTTCCCAACCGAGCAACGTCAATCGTATACGCAGACATTGTCGTCTAGTCCCCTTTCTCCTCGTGAGATCGTCGCTGTCCTTTTTCCACCACCAGAGTCAACCTCTCCCCAAAACCAGCCTCATCACACATGATAACTCCGATCATACCCAGAATGCCGACTCCGAGACCCCGAATGGCTCCGGCGATGGCTATGCCTCCCACCATGACTATGCGAGCTCCTCCTCACCTCGCGCACAACATACTTGTTCGAATGACGATGCACCTCGCTGTCCCCATGCGCAAACGCCGCCAGCGCCGTCACCGCAAAAAGCACCGTATTGATAATCGCAAACGCCCACGACGCCTTCAACATGGCGCACGGCTTGTCCACCGACCACCTGAAGCCCGGAATCCCCACGTCGTGAATCCTGTAGTACCAGACTTCTCGCGATGACGACGGGTCGGCGCAGTCGGCCCACTGGATGCCGCGCAGGAAGTAGATGCCCGCGATGAGCGCGCCGAGGAAGCACAGGTCGACGAAGCTGACGAAGAGGCCGTTGTGCGAGGAGCGGCTGTAGGCGACGAGGGTGAAGAGGCACCATGCCAGGGCGAGGACGGTGACGATGAAGAGGACGAGGATGGCGTCGGGGGTGAGGACGTTTGCGTCGTTGAATTTGCCGACGAACCAGCTGAGCATGCCCACGGGGGGGATCTGGGGCCGAAGAGAGTCAGTGCTGGACTGTGTAGGGAGAGAGAGAGAGAGAGTTGAATGGGGTGAGGCGCTTACCAGGGTGACGATTTGGCAGACGCGAGTGCAGATGAAGACGAGTGCGAACAACATGCTGGGCAATGTATGTATGTCGCAGAAGCGACGGATGGCGATGCGACGACGTGCAATGAATTGAAGTGATCTGATTTGCAGCTGAGCAATTAAAATGGCCTCGAGTAGCACGAACAGCCCTTGCACCAGTCCAATCCCGGAACGAACGCTGCAGCAATGCGACAGCAAAGGAAGAGAAAACGAAAAGAGGCGGAATCTCAAAAAGTGCGGTGATGCGACCTCTACGCCGCTTTTATTACGTCTACCTTGCCCAGTACATTGATCCAGTGCCTTGCTTTTTTTCGCTGTGAGCCTATCAGTGCGTGCATATTGTGCACAGGGACAGGGACAGGACTTTTTGTTCCCCCAGTCCCCCTTGTCAAGAGCTATGAGTAGTAGAGGTAGTATATGAGGTGGTTGGGAAGCTTTCTTTGGGCAAGCAGAATATCATCTTGGTTGGTGGGGGGATTTAGAAGGGAACATGCCGTAACAAGATGTAAAACGACTCTTTTCAAGAGGGGGGTTTCTAGTCCATAGTGGTGGTTTGAAGCTGAAGAGAAACCTATCAGACGGCCAGAAACAACTCGAAGCGATGGACGGATGGATGCATCTCGATCGAAGCCTCATCGAGAGCGACAACAAAGAAGCTCAACTGAGCACTTCCATGTAATTGGCTGTGTGGAGCCGAAAAAAATGTGGCTGGACTTCGCCCAACTGGCCAGAGCTGAACCGCTGCCAGGGGAAAAGGGAAAAGAAACGTGGGTTTTCAGGTGGCTGATGAAGCCATGCGACCAACTCCAGCCACTCGATAAGCGGAGGCTGACCGCGGGGGGGTTGAAAGTGCGGGAAAGGCGTTTGGTCAACTGTTGGTGGTGGGTGTGGAAGCTTTGTTGCGGCAGCGGTATGTGATTGCTGTCCGTCTTTGATGAAGCAAATCAAAGTGCATTCCCTTCAGGTTGGCGCGGCTTTCAAGAGACTTCCTTTTAGAATATCTCAGCAATGTTACGATTACTTGCTGGAGCAACATGACTAGATTTATGCCAGGAAGAGCACACCGCCGTCAGAGTTGGTCCTCAAAACATCTTGGGCAGTATTATTTCGTACCTTACTACGGAGTACCTAGACCGCGCCGCTGCCACGTGTTTGGCTGTCAACGCAAGTCACCCCACACAAGCCCAACTGAGAACAGGCCCGTCCAAACGTGTGAGATACTTGCACAGAGCAATGTGGCGCATTGAGAAGAGTTCCAAGGGCGCAGCGCTTTGTCGTCGTAATTGTACGCGTTTCTTTGTCCCCGTCGCTCCACTTCTCGATCGAGAGACACTGTGGGGTCGGCACTCGGGCATCGAAGCGGCACCTGCACGGACTTCAAATGCCCGTGATGGTTTAGGAGACATCAAAATGCAAATAGCGACTGTAGTAGCTTATGTCACTGAGAGATAACCCACAAGTTGGCATCATATGTTAACAAATGTTTTCTAGTTTGATACTGTCGCCATTGGACTCCGGCATATTCAACAAGCAGTGACGTCTCATAACAAGCGTTTGACAAAAAAAATAATCGCACAAGGTGTAATAGGGTATCATCGTTCCAATCCAGACACTCAGCATGTCATCGCAACGCAACATCGCTTCGTTCCCTCCACAATCCACCCTTTCTCCTCATCATGTCTCATCTCCAATACTCGGCTTACACATTCGAGGGCGTAGTCTTGTCAGCCCGCGCGTGGCCCCTCAAGGTGGTCAAGCCCTCGAGAATCGACAATCCCAAGAAGCCCGCCCAAATGAAGAATCCAAAAGCGACTGCGGCCTGCGAGCACTGGCAGAAGGTGATGCCGTGGCACTCGGGCACGCCGATGAAGGCGGCCATGGCAATCGAGCCCGAGAACCAGAAAATCGTCGTGATGACGAGAATGACAAATGCGACAAGAGCATGGTAGAAGCGAGCAGCGTAAAGGGGCGTCAGGGCTAGCCAGGCGAGAACTAAGAAGCTCCAGACTGAGTTGAAGAGCATAAACGCAAAGGAAGCAGGCGACGAGTAGCCATAGCCGGAGGTGGCATCGACAACTGGGAGGAGGAGTCATGTTAGTCCGTGTAAGACAACCGGGGTGCGCAATCTACTTACGATAACCTGTGAGGCCAAGCTCAATGATGACCAGGACAGCAAGGACGATGTGAATAATGGTAATCATTCCAAAAGCCATGTTGGGCAGAGTTGTCGGCGAGCAGCCTTTCTTTTCGCTTTAGATTTGGAGGTTGCGCTTCTTGTTTCGTGGATTGCAAAATCAACGTCGCCAAGAGCTGAATTATTCGTGAAAACCGGCCGCAAACCGTGGGAGGAGAGGAGGGTTGTATTAATACTCGTAGCTCAAGAGCTACCGGCAGCTCTCGATAAGCGGGTGGCGTCGAATTGGATGCTTATGGCTGCGGACCAGGCAACTAGTCGCCGTGAGGGTGTGTCGGCTAAGATGGCGTGTGGTGACGGTCCAGTCAGTGGTGAGCCCTTGGCGGAAGGGGTCGGTTTCGGGCTAATTGGGCGTTTGGGCGTGAATGCGTGCAAGATGCTTTGCGAGCGGTTGACTGCTGTTGGTGATTGGCGAGGGATGAGGATACGCGAGAGGTCAGATGTAGCGGCGGGAGAAGAGTGCGAAGGGTCGAGAATGAAGAGAAACAAAGACAAGAAACTTTCAAGACACGAGAGGGTTTGGCTTCTATTTAACAACCTGAACTGGTGATTCACGCACAGCAACCGCTACCTTACCTCCAAGTAAGTCAAACACAATCCTCAGCAGGAAGCGCGGATGATGTCATGCGATGTGGCTTGTCGCTACGTCACAAACAGGGCAGCATTAGCGGGAAACCCAGCAAGAACCAACGGATGACGACCGCTTAAGCGCCAGCTCTCGTGTTTCACGATGCCACACTCAAGTACCCCCCAGGTATCGAGTTAAGTCTTGTCGAACTCTTCAGCTCCACCGGAAGCTGCTAAGGCAGCTGCAAAAACTGGCAGATGATCAAACAGTACAGGTTGAAAATGCGCACTGATGATGAAAGCAGACAAGCCGCGAGCCGAGTCACCTTTCTGTTGCTGTGACCAGCCCGGTTTCTCCAAGGCAGGAGAGAAGATGGTATGATGCTTCAATTTACACGCCGGGCCTTGATTGGGTGACGAGTGGCTGCGCTATGCAGCTCAGAATTGGCGTGGCCTGCCTACGTGCCGATGACGGCGCGGAGTGGCTGATGTTAAGCCGTGGCCTCTGCAAGAGAGGGGATGTTGATGAGAACCTCAAACAGAAGCGAGGGTTCTCAGACGCAGACACTGAGAGGTGAGCTTGACCTGTCGAAGGCTGAATGGCTGTGCGTCGTTGTACGTGTAACAGGACTTTGAGTACTTCCCTGCTGCTGCTGCTATTTTGAGAGTTCTACAGAGGCCCTCCGCGCTTCACATTCCTATTCCTCTCGTCGAATGGAACGCTCGCCTACTCTCGTTGATTGGCCAGTCTGGAATCAGATTTGACACATCTGCTAGTTGCAGAATCTCCACTGACAAGGGCCAGCGTATTCGCACTCGCTGAGACGCCATAGGCCAGGGGATATTAACAGCCACACAGGCACAAGCCACAAAACAAACGGGACTGTTCAGCTGCCATGGAAGGAGCGCACCGTCTTACCCGCGCAGTTGCCCTCGCTTTGCTGCCCACGACGAGTTAGTGCTAGAAGTCTCTCGACTCATTTTTTATCCCACGAAACTGCAACACCACCAGCAAAACGAAACAAAACGATATTCTCGAGATGCAATGCAAAAACGAAAAAAATGAAAGACACTCGATCCAGCCAGGGCTCGAACCTGGAACCTCTGCCACCGGAAAGCAACGCGCTACCATTGCGCCACTAGACCGTTTGATTGCATTTGATGCTTTCGGCTCGAGGCAAATTGGCTCATGAAGATGCTGGAGGAGCATGTTGAAACAGATCCGAGTCGATCGATTGGTTCAGCTATGGAAACTGATGGGTCAAGGTTCTCCGTTGAAGATGGAGTAGACGGGTAACAGACCATTCGATGTGGATTCTGCTCGCACAGGTAAAGGTTTCCATTTGTGGAGCTTGAAGCTCTTCTCTGATGTAAGTTAACAGCTTTCTGGACAAGCCTTGATTGCAAATGTGCTCCTCCTCTCGTCGAGTGCGATATTGATCGAACCACGAAAGTGGAAGAGAGCACATCCTATAGCTCATAGACGTCTAGAACTGCAACGACTGACCATGAATCGCCATGCTTACAAAGTGCACAAAGCAGCTCGACGCCTCCACGTGCTTGGACATGAGACGGAGTATCAACATATCCCCGGATTTGTCAGCCCGCAACTCGTCAAGCAGATGAGTAGCAGATGCCCTCCGCTGCGCTGGTTCGGATCAGATGCATCCTGGCTTCTTCTAGCCCGGATTATGGAGATTCTGCTCGCCGATGCCCAGTCAATGGGGGCCGTCAGAGGGGCGGCCGACCCCGGCCGCCCACCGGCTTCGACAAGTCCGCCAAAGTCCGCGACTGGGGCTCCGGGGCCAAGTCCGAGCATCACGGCAGCCATCCTTTAGCCAAACCATCATACTTTGAACCATACCTTGTACATCTTTACTTTGAGAAACTCCAGCTCCCGTACTTTAGTGTTCAGCGTTCTAGGGATTCTGCGAATCATCGGTTACAGATAGTTATGGCTACAAATCAGCAGTCGCCTGAGAGTAATGAGGCCCGCACACTTCCCCGGGCGGACAACGTTTGCCTGTCTTGCCGCCGCAAGAAGAAGAAATGCGACAAGTCGTTGCCTGGCTGCCTGCAATGTAAGAGGTACGTGATTGGGGAGCTTTCAGCCTGTACCTCATTCTGGGTTGTTGGGTTGGTTGATACTGCCCAGGCTCACAAGTCTAGACTGCATCTCCAATGCATATACGAAGGTGCCGAGAGCGTGCCGGTGATGGAGGAGTTCCGCCAGCTGCGGAAGAGGCTCAAGCTGTTTGAGGAAATGCTCATTCCTGGCACTTCCAAGGTGTCCAATCCCACGACTCGTCTAGTTGTGGATCTATCCGCTCCGGGCACGGCAGTTGAGCGAGGCGTGACTGGCCATGAAGCGGATCTTCTTTCTCGACTCGAGGCGCTTGCCTCAAAGTTGAATGTGGGCGAAGAGGTCCATCAGCTGCTTCAGTCGCACCCAGGAGAGATTTACGGGGTGTCGCAGATATACTTTGACAATATCCACAGATGGTTGCCCATCATGTCGCAAAAGCTCTTTTACAGGAGATTGACCGAGTTCAGCAAAACACAGCGCCCAGACTTTGCTCTCCTCTTGCTGAGCATTGTCCTGTCTATCCACTGCCCCGCGAGTGGCACAACGCAAGAGCCGCTGTACAGGGCAGTCCGCTCGACATTCTGGAGCTTGAACGCAACCGTAGATGCATCTCTCGAGATGGTCCAGTCTGGGGTTATACTCTCCTGCTACGAGTACGGGTTTGGTATGTACAAAGAATGCTACAAGACCATTGGCGTATGCGTGCGGATGGGCCAGTTGATGGGCTTGCAGGACGAGAAGCCGCCATCAGATGAGCTTCAGTACAGCGATGAGTGGATACGAAGAGCGGAGAGATGCAATCTTTGGTGGGCACTGGTCATACGTGACAGGTTGGGACATTCTCATCATGCAAGTGTGGGCGGCTGATACTGACGGGCCGCAGGTCAACCTTGCTGCATGATACTACCTTGACCAAGGCTTTAACAAACAGTCACGATTCCATGCCGGAACACCTTCCCTTTGAGGCGTTTGACCTTGATCCCTCGTTTTCTCGGCTGGGTGACGGTGTCGTCACTCGTGATAAAGCGCCGGGCATCTTTGGCTACCAAGCAGAGGCGTGGCGGTTGTTCGACAATACAGTGGCCTTCCGCCGGCGGCTGACGAAGGGTGATGAGGCACCGGACCGTCTGGGAGAAGATCAGATGCAGATAGATGCACAACTTCAGAGCCTGATGCGAGCCCTCGTCGATTTGTCTGGCGGTGCCACCTGTGGGTATTGCGAACCGTCTGCTACCGTGCTCGTGTAAGTGTGTGCCTCGGGGCTGTAACTCTGTCACTCGCGTCTGGCGAAACTAAATTTATCGCAGCTCTCTCCTATTGTTGCACACTTGCCATCCATTCCCAACGGTAGAATGCAGAAGCGAGCTCGGAAGCATTCCGCCACAGTGTTTCGTCACCTCGTCAATGGCTATCAAGACAATTGTCCGCATGGTTGTTGACATTGCACACACAATCAACAACCATTACCGAAAGATCAACATTGTCTCGTTCCCCCCGACGTACTGCCATGTCATCTACCGGGCTACGTTGGAGCTGATATCCTTCCGCAACGACATGGACAAGGACGAGTGGACCAGGGCGCTGGAAACGCTGCGGGAGGCCACCTGGAACTATGGCAGACGATGGCAGGCTGCAGGCAAGTCTCGTCTCCATTGATGCAACGTGAAATCAGAGTGAGTGGCTGACATATGTAATCTTGCTGTTGGTAGCCAAGTATCTACAGACTGTCGATGGCGTGCTTTTGGGCGTCTTGCCGGATTCACCGTCGACCTTTAATCGTTTCCAACCTATTGAGAACGATCCTTGTGTAGTCGCGTTGTTGTCCAGATGATCATCTAGTTCTCATAGATGGTGTCAACTTGAGAAAAATTCTTCAGGCTTGGTCCATGGGTCAAGGTAGCATAAGATAGAGTTACTGTAATACAAGACATGTCACAACCAACTTTGTCAAGACAACAATGCCATGCATGTGCAACTCTTTGATTGTCAATCTATCAACTTGACACTCCGCACTCTGTTCCGTATACTCCGTAGACCCCCATTCTCCGTTCAGCAGCCCCCACCCCGGAGTTAGTAGTCCACAAGCCGGGGTCGGCAACTCCAACCTTGGCAAAAAGGGCGGCCGCCTTCGGCCGCCGTTTGTTGAAGCCGGGGGGGCGGAATCAACCACAACACTCCACATGGAATGCGGCGATGAAGAGATGAACAATGACGGAAAGGGGTCATGATGCCCAGTTTTGATTATTGAGCAGTACCTGATGGTTGTCGGTAGTCAAGGACTTGTTTGAGAGAACAAGAGTCGAGTTGCCGTCTATATAAGTCCCCGTTGTCCTCCTTCAATCAAGACAATCAACACAACTCAACTCATACACTCACAAATCAACACACATTCCGCCTTTAAATCCCCTTTCCCCCCTCAATATCAACACAAGATGGTCACCGTTGCCATCGCAGGAGGCGGCTCCGCCCTCGCCTCCAACATCATCGCCGCCATCCTCGCCACCAAGAAACACACCCTCATCATCCTCACCCGCACCCCCCGCCCCGACCTCGAGGCGCAAGGCGCCCTAGTCAAGCCCGTCGACTACTCCTCCCACGCGCAGCTCGTCCAAGCCCTGCAGGGCGTCGACACCGTCTACAGCTGCATCTGGGCCTACGGGTCCGCCATCCAGGCGACGCAGCTGGCGCTCCTGGACGCCGCCAAGGAGGCCCAGGTGCGGCGCTTCGTGCCCTCGGAGTGGTCCGTCCCCGCGTACGACGCCGTGGCGTACTACAAGCCCAAGGAGGCCGTCTGGGAGGCCGTGAAGAAGTCTGGGCTGGAGTACACGCGCTTCATCACGGGGATATGGATGAACGTCTGGGGTCCGGGGGCGACGCACGACGAGGAGGGTGCGAGGGCGGGATACGCTGGCCCGGCTTTTCTGGCGGATATCAGGGCTGGGAGCATTACCATTCCTGGAGATGGTAATGGCAAGATCAGCGCGACGCACATGGTGGATGTGGGCAAGTATGCTGCTGCGGCGCTGGACTTTGACAAGTGGGAGCCGGATAGCGTGGTTGTGGGGGATGTGTTTACGGTCAATGAGCTGGCGGACAAGATTGAGAGGGTGAGGGGGAAGAGGCTGACGCGGAATTACATCTCGCTGGAGGCGATTGATGCTGTTCTTGCGGGGAACCCGGATCCGGGGACGCAGATGATTCATGAGTTTTACAGGATCATTGTTGAGGGGGGCTATGGGCTGACGCCAAACGTGAATCAGAGGGTGCCGGAGATTGAGCCGATCAAGGTGGATGAGTTTTTGAAGAAGCATTGGGGTGCGTGAGGGGCCAAGATGTTCTTCTTTTACCACAGATATAAGTTATATAGCTTTACTTTACATCTTGATGTCTTTCTTGAGCGAATCTTCGAAGAAAAAAAAAAAAGGGGTGGGGGGGGAGGGGTGNGAGGGGTGTCGTTTTGTATTTTGGTGAGCTGTGAAAAATCAGGGGTATATAAGCCAACCCCTCGAATGCAAGAACTCTATCCCAACTACCCCTGACTGCATATCCAATACACATTACCTCCCTAGCCACCAATAAACTACTCAAACCACGAGCAAATCAGCCTCTCACTTACACAGTCAAGCAAGACTTGAAGACCTGCGCATCCTTCTGGAACACAGCCTTCTGATTCGGCCTGTCCCCCGCCCCCCCGAAGCCCGCAAAGCCATCCAACTCAACGCCAACATCCAACTCGAGCGAAACCTCCGCGGTATTGTTCCCACAAGCCAACATGCCCATCGTGCTCGCCGAGCCCTCAAAGTCGGCGCTCAGCACCGGCGCCTGAAGCGCCAGCCCCCCGACGACGCCCTTGCCCAGGAAGCTCGCGACCAGCTCCAGCGACACCACGGGGCCGACTTTCGCAGTGACGGACACGGAGCCCGTGACGCCGAGCTTGGTCGTCTGGACGTTGGGCTGAATGTCCGCCGACTGGCCGAGCGTGAAGCCCGAGCCGTCGGGGAGACTCGCCGAGACGCCCAGCGAGGCCGTCGCCGACGCGCTGATGGCCGAGACGGAGGCGTCGGCGGAAATGCTGAGCTGCGGGCCGAAGTCGACGAGGTCCGCGATGGAGAAGCCGGCCAGCGGGACCGTGACGATGGGCACGCTGAACGACAGCGGATCGGTCAGGGTCCCCGACGCGGTCAGGCTGACGTCCATGTCCGCGCCGAAGCTGTTCCCCGTGCGCACCGACGCGGACAGGCCGCCGCTCAGCGACAGCGTAATGTCCGCGTCGGCAGTGCCGTGCGTCTTGCAGCTGTCGCAGTTGAGCGCGACGTTGATACCATCGACGTCCGTGTTGAAGATGGGGCCCGAGAAGTCGTGCCCAATGTCCAGCGTCACGTCCTTGCTCACTCCCCTCCTCCTCGCCGCACTGCTGCCGTTACCATCCGCGGAGGAGACGCCCGCGATGCGGATGCTGGCGTCCGCGGCAAAGTCCTTCCACTTGGTCAGCGAGGCAGCCATGAGCGCCGTCTGGGCCGCGGCGTCGTAGCTGATGGACTCGACGGCGAACGGCTGGCGGCCCTTTGTGCCCGCGCAGGCCTGGCCCTCGGCGACGTAGATCATGGTGTTGGCCGCGTCGGCGTTGACCCATGCCCAGGCCTGCTGGGCGGCCTGCAGGGACGCGGCGCTGCCGAACTTGATGGTGATGTCCTCGGTGGCGCAGTCGACCGACTCGACGACGTCTTGCATGCTGATGGCCGTCAGCAGGCGGAAGCCGCTCGCCGCCTGGAGCGTCATGTTGGCGACGATGCCTGCATAAAATGTCAGAAGATTCAAGTCATGGAATGATATGGTACAAGGGGGATCACGGACCCTGGTCTTGGTGCGACCAGATGTAGCTCTCCTCCGTCTTCAGAGACAGATTCGAGCCGTCGTTGTCGGCAGGCGTATCAGGCGTCAAGAGGAACTTGTTCGCCACCGCGGGAGCCACAGCATCGGCTCTCTTTGCAAGCACCGGACTTGCGGAGGCGTAGCTGGCGAGGGCAAGCAACAGCCCGGCCGAGGCAGCACTCTTGACAAACATGATGGAAACCGTAGTCAGGCAGATGGGAATGATATCAACGAGAGAAAGGAATGAACAGCTGCTCCAGGCAAACTGCAAACGAGCGAATATACCTCCCGAAAGAAACGAAAGACAAAGGGCTTGCTTGGGGCGAGCGAGTGAAAGAGTGCGTGCTTGTAACGAACAAGCGAAATTCTCACCACCAGCGAGGCCATCGTCAGTCTAATATACACTGTCCACCCCCGAAACAGACATGCCCTCTCTTACCCATTTGATTCAAGTCTCCATTCTCAAAACGACTTGACAGTTTCAATGGAGAAACGCCGAGAAACAAGGGCAATGTCATCAGCACCACCCTGAGTTTCTCCTCCTCTCACCAACAACATGCTCCTCCTACTACTACTTCTACTCCATGCCACTTCCATAAGGAGAGAAAAGAAGAAAAAGAAAACGCCTAGAGAGCTCGGCTCCTCTGTCAGCATCCCTGACTGAAACACCACCTGCCTTGTCCGGAGCCGTCCATCCGAAACCCAGCGCGCAGACAAGGGGCGACACACCAAACCTCCAACCCTAACCCCCAGCTCGACGCTTTCTCTCAATACAGGTCACAAGAATATCATCCGCATGGCTTGACAGAACTGACGAACAACACTTTGGTTGTGCCATCTCTGCTCAAAATCTTCATCTCCTCCTCCACACCCCTCCTCCTGCACAACTTTACTCAACGCAGTCTTCTCCCCAGGCATCGCCTACAATACATGTATCGCACTTACACGAATTCTCAAGCCTCCGCACTAGCGTTTCGCCATCTGGACATTTGTTTCCTCCACCCTAAGCTTAAACAGTCAGGTTACAAACTCGCAAGCATCATCTTCCCAGAAGGCGCATTGCATTGCGCGCATTGATTATCTTTATCCCACCTCATGTGGGGTGTAAGAAGACGATGCTGGGATTTTGGCTCTTCGGGCAAGGCGAGCCGGACGATCATTGAGGCTGTACTGTACGTGCCATACATCTACACACACACACACACTACATGCATGTCAACTCTGAACTGATGATTACTTTCTTGTTATGTGCTATTCTGTCTGTCATCTTTTGCTCTTATATATCCTTGCTACCTTGCTATCTTGCTACCTTGAAGATGCATGCCTTGGACTTCACCTCGTGAGGACCCCGGCAATCTCCGCAACAGTTACACTCTACACACAGACATTCCCCAATACGGGGCCACAGGGCTCGAAAAGACATGCACTTCAACAACACCCCCTGTAACCAACAAAACACAAGATAACGAAAAATGTAAACAGATCAGGTCAAGACGGAAACACAAGTCGCACTCCAAGTCTGCCAAGACTCCCAAAACTACCGCACAAAGAGCCTCATCACGAAATATATTACCCCCCCCCCCCCCCCTTCTCAGCCCAAAATGATGCCATGTGGGAAACCTGAAGCAACCCAGGGGGCCCCCCTGTCCATGTCCTTTGCTTACTTGTACGTACTACTGTATCTAGTACCTGGGTAGTCTCACATGCTTTTTCTGCTTGCCCGCTTTATGTTTCCGGCTGTCGGCCCCCCCCGCTGAGGCATCAGATGCTGATCATACGGCGCCGAGGCTTTCCGGACTGGGCAGTTTAAGAAGGAAGTCGAACTACTAATCAATTGAATCGTAGGAACTGCAGAAGCTTGTTGTTCTACTGGATAGGATCCGGGTTTAGGATGAGGCTCGATAGGGTGGCTTACAGAAACGTGCAGGTCCTCTATCGCGTGTAAGTCGCTTTCAGACTGAACCCGCTCTGGCTAGACAAATGACAACAAACGACCTTTGGCGGAGAAAAAGAAGACGAGAAAAGAAATGGCATCAATGTATCTGAGGAAAAAGGTTCGATGGACATTGCATTGCATTCAATGTCACCTCCCAAGATAAAGATCATCCCATCGACCAACATCCATCCATCCTAATATTGACCCGACACCGAGCAGTCTTCTGCCCCATCTCAACTAACATGAGAAAAGTTGTGTGATTTACATACTACTACCACCAAGCAGGAAGGTGGTAAAGGCTAAAGGTCGTCATCGGCACCGAACCATCTCTATGATAGATCGCCAGCGACCGCACTTCGTCTGATGGGGATACGCACGTTTGCGTCGACGGGAAAGATACCAGTCTCTCCACGCACGCACAGATGCGGAGCTTTGCTGGAGCCCTGAAAGCTATGGAACTGCCAATTCTGGAACGTCTACAGGGACTGCACACGGGGTTCGCCTCTTATATTTCTTGACTTGGATATGCAAAGCCTTGTCCATCCAGGGCCAGAGTGGTGGTCACCTGTTTAGCCTCTCGAGACATTGCTCAACTACGGTCCTTGTCATGAAGTCATGAAGTCATCCGGCGCAAAGTTACACCTCGCTAAACTCGTCGAAACAGATCTCCAACACGACATCAATCGATCCTGTGACACAAATCATGTTGATACTTTTTCTAACACATCATCTATACAGGGCTATAGCATACGGCAATTCCACCTTTTTATCTCGATCCCCGTTCAGCTGCTCTCGGCCTTGAGATCCTCCTCCACCTGGCCCTTGACAACCTCCCGCACCTTTTCCCACGAATTGTCCACAAGCGTCACCCGCCTCTCCTGCGCCAACAGAGCCTTGAACTCGTCGGGCAGAACCTGCTCATCAAAGTTGAACCCGGGCTCCTCGCCCAGCGCCTGCGTGACGACGCCCGAGAACTTGGCCGGGTGCGCCGTCGAGAGCGAGATGTGGTGCGTCTGGGGTCCCGCGCGAGCAATCGACCGTTCCGAGGCCGTGACGCCGACCGCCGAGTGCGGATCCAGGACGTATTTCGTCGACTTGTACCACGCCTTGATCGTCTCCACGGTCTCCGTGTCGCTCACGCGCTCGCTCTCAAACGCTCTGCGGCCGTTTTCCAGGATCTCGCTGTGCACCGGCCCGAAGCCGCCCGTCGTCTTCAGAGACTTGTACCAGGCACTGACCTCTTGTCCGGCCTGCTTCCTGTTGAACTCTTCATCCATGCCGACAGTTGCGGCAAAGTCTAAGCAGGGTTAGTTTTGTAACTTTGGACTAACATGCATGAGAAATTTACCTCTCGCCAGGAACCACATGAGTCTCTCAAAGTTGCTGGACACCAAGATGTCCATGGCCGGGCTCATTGTTTCCTTGCAGATTTCGGCCTTGGAGCCGTTCTCGTCCTGAGCGGAGCTCTTCTCATACCGACCCGTCATCCAGAATCGGTGCAGAATGTCGTTCCTGCGGCCAAGGGGTTAGAACACGGTAATGTCTGTCAAATCGCTTGCCTCCTCGAGTGAACTCGAACACTGAGCGGCTACGCTTTGCTAGGGCCGCAATGGCATTCTTGAGAACTTACTCATTCGTCGCCACTGTAAATCTCGGTCAGAACCAATGCCAGACAATAGCGACCGGGCAAAAAGACTTACCAACTAGCTTGGCCACGGGAAGACCCATCTGCTTCGCGAAATAGCCCGCCAGGATGTTGCCAAAGTTTCCTGTGGGAGTCACAAACCGGACCTTGTCGCCGACCTGGAAAGAAGACGACTTCTTGGCAAGTGAGAAGTAGGAGTGGAAGTAGTAGACGATCTGGGCCAAAATTCGTGAAAAGTTGATCGAGTTGACGGCACCAAGCTGCAGCGACTCGTTGGCATCGGGATCGCTAAAGAGCGCCTTGACAATGTCCTGTTTGCTGCGGTCAGTGAACATGCCCGAGGTGGATGCATGCTTGGACCTACTTGGCAGTCGTCAAAGGTTCCCTCAATGGCCAGGTTGTGGACGTTGGCATCCTGGCAAGTCGTCATCTGCGCCTCTTGGATGGGGCTGATGCGGCCCTTGGGGTGCAGGATGAAGACGGAGACATCCTTCTTTCCCTTCAAGCCGTAGATGGCAGCAGATCCGGTCTGATATTGTCAGTATCGAAGTCGCCAATATGGCTGGGTTCGGGAGCAAGCCTACATCGCCGCTTGTTGCGCCCACGACGGTCAAATGATGCCTATCTGTTGGCCGGTTAGCGTCCAAGCGTCCTTGTCGATTCGACGGGAGCTCTTGGCAATTGATCACCTACCCTTTCCTTGCTTGCCCTGATTCTTTCGCACGAGAAAGTACTCAAAGAGGTTTCCCAGAAACTGCAGAGCACCTGGTGACATGTCAGATCAATGATGTCACCGCCAGCCGACGCGAAACCCACAGTCTTTGAACGAATAGCTCGGGCCGTGAAACAATTCGAGAAGGTACAGGTTGTCTTTCAGATGGACCAGAGGCGCGACGTCCTCAGAGCGGAACGTCGAGTAACTTCGGTCGATGATGGCCTTGAGGTCATCGGCAGGGATCTCGGACCGCGAAATGTAGAGGCTGAGGATTTCGAAAGCGAGCTCGGCGTACGAGAGGTCTTTCCAGTTGCGCTGCGGGCTGTGTTAGCCATTGACTCGTGCGGACAGGATCGATTGATTCGAGGTATGAGCGCGACGCAGGGAAATGCATTGCTGCGTGCGTACCCAGTTGTCTGCGGTGGGAATCTGATGCGGCAGGAAGAGGCCCCCGTCAGCGGCGAGGCCCTTGAGGACGACCGTTTCGAACGAGAGCTGGAGAGTCAGTTAGTAGAGCGCCGCAGAACTTGTCTTTGGGAAAACAAACATCGTAGTCGCCGCCCCTGGTGGACAGATAGACTTGCGACTCGGTGTGAGTCTTTTCCGGAGCGCCGTTGGCCATTTTGTCGAGTGCAATTGCTGTTGTCTTTTCCTTCAATTGTCTTGACTCTTGCAACCTGGAGGTCAATGATGCCCCTCCGATCTTTGGTGGGCTGGTTTTGGTGCCAGCCGCCGGAGGATCAATCGGCCGGCCGAAACCGGAATCTACTCGATTTACAAGTCAGAGCTGCTCAATGTTGCGCTATAAACGCCAAACACTTTGTCAACGCTCTCAGTAATAAATCATGAGCAACATGTAATTTCTATCTAGAGGACAAGATACCAGCTCATCATTGGTGCTCCTGATTATTCGGCAGAAATGCAGCATCGCCAGCATTCGACAACGGCATTCGTCCTCCATCATAGACTTGCCCAAACAAATTCGATGCGTCATTGTTCGGTATCTCCTCAAGCCCGTACATCTGCCAAACATGACTCAACTCTGCGGAAATCGCACTCGCCACTGCAAATCCACTTCCAATTCGCCATACCAGCTTCATAACCCAATCTCGCCGCCACTGCGTCCTGGACCTGGCGCCCGCAATCCTCAACGGAAATAAAAACAGCAGCGGCGAGAGGTTAGTGGTGTCGAGAGCCATGTTAGAGAGCCTCAGGATGGTGTTTGTGTGCGTTTCAATGGTTTGCTGATCCAAAGTCGGCGGTATGAGGCCAAGGCGATGCCAATGAAGAATCTCGTAGTCAAATAGGCCCGACAGGCAGATGCTGATGGCGGCGAAAAAGATTCTCGAGAGCAGCATACTGGCATCTTCGCTTTCCGGAGTCGAAAAATCGTCCGCTTCAGCTGCGACTTGCGCATACGACGCATACCAGCTACCGAGAGCTTCTCGAAGAGTGAGAGCATCTGAGCAGATGGATTGGGCTTCCGAGGTTGGTTCCTCATCTGGGCATTTCTCTTGCCCGTCAATGAATGCTGCCGTTCTATGCACAATGGAACACATGGTGAGTGCCATTGAATCGTAAGCCGCAAAAGAGTGATGTACTCACCGGACTCGTAGTTTGGATACCATGACCATGATATCGAGCAATGAATCCAAGGGATGCCATTCATCCCCGTGCTCACCAGTCCACATCTCCCTCGACAAGTCCATCCATTCAGGCTGAGTGAGGAACGTGGATTCGTTCCCAAGGATGCTCCGCGACACCTCGAAAATGCGTGCTTGGACAAAGAACTTTCTGCTTGGGCCGGAGCGACACTTTGATGGACCGCTGGCTTCGAGGGCTTTCGCCGTACCATGGGTCATGTGTTGCTGCCATCCATTGCCAGTTTCGTCGTTGATTAACTGTTTGTATGAGCTTGGTATGGTTTTCGCTTGTTTCTAGGACAGGTAAGGGATTCATACTCACTTCGAACAGACCAAGGAAGAGTGTAGTCCACAATACGGTGTCATGCAGGCTATCATCTCCCTGCGCTGTGCTGTTAATCGAATCCCGCAGTCCTATGATGGATTTCGAGTAGTATTCAAGCGCAGTCGCCAAGCATTCATTCTTAGGAGGAGCATCCGGCGCATTGAGCTTGACTGCCTGTATTGCACCCAGGGACAACATGGCATCCATGAGATACGAGCACGATTGCAGCCCGGAAAGCTGCTTGACGTGGCCTACCAGGGAAGTTTTCTTGCCGGTGAAGTTATTCCGCCCAGCAAAAATGTCAAAGTAATGAAGAAACGACAGCTTGTGATCTGTAAGCCGCAGCGAGGGAGAAACAGCGGATCCTCCAGTTGCTGAGGTATGCTTCCGCCTCGTTGGCCTAGACGACTTGAAGGTGGCGGGAGTCTTTTGCCCGCCTGTTTCTACCAAGATTATTGGTGAACTTCCCCTCGAAGCAGATGCGAATGCGCAGACAACTCGCCGGCGCTGGCAAGTGGTGCAGGGGAGTTGGCCAGAGCACTGGCATGCCACTGGTTAGCATTGACGCCGCAATGAGATGTAGCAAGGGACGGTTATCCTTCTGGGATTGGGAATGACTGTGCAAGTCATCTCACCTTGAGATGGCTGGTGGAACATGCTTGACAGCGGGACCGCTTCTTGCGTCCGTCAAAGGGCCCGATCAACATGTTGCCAGAATATTTGAGCGAATATGACTTGAGCGTCTAGGAGAGCGGGATTTGATTTGATTTGCTCATGATATCAAGGCTTGATATTGGACGCTGCTTGGTACATCCAGAGGTACCATGAAAGCTGCGTCGGCTGCGTGGCTGCCTTCAGAGAAGTGTGCCTTAGTACTGGTGGTTTGAAAAGGGGCAGGCTACATGTACTTCTGCTTGGGACGATGGAAGCGCTTCAGGATGTGCTTTTGATGTGAAGACGGGGTTCTCGATCACGAATTCTGTTTTGTGACATCCAGCCGTTTGTTCGAGACAGGCAATCAATCAGGCACTCAGATGGGCTTGTAAACGACGGAATCAACCATTCCGCCGCCCCCCCAAGTCACCCTACTCGAACGGGGTAAATGCATCAAGAGGGTTGCTAAAAAAAAAAAAAAAAAACCTCGCCGGTCTGCCACTATGTATTGTATATGATGGGCGGCGTTGGTTGTGCGCCCCTTGATGGACTGGTATGTTAACCGTAGAGCATCCAATCCATCAGATACCCAACATCAACGCTGGAAGCTAATGTCATTACGATCCTGACCCTCACTCACCACCATCTCAGAACAGCGGCTTGAGAGATAAGCCGCAGAGGATGCTAGCAATACATGTAGACTGCAGGTGCATTTATGCGAGTACTGCCAGTCTTTGAACCAGCTTATCGCAACATCGTACCTTGGAGTCGGTGCTCGGGAATGATTCGTCGGATCGAGTGCGGTGCTTCTGTTGCCAAGAGTCCATGAGCAACCCTGCTGCGCGAGTCTCTGCTGCAGTTGATGTTTGGCCACAGATGTCCTCCAAGTCACGATACGATGCATGTTTTTTCCCCCTCGTGTAGCTCTGGACTGATGGTCATTATCTCGGCGTCCCCTTAGAAACTCACCTCTTATGGAGCATGTTAATTCATCAATCCCTCAATTAGAGGCATCATCACTGATGATTACAGCGTCCAAGCTCAGGCGGCCTTGCACGAGTGCACGCGCACACAAGAGGGAAGAATCACACCTTGCGCTACCCCACCTTTGCCGAAGCGGCATCACGTGGCTGCCTCTGATGCATTTGCTTCTGTTCGTCTCGTAAACAAGGAAAGCGGCTGGACACGGATCGCGTCTTGTCATCACTCACTCACTTCATCAGCCCAGTCGGTTCATCAAGTCGTCAATCTCCGCACTTTGCAAGGCTGTTGTCGTGCTGTTCGTCTGTCTGTCCGTCTGTCTCGCTGTCCATCTGCTCATCTTCGCCTTCTCTTCTTTGGCCCGTATCAAACGCTGCAACGGTCTGCTGTGTCGTCTTTGTTCCAGCCTCTCCAGCGAATCAGTCTCTTGATTTCCGTCTCTCTCATCATCAGTCTCTTCTTTCTCCCCTCCCTCTCTGTGCCAGAAGCTCCTCAACTCTCTGCCCACATCACATCTGCCCGCCATGGCCTCTCTCATCGGGCAGACGTTCCACTCGTTCGAAGAGGCCTACGACGCCATCCAGCGGGCCGAGTACTCGCACGGCTTCATCACCATCAAGGAGCGAGTCAACCGCCGCAACGGCGTCGTGGTGCGCGGCGAGGTGCGCTGCCGGCACAGCGGCATCTACCGCCAGTACCACCTGAGCCGCAACAAGTACATCACGTCGACGCGCAAGACGGACTGCCCCTTCTTCTTCATCGTCGCCCGCCGCACCCGCATGGCCGACTACATCGTCTCGGCGCGCTCCAGCCAGCACAACCATGAGCCCGCCAGCATGGAGGACCTGCAGAACAAGGTGCCCCGTCCCTTTGGCATCCAGGACCTGTTCCAGCTGGTGGAAACGCGCCTGCAGGCCGAGGGGGCGTCGACGAGTAGCGTTGCCCGCGAGATATGCAACGAGCGCCCCTCGGTCAACATCACCGAGGCTGACATCTTCTTTATCCAACGTAAACTGCGCGAAGGCCAATTCTATGCGTCCACCGAGGCCTTTATCAATAACAATAAGCCCAAGAAGAACTGAAGAACCTGCATCCATCTCGCTGTCGAACACGGTGGAACACCAAGCATTGATACTCTTCTGACTGATTTGATTTGATTGATTGATTGGACTTGATTTTCTGGAACATACACAGCTCCCCCACCACTGGGCGGGAATCTCTGCTTGATAACGGCAGAACATACAGACCATGTCCTTGATAGCGTGTGTGCGCATAATGCTCGCCCTTCCCACCTGACGGAGTACGAACGTCGTCCCGGACCGGGTACGAAACAACCGCCCGCATACATGCTGCCCGACTCCATCATACTAGTGCGGATCTATCAACGACATCGTCATCATCACCACCATCATGCCTTTCCCAAAACGGAAGTCATGTCGCGACGCCGTGCGGCGGTTGGACTCGTGGCCGCAATACTCAGCCTCACCGGCGGCAAAGGGGCACTTTTGGGGCGGAATCGCTGTCGTTGGCTTTTCCGGGATAGAGAGGGCATGGCCTACGAGTCCAGCTGCCAATGTCGCGTCGCACAATGGGGTCCTCGTCAGCCTCAGGACAGCTTCGTCGTCATGGGCCCTCGCGGTATCATGTACTATTTGGGATTGGACTCCTGAGACTTGTACTGCTGTGAGGCATCCTCGCAAGATGGAAGAGGGCTTAAGATGGGGTTATAAACGACCAGAGGCCGGCCTCTACTCTGCTATGTTGAACATCTCTCAATACAACTCACTCACCTACTCACTCGCTTCAATTACTGTCTCTCCGTTCCATAGATCGCATCGCAACTCGATCGAGCATACCTCTACCACGAGCCGCCGACAACCATGCGCTTCATCGCACCCTTCTCCCTCCTGCTCTCCCTCGCCAGAGCGATCCTGGTCCCCGGCCCAACAGGTCCCTACGCCGTCGCCCTGAAAGAGCAGCCCCTGACAGACACCAGCCGGGCCGATCCCCTCGACCCAACCGGCCAGTCCAAGACTCGCCGCCTCCTGATATCGCTGTATCTGCCCATCGATGAATCTCGACGTTCGTGCCCTGCGGTGACGGTGCCCTACATGACGCCCCCCGTGGCAGCCTCGTACGGGCAACAGGCGACTCAGGTCGGTCTGCCAGACACGCTGTACTATGGATTCGACATGGAGTTTTGCGATCTCGAGAAGCTTTCTCCTTGCGGTTGGACGTCGAACAAGAAGAAGCAGTATCCTCTTATTTTGTTTGATCCTGGTTTTGGAGAGTCGAGGCTCATATATGGAGCCATGGCTCGATCGCTGGCTAGTCATGGTTACGTCGTTGTTACCGTGGACCATCCGTTTGATGCGCCTGCTGTGCAATTTCCCGATGGATCTGTTATCAAGGGTGTTGACCTTGATGATTCCGACATCGAGGTTCTGCAAAAGGTCCTCAAGGTAATCGTCGATGCCGGAACAATTCCACGTAAGAGTCAAATCGCTGACAGTTCATCACAGGTCCGCACCGACGACATCACCTTCATCATCAACCAACTCACCAACCCAAGATTCACAAAGCCGCTCCTCGCCAACTTCCCCGGCACCCTCAACACCGCGCACCTCGCCATCGGGGGCCACTCCTTCGGCGGCTGCACCGCTGCATCCGTCGTCCACGCTGACAAGCGCGTCCTCGGCGGTCTCGACCTCGACGGCATGCTCATCGATCCCATTCTCAGCACCGACATTTCCGAGCCCTTTGTCCTCGCCGGCCGCAAGGGCCACAGCACCGAGGATCTGTCCTGGAATCAGTTCTGGCCTCGGCTCAAGGGCGGGCACATGGAGATTGCTGTTGCGGATACGCTGCATGGGGCGTTCAAGGATGATTTGATGCTGCTGAGTGCGCTTGACTTGCCGGCGAGCGCGAAGGAGGCTGTGAGGGGGGCGTTGGGGAGCATTGATCCGGTTCAACTGGATAGGGATTTGAATGGTATCTTGACGGCGTTTTTTGAGTTTTTGTTTCATGGGAAGAAGCAGTCTCTGAGGGCGATTGCGCATGACTTTGAGAACGTCACCATCGTGCGAAGCAGCTTCTAGTGGACGGGATTGGGCCATGTGATATAAGGTAGTATGTGAGAATATGAACTTAGAGGTATATCGGCATCTCTACAACCCGTTTATCATACTTTGAACATTTCTCATCTGAATAGAACCAATATACACTCGTTCAATCTATGTACTTGATATACATACCCTCATCTCTTCAACATAATATACATGGAAACACCCTTACAGCCCAAGCCCAAAGCAATTGGCATAATAAGTCACCGTAGCAGTCCAATCCGAAAACATGCCCGCAACGCCAACCTGTCTCGCCAACACATCCACCAGCGTATATATATCCCCGTCCCTCGTCACCACATCCTGAATCGAGCCGTAAAAGTAATCCCCCAGGGCATGAACCTCTGCAATCGGCCCCGACCGCTCCAGACTCCACGTCAGAATCTTGAGCCCCAGCTGCTTCGCCCTCTTTGCATACTCGCTCGGCACAATCTTGCCGTCCCTCGCCGTGACGAGGTACGGCAGCGGCGGAGCAACGTACCGCACGCCGTCCTCCTTGTACTGCGTCAGATTGGCCACCGCGGCGTCCATGCCGAAGAGGTCCGCAACGGAATCGAGGAACATGGCCTGCCGGGCGAACGCGGGCTCGTGCTGCAACCAGTAGAGGATGTCGTCGTAGAGGAAGCTCTGGACGTAGACCCGCGACGGCGGGATGCCGGCCTCCTTGAAGGTGTCGATGAACTGCTGCGCGTACCGCTGCTGGGTGTAGTTGCCCCGAAACGGCATGGGCACCTGGGGCGTCTTGAGCTCGGGCGTGAACTGCAGGCCCAGGGCACGCGTCATGGCAATGTGCTCCTTGAGGGACATTGTCGTGCCGCAGGTGTTGTACAGGTCCGTCCGCCAGGGGAGGATGCCGCCGAGGTAGTCTCCCGGCGTGGCAGCGCTGGCGTTGAACGAGTCCATCTTGCTGCACAGCGACTTGAACTCTTGAAGCGTGAAGTCGCTGGTGCAGCACTTTGCGGACGCGGGCTGCCCGTCGGAAGCGGGAGCGAAGGGCTGCGTGCACTTTGCGTTGAGACGGGGCACGTCGACGACGTTGGTGGTGGTGTGCAGGTCGCACTGGCTGTGGCGGCAGACGAGCTCCAGGTCGCGCGTGAAGGCGACGTCGCACTCGAGGATGCCGGCGCCCATGCGCGCGCCGGCGAGGTTGGACTCGCGCGAGTGCTCGGGGAACTGCAGTGGCGCGCCGCCGCGGTGGGCGATGGAGAAGCTTGACGGGCGCATCTTGAGTTCTCGGCATGAGGACAGCTTGGCCTTGAGCGGGCCGTCGCTCATGTTGTCGACGAGGTAGTATGGTCGAGGGCCCAGCTCGATTTGCGTCATGGGCTTGAGGTTGTCGGTCGAGCTTGGCTTGGGGGTGGGCTTGGCTGCGACATGGCTGATGGCGGCGAGGCTGACGGCCGCGACGAGGGGCGTGAAGAGCATTGTGTGTGACAAGGAGAGAGGGACGAGAGAGGGATGGGAGGAGTGGCTGGATGGGAGGATCCTGTGGGAGATCGAGCTGCTGCTGCTGCTGCCAGACGCTCACGAACCTCTCGCTCCAGAATCAAAGGGGGCTCATCGCCATTGTATATCCCGGCCAGGGCAATTCCACCACGGCTGGGCGTCCATCATCGCCCCGAGCAGCCGGTGGACTATCCCTCTCCCTCTCCCTCTCCCTCTCTCCTCTCTCTCTTCAATCGCATCCCCAGACGAGCGGATACAGCGACATGCATCCCACATGCATCCATCGCCACTCAGCAGCAGCCCATGTCCAGCGCCCCCCAAGCAGGATCATTGACCCTGCCCCCCCCTTTTTGGGCAAAGCCTGTGAGGTACGAGGTAGTAGCACTACTACCGGCGCATTCGAAACGGATCAACAGCCCTTCGCCAACGGGACGTGCTGCAAACACTTGGGGCTTCTTCCAACCAGGCGACGAATCAGCCGACAACATGCTATATGACAATGGGGCCGCAGCAGAAGTGGTGTGCCTGAGGCTTACGGAACTGCGACTTTGTGTGGTTGCGCTCTGCCATTGTGTCCTGCTGGGATCGAGGTAGAACGCGGTTGGGTTATTGTTCCAGGTTGATGCTGTGCCATTATCCCGCTTTCTGACTGCTTTTGCGTGCGTCTGTTCCTGCGTCTTCTGTTGATTGTTGTAGAGTAGCAACTTCTATTCCCGTCTTGCTGACTCGAGATTATCGCTGCCACCCTCCTGTGATTGATTGTCCGTGCTCGTCCCTGAGCCGTACGAAGAGAACAGATGTCTATTCATATCATCGCCGCCATCAATTGGTCGCCCGATACGGCTACACGGCTACACGGCTACACGGCCATTGAATGCCCGGTTTCCGTTGCTGATGATCTGTCTCTTGGACTGCCTCAACTCGGCTTGCTGCATCGACGATCTCGCTGCAATAGAGCAAGGGGCGAGGGGAATGAATGGGACATGCCACTTGATCCCCGGCTAGGGTTGCACTGCGTCTGTACTGGCTCCTGCAGAGGTCAGCGGTCCGTTTAGCGACGGTAATTCGAGCACTGAGTGGGGAGAAGTTGTCATTGAGTGCTCGTGATAAGGCGTGGAGATGCGCTCAAATGGTGGACAAGAGCAATTGGCAGGATTGCGGAGACGCGGGTTCAGGAACTCGACCAGAAAAAGGTGAGACAGAACAATGACGCGGCAATTTGTCTCTCCACAAACCCGGGCTCTGTTTCGACTGCACCGTGTCCAGGCACAGGGTTTATGATTCGTCACCGGCTTTCGCTCTTCCGGACACTACCATCATCCTCTGGATCCGTGTTCCCCCAGGGGTTAACCTTCATGTTGGCAGGTCTCACTTGTACAGAAACGCCTACCGAAGTTTTCCTTTTGCTCATGGGTTTAAGCTACTCCCGGTAAGCTTTACTCTTAACACCAAGGTTAATTGCTTAGCTCGACGTGGCTTTGTCTCCTGTGCTCTATCGCAGCGTTACCCTGCAAGCCGGAGGAATCTGGAGAGCGAACTGCCAACTCGAGATGCTTCACATCGTGGGACATACCGGGCCACGTGCGGATCGTATGGCTGCAATGCAAGGGGCGAACCGGGCTGTCACATTTTCTAGCTCCTGGAGAATCCATATGCAATGCAAGCACGTGGCCAAGCAATCGGGCGAGATGGACAGTTTGTCTGCTCGCATCAACCATCACGACGAGGGACAAGGGCAGCACGGAAAATAGAAACAGGCATAGCACCACCAGTCAGCCGTCCGCAGCATACTATCGTCGGCGACTCCCCCCCAGCCATCACAGCTCATCTTTCAATCTTCTCTCACTACCCCCGCGCAAGGCCCGGACACCGTCGAGAGTCGCCCTCAAGTGCTTAAACAGCGGAGCATCCTCGCCCAGCCCCCAGGCAAACACTCCGCCGAGCTCCAGCTCTCCGACAAGCCGAGGAATCTTTGCCTCGATCGTCGCCGGCGTGTCGTACGACCACCATCTCTTCTCGTCCGCGTCCCAGTATCCGTAGCTTCCGTCCTCGTCGTAGAAGCCGTGGGCTTGAGCCCTTGTGAAGGAGTCGACCAGTTCGGCGGGTACCTCGTCGTGCCAGCTGAAGGCGCCCGCCTTGCCTAGATCCGCTCCGCTGGTAGGATCCTCCAGCAACTGGGTAGGACATCCCAAGGGCCGCTGATCATTGCACTCTTCCGTCATGAACCACTTGGTGTAATAGCCCAATCCGAGGTTCAGCTTGTGCGGAGGTGCGCCGCGGTCGATATATCGCCTTATTGCTTCCCCAGAGTCGGCCACCCCGCTGTGGTGCTTGACGACGTTATCACGCCGGTTCATCATGTCGTAAGTCATTACATTGATGAAATCGACGTGTCTCGCAATGGACGGAACAGTCGAGTTTGTAAAGGCCATCAGATCTCGTTCCAGGGCCGGCACTGCAATCGACAGCAGCTTATCAGTTCCCAGCGCCGTTCGAAGCTCTGCAACGAGGAGACGGAATGCTTCAATCTCCCATTCACGTTGCGAATTGGGGATGAGCTTGTAGTCGTCACGATTTCCACTGTTGGCTGCCGTCAGTCAGACTGAAAACCGACATACGGATCACTCTCCTCTTCCACGCACGCACCCTGGATATTCCCAGTCAATGTCTACACCATCAGCTCCTGTGAGATCAACCATGGCTTTGACCTGGCCAACCCACCGCTTTCTTGATGCATCGTCGCGTGCAGCCTCTTCAAATCCTTGAGAGTCTCCCCAGCCTCCAATGGCGACCATGATCTTGGTATCCGGGTTGAACTGCTGTCGAACTTCATTCACTGCTGTGAACAGGGGGAACTCGGTCGGCGTCTTGTCCACGTCAAACACGTCGGAGCGCATGAACGCCAGAATCACATGCGTTATTGGATCCACGAGGTAGTCTTCTGATGGTATCACAGCGTGCTGACTTGTCACGGGTTAGACGTGATCATCGCCTGCAAACAGAGCGCCTCACCCCGTGAGATACACGATGCATCTAGCAGCTTCATGCGTTGCTGCAAGAGCATTGATGACCAGAACCAGCCACAGGGTTACATATTTAACGAGTGTCTGCATTTTGAAGCTTCAAGGAATGTGAATGGGTCAATTCGCCATCACCCAAATCATCTCTGTAGTTTTGTCAAGGGAAAGGTCATGGGCTTGCAGTTGGTGGCAGCTCGCAAATCGAGGCATGGAGTGAATGCGCACAGTATGCGCACAGTGTATGCCACAATCGATACTGCTATCTAATCTAAAGCTTCTTTTTTTCTCCCTCTCTGTTCCGTGAAGAAAGGCAGAACCCACCCACCATCACATCCCATCAGCTGAGATTCAAAGCGCAACTAGAATATCCTTTATCTCATCTCTCAGCAAAATGTCAGCATTCTTCTGCTGAGATTCACTTTTCATACCACGGCGACACTATCACTCTCCTCTTCGACGACCGCTGGCAAGTAGCTCGCTGTAGCTCGGCGATCTTCATCCAGAGCAGCCATGTTCGAAAACACCTGCACACTGCCGCTGCATGCGGACATTTTCACCACGGCGCTGCACCCGACTGAGCCTCTCTTGACTGTTGGTCTCGCCAATGGCCTCGTCGAAACGTTTCGATTGCCCGCAAGCAACTCGTCTGACGACGGCGGTGATGGAGACTCGAGCGTGCTGAGCGATGGGCGTTCAACCATCAGCTCTGTCTGGCGCACCAAGAGACACAAGGGAAGCTGTCGCTGTTTGGCAAACTCCCACGACGGCAAATGTAGGTGTTGCTACTCTTACAGAAGCGTTTACCGCTATGCAAAGCTTCACGATGCTGACAGGCCTTCTCAGACCAATACTCTGCCGGCACGGACGCGCTCGTCAAGCACTACGACACTGCAACTGGCAAAGTGATTTCCAAGTTTGGAATTCCAACCAATACCTCCAAGCCGGATGGCCCGACCCTGCTACACGTGCTGAACCCGATGAGCCTCCTCCTGGCCACCGACACCGGCGCTCTACACATCATTGACCTGCGCGACGGTGCGCCAGGCAAGAAGCCCGCGCAAACGCATTATCCCCATTCCGACTATGTGTCGTCCATCACGCCCCTTCCGCCGTCCGAGGAAAGCACCAGCGGCTTCCCCAAGCAATGGGTCAGCACGGGCGGTACCACTCTAGCAGTCACAGACGTCCGACGAGGAGTGCTGGTACGAAGCGAGGATCAGGAGGACGAGCTTCTCAGCTCTTGCTTCGTGCCCGGCCTGGGCCCCAAGAAGAACAGGAAAAATGGCGTCATGGTTGTCGGATCTGGATCCGGCGTGCTGACCATGTGGGATAAAGGAGCTTGGGACGACCAACAAGAGCGCATCATTGTGGACCCTACCAAGGGTGGCGGCGAGAGCATAGATGCCGTTGTCATGGTGCCCAAGGAGCTGGGAGTGGGCAAGAAGGTGGTTTGCGGCGTCGGCGACGGTTCGCTGAGAATCGTCGATCTCGTACGGAGAGAGGTGGACACGACGCTCAATCTGAGGCACGACGACGTGGAGGGCGTGGTTTCGCTGGGCTTCGACTCGGAGAACCGCCTGATTAGCGCCGGCGGTCGTACAGTCAAGGTTTGGGAAGAGCTGTCGGAGCTCCAGGGCGGCGACACCAATAGTGAGGGTGAAGACGACTCGGACGACGACTCGGATGATGACGAGAAGCCAAATGGCAAACGGCCCATGCTCGACAGCGACAGTGACGATGACAGCGATGATGGCGTGGAGGAGATGAAGCAGCGGGCTAAGCGACGACGCGAGATGCAGCAACAAAAGCTGGGCCCCATGGGCGCTCACGGCATCTTGGGCTTTGATGGACTGGACTAGGAGCGGCATCGAGGCATTAGCACGACACGTTGCCCTTCAAACAAGTCGAGGCATTAACACGACACGTTGCCCTCAAAACAAGTCGAGGCCATTAGGGGGGATAGGTCTGTGATACCTTTGATTTGTGATACTAGGGAGTTGAGAAGCGAGCATCGGAGCTCACGCGACTGTATAACGATAGCATTGCATAACTGCTAGGTAGGTATGCTCGACGAAATATGAACCGACGCGGCCTGTCTCTTATTTTCCTTTCCGCGCCCTTTTATATGGAGTTGGTGGCACCGATCAACGCCGCTACAGGTCGTCGAGGTGCCCCATGTTCTGGTTGTCCATCTTCGGATCGCAGCCACCGTTCCGTCATGTTCTACCCTCCATTGGACCAGGAGGTATGTGAACCTTTGCGACGCTCCTTTCCTTGGCGTCTAGTACGTGTATGGATGCGCCAGCCCGCGGTCAAGCTGCCAGGCGGACAAGGCCGAACAGCTCGAGTACGGAAAATACCGGTATGAGGGCAATTGTGTTAACCTCTCAATAGGCGGAATAGATGCCATTGCTGTGGCAAACTGAGGTAGAAAAGGACAATGCGAGCACCGTCCTCCTTCAGACTCCGGGCAGGTGGATAAAGCTCCATTGCCCAGCGCCGCCCTTTGCGGGTCTCGGCACAGCGGCATCGGCCTCTGCGTCTGCGCGACCCGCGGCCACTCTCAAAGCAGCCTCCGCCTCGTCGTCAGGACTGATGCCGTCCTCGGCAGAGAACCGCCTGACGTGACTCTCGGTGAGCTTCCTGTCGTACAAGATGACCGCCGGCAAGCTCCTTTCGTGCTCGCCTCCGCGGGCGTCGCCCTGCTCGCCGTCCGACCCCCGCGAGCCGCTGCTCCTGCCGCGGACATCCTCTTGCTGCTTCTTCCACGGAGGAAACAGCTCGCCCGGCTCGCCGCTATACGTCGTCGGGACGCAAACGTGCGGAATCCTCATCTTGACGCTGATGCGCCTGGCCAGCGCCACGGCGCGGGGCCCGCCGACGCTGACGACGGAGTCCCGGTCGGACAGGACGGAGGGGCCCGGGTACGTGTCCGGGGTGAGGAAGCAGACGTCGAGGTCGGGCAGCAGGGAGCGGATGCGGTCGGCGAGGTGGATGCGGGACGGGCTGCAGACGATGAGCGGGAAGGAGAGGGTCAGCTTGTTGAGCTCGGAGGGCAGGCTGGCGATGGCGTCGTTGCCGAAGACGATCCGGGGAGGGTCGGGCTTCTGGCGGCGGTCGACGTTCGTAGACCGGGAGCGGCGGGAGGAGAGGCGGCGGTTGGAGGAGCGGGCGTATGGGCGGGAGCGGGAGCGGCGATGGGCGCGAGGAGGAGACGGGAGGAGTTTGCTGTTGGGAGGGCTGCCGGCCTTGGAGTTGGGAGCGGAGGGCATGGCTATTTTTGGTTTATGGGGTTGAAGAATGAACTGGAATTGCCCTCCTTCAGGAAAGAAGATGGAGAGAGAGGGTGGAAGGCTCAGGAAATCGAAGATCGAGATCGAGATCGGAAAAGAGAGATCAAGGGAACGTGTGTGGGAACGACCAAGGATGCGTTCCTGTGCCAAGGGTACTATAATTCGCAAAGGATGTTATGTATATATGGAGAATGTGTGCTGCCAACAAAGGAATGATCCTTGTTTTTTCCCTTTCTTCTTGTGAACTTGAGTTTCCCTTTCTGGGTATGTTCTACATAAAAACGTTCTTTTTAACATAACGCCACCCTACTCAAATTTTCTGGGGGCAAAAAGTAAGAGAGAAGAAGGAAAAAAAAACGGGAACAAAACCTGGGGAAGGCGAATGGGAAATTGGGTGGCGAGGCGGCATGGGATTCTGGACAATCCCATTGCCCCTTGTCTACGGAGTACGGAAACAGCCAATTTGGGTGGGTTGTGTTTGCATGTGTGGCGTCATGTTCTTTTATTTTCTTGTAAGTCTTCTTTTTTAGCCTTCCTAGGCGGATTGTGACCGAAGGATTGGACTGGTCGGGATGGAAAGTAGATAGCATCTAGGCATGCATTGCAAAGGATTCTCAAAGGATTCTTGGTATGAAAAGGACCTGGGCCGAGGTAAGGTAAGGTATGTGGGAGAAGGGGGGAAGAGTGTCCATCAGATGTTTTAGAAAGTCGGCATGTGGCCGAGAGAGGCGGTGCTGGTTGGGTTGAGGTTCGATTCCTAGCGACTTGTTTGCTCACTTGTTTACTAGTCTTCTGGCCTGCCGGAGGGCGTTGTCCGGCTTCTTGGGGGGGGATAAGATTGACACGAGAGATTTTAATTGAGAAACGTTGAGACAAGTGTAGGGAGAAAAGGGGAGCTGGCGGATGATGGGGTTGCTTAGAGGGAGGCGTTGATGGGCGGGAGTGGCAAAGTTGAGCGGCTTCTGCTTCAAGATGGCTTTTAGATCTAGTATTACCTCGTCGCTAGTCTACCTATGACTCGCCCTGAGCTGTCGAGGGCGTGCTGTGGTGAGATGAAAGCCACTAGACAGTGAGCTACCTAACGTAGTAACATGAAGGCGTTTTGTCTTTTTTAGAGTCACCAACTCTCGATTACTTTCAGGTTTCTTTTCGTTTCTGTTTAGCGTAGGCGTAGTCCCTGCCTTTCTAGGATGGAGGCTTTCATGCTCACCTGCCAGGTGGTTGTGCCTATCTGACCATTGAGGCTTCCAGGACACCTTACCCAGACAGAAGTCCCAGGTTTGAGTATGTGTGCGAAGCACTACCTGGATGAAGACTCTATATGAAAGCTTACAGCGATGACATTTGCTGTGTTTCGAGGCCAGCAACAGCTTGAATGGAGCTCCATGTGGTACCACAAGGTAGTACGGGCTAGGTGGTACCATTCTTGCTACCTTATTGATTGCTCCTCACTGCTGGCCGTCACCCCACCTCGCGATTCGCTCATCCTGTATTACTGCCTACCTTAGCCGCAGTCACACATTCAACGACAGCCGCTCTCATACTCTCCCTCTTCATCCATTTCCAATACTCAACACAACGCCACTGAAGAAGCGTCTCAGCATGGCTCCATCAAGCAACAGCGCGCCTTCGCTGCTTTTGCTGCCCGCGCCGCCGCTGCCCCTTGATCCCCATTCGCTGGCCGCTGCCTATCGACCGCCTCTGACGGCCGTCTTCAAGCGCCTCTCCACGGGCATCAAGAGCATCAACGGCAGCAGTAACAGCAGCAACGGCAATCATAACCACAGCAGCCGCGTCCTCGTCATTGCCATCGCATGCCCTCTCCTCAGCGGCCTCTCGCCGAGGCGCAAATCCCTCAACTGGAAGGCCGCCCAGTCCATCCTCGCCCGCGTTTACACGCTCGTCGCCGTCATCTGCGATGAGCTGGACATTGACACATCGGGGGAGCTGGGCGTCACAAGCCTCGATCCTCGCATCCTCTTGGTTGACCACGAGCGCCACAGGACGTACCGGCGCAACCATGACGGAGAGTACGAGGCAAACTGCACGCCCATCCTGGACCTGGCCGCTTTCGCCTCGACGGTGCACCCCTGGAGCGCCGTCTTCCACCCGAGCACCGAGGCCGGCTACGAGCTACTGAGCGCCTTTCTAGGACATGCAGAGGGGAGACAGGTCCTCTTGCAGAATCAACTCGTAGCCGTGGAAGGCGGCATCACCATGTCTACCAGCGACGTGGCCCCCGTTGCTCAGGAGGATTTCGTCCGGGGCCGTGACGTTGTCTGTCTAGGGGGCACGTTCGACCATCTTCACCCGGGACACAAGCTTCTGCTCCACGCCACCGCGTTGCTCCTGCGCATTCCGGAGAAAGACGCCGGCAAGCAAGGCGTCCTCATCGTCGGCATATCGGGAGACGAGCTGTTGAGGAACAAGAAGTACGCAGAGGTGCTGCAGCCGTGGGGGGTGCGCGCCGCCAAGGTCCTGCAGTTTCTCTCCACCGTCTTCGCCTCGGCGTCGTCTTCCAACACGGGCTCCTCCCCGCCCACAACCACCCATTCTCCGGACGAGCTCCATGCCGCGTTCCGCGACGGCGCAGTGCTGGTTCGGTGCGTCAACATCCACGACCCCTTTGGCCCGACAATCTCCGAGGAGGCAGTGGATGCCATTGTGGTGTCCGGGGAGACGCGCAGCGGCGGCCAGGCCATCAACGACAAGAGGGCCGAAAGGGGTTGGGAGCCTCTGGAGGTCTTTGAGATTGATGTGCTCGAGCCGCACGAGGCTGGGGAGGACGGCGGCGGACCGCAGAGCAATGGGTTTGCCTCCAAGATCAGCAGCACCGCAATCCGGCAGCGCATCGTTCAAGGCCGGGCCCCAGCCCAAGTCGCGAGGCCGCCGCAGTAGGTGGGTAGGTGGTATACAAGCTCATGTTACGCAGGTCCGTATCATTGGTGATGAATAGCGTTGAGCGTTGAATCTTTGAGGTGAATTACGGCTTGTAATGAGGTTCTTGATCTTTCGTACAATCCACTGTTCACTAATATGCGGCATGTGCTCCCCTTTCCTGCAGGCCAGCGATGATCGAATATCGTCTACACACTTATCCGGCTACTTTCCTACTTCCTCGATCTCAACCGCTGTTCAGGGAGCAACCACAAATACCCTCTTAGGTGGTGTCAACGCAGACGGCTGTCCTTCATTTCTCAAGCTGCAGGGTAGGCTGAACAACATGTGCTCTGAGGAAGGAACAAATCCTCCCTCCATAGCGCTTGCCGTCTTATCAATAACATAACTGGTACCTTGAACCGTTTCGTCATTCCCCTCCTCTTTTTCTCCCTCCTCTCTCTTCTTCCTCTTCATTCTCTTCTTCACCAACCGGAGGCTCTCATCAGCGCCATCGCACGGCTGCTTCGGACGCGAGTTGATCGATGTCATTCATACTCGGCGTCATTGCGCATTAACAGCATTGCCACGCCTTCCGTCAGCCGCTATTCTACGGGGAACAAAGACTCGGATGTTGCCTCTTATCATGCTTCATCAGCGCCCTCGTCGGAGCTCGCCGATTGCTCGTCAGCTGTCTACACGGGGCAGCCCTATCTCGCACCTGTCGCTGACATCTCCAACCAGAGCTTTTGCCCCCCAGCCATGCGCTAGGCAAGGCCAATCGTCCTAGCTATTTGGCCCTGAGATAGATAACGGCCATCATCGCCCGGCCTCTTATCGCGAACAAGTCGCTATTATCAGCTACCGGCTGCAGACCGTAAAGACGAGCCCCCCATGCTCCCGCAATCAGGCCCCGCACAGATGCCCGGAACAAGGCGGGACTTGAGCCTGAACATGCGCTGTCCCCCCACAAGAACGAGGATCTGCTGGCGGCCTCGTCCGGGGAATCGAGACGCAAACCAACAGTGTCGACTCGTCCCCGAAAAGTTGTACCATGGCCAATGGGAATCCTGCCCTGGACAAGCAGTGTTGCAGCACATCTGACCATGCTGCCTTGGCTGATGAGACGAGAGGCATGGGGAGAGACACCGATATAGCCGACATCGCTGTGTGAATTCTCCGCATGAGATGCCGATCCAAGCGTCATCCTCCCGAGCCGGGTGTATCTCTCTTGCAAGGCTCCCATCAGCAAAAGGCTGGAATAACTGTCTACGGTTGTCACTCTGCCAACCCCGGTTCTCGATTCACATCGGGCAAGGCCAGCGAGTTCCAGTTCATGTCTGCAAAGAGGCTCCGTTCTGTGCCGCATGAGGGAAAGCTAGCTATTGACATCGGCATTGTTTCCACGCAACCATCTCATTCAACCACTCACAATACGGCAAAGATAAGCAAAGAGCAAGGGTTTACCAGCCTGGCCCGTCCACACTATCAGCCAACGGTTGTTGAATGTACCAGTTATTGATTGTATTACCGCGCCCTTTGCTTATCGTTCCCGAAAAGCGCAAAGATAACCATGAAGAAGCGGGAGAGAAAAAAAAATCTTGATATTGCTTTGGGTGATTGCTTCCAGGGCCAATGGATAAAGAGTATCAGTCCGAATCGCCTGCCATTAGCAGATCAACCGCGATCGCATATGTTCTTCCTTCTTCCCTATTTAGTTTTACACGAGGCTCTGTTTGAAGCGCTCTCTGAAATTCAGCTTCTTGAACTCTCCTCTCGATTGGCTGCTCAGATGTCCGCGACAGCGTAAAGTCTCATCAAACAACTCAGGCTTCAGCAGGTTTGCCACCACCAACCGCCAGGATACAGCCACTATACCAAATCGCTGCCTCGAGCATCTCGCTGGTATATCTTCGTGACTCGACATGGACGAAGGCACTGGACCGACGACCATCACCCCCGAGACGGCCCCCCGGTGGTCTCTAAGCCGCCGTCTTCGATCCTTCCGCCGAGCTTTCACAACCCGCGAGGGTCTTCTCGGCGACTATGACTATGGCGTCCTGTTCCGTCCCAATCTGCCGTTCATGGCCAAGGGCTCGAGGTCCGGGAGGAGCCCGTTCTTTGGCCTCAACGACCGCATGCCCGTCTTCTTGGGCCTGCTGCTGGGGCTACAACATGCATTGGCCATGTTGGCGGGCATCATCACGCCGCCGTTGATTCTGTCGGGCTCGGGTGGTGCGAACCTATCGGCTGAGCACCAACAGTATCTTGTCTCGACGGCCTTGATCGTGTCGGGTATCCTGTCCAGTATCCAAATCACGCGATTCCACATCTACAAGACCCCGTGAGTTTGCTCCAGAGCCAATGCATACCTACCCAGCTGCTCCGTGGAGTACTAAACCACGAGGCAGTTACTACATCGGGACCGGCCTCATATCAGTCGTGGGCATCAGCTTCAGCATCATCCCCGTCGCCCAAGGCGCGCTCTCTCAGATGTACGCCAACGGCTTCTGTCCCTCCGACGCTGCCGGCAATCCCCTGAGCTGCCCGCGTGGATATGGTGCGCTGCTGGGAACCTGTGCTGTCTGCGCCCTGCTCGAGATCTTGCTGTCCTTCATCCCGCCGCGCATCCTGCTCCGGATGTTTCCACCCATCGTCACCGGCCCCACGGTCATGCTCATCGGCATCAACCTCATCAAGAGCGGCTTCCAGGACTGGATGGGGGGAAGCGGCTGTACATCTCAGGCCCTGTGCCCTAGCCCTACAGCACCGCATGCCCTGCCCTGGGGTTCCGCCGAGTTCCTTGGCTTGGGCTTCAGCGTCTTTGTCACCATCATCTTGTGCGAGCGCTTTGGGTCTCCCATCATCAAGTCCACGTCTGTCATCATCGGTCTGCTGGTGGGGTGCATCATTGCCGCTGCCTGCGGCTACTTTGACCGTTCCGGCATCGATTCTGCCCCCGTCGCCTCCTTCATCTGGGTTCACACGTTTCCCCTTTCCGTCTACGGGCCGCTGGTGCTCCCGGTCCTCGCCGTCTTCATCGTCTGCCTCACCGAGTCCATCGGAGACATCACAGCCACTTGCGACGTCTCCCTCCTCGAGGTCGAGGGCATGATTTACGAGTCTCGCATCCAGGGGGGCATCCTGGCAGACGGCCTCAACGGCTGCCTCGCCGCGCTCATGACCCTGACGCCCATGAGCACCTTTGCCCAGAACAACGGCGTCATCGCCCTGACCCGGTGCGCCAACCGCAAGGCCGGCTACGCCTGCTGCTTCTTCCTCCTCGTCATGGGCATCTTCGCCAAGTTCGCCGCCGCCCTCGTCGCCATCCCGGCCTCGGTCCTCGGCGGCATGACCACCTTCCTCTTCTGCTCCGTCGCCGTCTCCGGCATCGCCATCATCTCCCGCGGCGTGCCCTTTACGCGCCGCAACCGCTTCATCCTCACCGCCGGCCTGGCGCTCGGCTACGGCGCCACCCTGGTGCCCAACTACTTCAGCGGCATCTTCACCTACGCGGGCGGCAGCAAGTCGCTCAAGGGATTCCTGGACGCCATTGTGCTCGTCATGGAGACGGGGTTCGCCGTGACGGCGGCTTGCTGCATGATTTTGAACTTGGTGATTGAGGAGGAGATGGAGGACGATATCAGTGCGGAGGGTGATGACGACGATGAAGGTGCCGTCATGGTTAGCACCAGCACGGGGGCGTTTCCTGGCAAGAAGTACGAGCAGAATAATGAGAGTGACGAGATTGGGGGTGTAGGTACAGGGGGAGAGGGCAGTTCGAGTTCTGCGAGGGGAGAGAAGCTGGCTTAAACTCGGGAGATGGGCGTCGGCCACCTCGACATTGTTGGAGACTCTTTTCTTGCCTTGCGATTTCGCCACATATACCCAAATCCGACACCCATACCATGTCGTACAATATACAATATCATGCCTACACAATTCACCAGGACACAGAATGATCTTTTGGTGTAAATGAAAAAGTACCTTAGTAGCCTTCGCACCAACCAATGCACGGGTATGTCTTCTGTCTGTCTCCCATCTGCTACGAATCCTTTTCCGTCTTCTCAACTCCTCGTCCCTTGGTCCCTCGCAACTCCCTTTCCTGATAATGGTCAAGAAGCAAAAGAAAAAGACAATTAGAAAACAAAAAGATAAAAGGAACGAAAAGAGGCCCTCCGATCCCTTCCCTTTCACAGGAAATTTGCGCCGCGCTCCACTGTCTGCCATTTCTTTCCATTCGCCTTCCTTCCCATTCCTTTTTCTTCTCCTGCCGTCAGAAGATCCTCATCAAACCAACGAGCCAATAAGTATCAATAATCTAACGAACAAAAGCCAAAAAAATCGAGAACAAGAAGAAGAAAAAAGCTGAACAAAACCCTTACCGTCCGCCATAGAGCACTGGTCAAAAGTTCAAGAAACCAAAGGGAGGTCTCAAAAGATGAATGCAGGCACAAACAGAACCTCGCAATTACCCCACCAACCCCCCCTATTTTTGTATCCAACACCGTCTGGTCCCCTGCCATTAGTTGTTATTGGACGGAGAGTACGCGTGAACCTCTCTCGTTCGTCCATACCGGCCTTGAAGTTAGCTCTTTGTTTGATGATGGTTTCATGCCCTGGGCGTAAAATCCCTGGCTTTTCGCGCCAGCACTCGTACATTGTCCACGAACCCCTCCACCAACTCTTGGTATCTGTGGGGGGCATTGCTCATGGCTCTACGTCCTTGGTCGAGAAGTGCTTGATGATTTAGCTCGATTTCGAGCTCGTGTTCTTTATCTATGCGCTGGGTATTCTATACATTTTTGGTTAGCTTGGCGGACGAGAAAGTAGGAGGAGGAGGAGGAGGAGGAGGGACGGAAACATACCCCCGGGCCATTGACGGCATGGGCAACCTGGGTGAGGTCGATCTGGTAATGACCCTGCCTGTAGCTCAAGCGGTCTTTGTTGCGGTCTGGCTGCCGATCCGCCTTGTTTGACGCTGCCTGCTCGAGTTCGTCGACGGAGCCATCCCAGTTCATCTCGAGGTTGATGCTGATGCGGCAGTCGAACGGGGACATGGGCATGTGCAGGTCAAGGTCTGCGACGCGCGCCTTGATGATTTTGTTCAGAATCTGGTTGGTCTTCTGGTCGTACGTGACCCGCACTCGGATGTTGCGGCTGCGGGATCCCAGGCGGGCTCGCATGCAGCCGGGCAGATGCCCGTGCAGCTCTGTCGGCAGCTCGTAGAAGCGATCAATCTCGCGTCTGTGCTTATATATGACTTGAACTCGCTTGGCGGGAGCGCCATTCGGATTTCGGGGGTCGGTCTGCAAGACCATTTCGTTGAGGAACTGGTTGTATGACTTGTGCTGGGCCTGCAAGAGGTTAGTTGGAGCACACGAAACAAGGATGGAAATTGACTTCTTCGTCTTGCACGTTAGTCGAGCGAGCGTTACACGTACCTCTGTCATGCTGCTCTTGAAGGCAACTCGACCATTGTCGTCGAGAATGCATTCAGTGGCGACGAACCGGTCCACGCGCTGGTTGGTGTCCTTGTCGATGAGGGTGCCTAGCTTGGCCTCAATCTCGAACTGTATCCCCCTGCTCGTGATCTCCTGCATGTCCTGGTTGTTGATGGCGTGGATGAAGAGGAAATCGGCCACGCTCTTGGACAGCTCCTCGATGGGCTTAACACCGGTGATGCTGGCCTCCCAAGGACCCAGTATGTCCTGGGGATCAGGCTCAGACGAAGCAGGCGGTTGGCTGACACTGGCGTGTTGATTTTTCTTTGTTTCCGGCGACGTCTGGCGGCTAGCGGCGGTGGCATCATGCTTGCCGTTGATGTGAGAATGGACTCGCTTTTGGAGAACAAAGTTGGCGTTGGTCGGCAGTTTCTTTCCCAGAGTGTGAACGCTCTGGGCCCAGATTGGCGGTTGGGGGTACCTTGTCCGCCTTTTCCTGGGCGGGACGGGAGACGACGACTTTTGGATGCGCTCCGCGTAGCCACCGTTGACCTCGCCGGGAGGCGGCTTTGATTCCTTGTTTTCCAATTCGCTGGGGCTCATGTTGAGATCCTCCAGCTTTCGCTTCGCGGGCGTGACCGCTCGGTCTGAATCGATCGCCATGGAGTGGGCGCTGAGCGAAGATCTTGCAGGTCGGTCCGTCGGGGCCGGGGTGGCGTCGGAAACGCTAGGGATGGAGCCGAGCGTGGTCTTGGGACTGACTGACAGGCTCTGCTCCCGCTCGGTTTGGGATCGTGGGCGCTGGGCGGGTTCTGCAACGGGCGAGCCGTGGGCGGCCTGCGAGGACTCGCGATGGGCAGGGGGTGCCGGCGGCGGTGCGGGTTTTGGCGATGGCCTATCTTGAGCCTGTGGCGGGTCGTGGGCAGGCGGAACGGGAGGCTGCGGTGTCGTGGGCTGGGCTGGACGTTCTGCGTGGCTCGAGACGTGCGCGTGAGTCGGTTCAGGCTGTGGTTGAGGTTGAGGATGGGGTTGAGGATGGGGTTGAGGTTGAGCCGGTGCCTGTACCGGAGCCTGTGCCTGAGGCTGCCGGGGGTGCGGCTGTGGCTGTTGTGCCTGTGCCTGTGCCTGTGCCTGTGCTAAGGCCTCGGCCTCGACCTGCAATTGTGCTTGTGCCTCTGACGGTGGCGGTAATTGCGGCGTCGGTGCCTGTGCCTGCGACTGCGACTGCAATTGAGGTGTTTGCGCGAGATGCGGCTGCGGTAGTGGTTGAGGCTGGGGTTGATGTTGATGTTCAGGTTGTGCGTGTGTGTGTGTTGTAAGAGGATGCGAGAGCGTGTGTGCTGGCGCTGGTTGGCTCGCCAGCGACGGCACCGACATGCGCTGCTGGAACGGGCTTGGGGGCTGCTGGCCAAAGGCTCCAGGCGTTGGGGGCTGGCGCAGGCCGCTGGGAGGGCCCAAAGGGGTTGGCGGCTGCGAGCTGGACGGGCGGCTGTAGTCGGCAGGTGGAGGCGCTGCAGGGCCTGGGCTGCCCTGTGCGTAGGCCCCGTAGTGCTGCTGGGCCGCTGTCGGGGAGCGCTGCTGCTGCTGGAGGTACGCCTGGAAGGACGCGCTGGTGCTGGGCCTCGAGGGCGAAGACTGATGCGCAGCGTGCTGCTGCTGCTGCTGCTGATGATGATGATGGAGCTGCTGGTGATGCAATTGATGCTGCTGTTGCTGGTGCTGCTGGTGCTGTTGCTGTTGTTGCTGTAGCATCTGTTGCTGGTGCTGCTGGTGCTGCTGGTGCTGCTGCTGCACGTACGCCGGCGGAGGAGGAGGAGCATGTGCTGGGCTCTGCGCATAGCTATCTCGTCTCATATCTCTTGCATCTCGCGGGTCCTGGTACTGGCTCGGATACTGCCGCTGAACCGGGCTGGTCATGTCCGGAGGCTGTGTAGGAAACGGGTAGCCCGCAGAGCCTCCGGGCGTCGAGGCTGACGTCGGCGACGGCCGGTAGGGCGAGGCCAGAACGGGGCCAGAGTTTGATCTCGAGCTGCCAGGCGAGCGGGGGTCGTGATATAGACTCGGAGGCTGGAGCGGTGGCGGCGGCACCGCAGAGGGCCGTCCTGGATACGGACCAGGCGTCTGATAAGGCGACTGCGCTGGGTAGGCATTGGACGGACGATGTTGCGGCGGCTGCGGCTGCTGTTGCTGTTGCTGGAATTGCGGTTGCTGCTGCTGGGCCTGCTGTGGTGGGTAGTGGTGAGGATGAGGGTGATGTTGCGGATGCGGATGTGTAGGTGGCTGAGGCTGCTGCTGGTGAGGATGCGGATAGTCGTGCATCGCAGGCTTGCTCGGCGATGCTAAAGGCGGCTGCTGCGAATACTCGCGAGGCCCAGGCCCATATTGGGCCATGGGAGCAGGACGAGGCTGCTGCTGGTGCTGCTGGTGCTGCTGCTGGTGAGGAGGAGGCGCAGGCGGCGGCTTCGAGGGCGCGCGGTCGCCATTGTCGGACGTGTTTAGAACCGAGCGGAGATCCATGGCTGCTGGGATCTCGTCGCACGCTCGTGTGGCCTCTTTGCGCGAGACGATGGATCGGACGGCGGGCTCAATTGCCCAAGCATGCGGCGCCGCGCTGTGGTGCGCCTGGGTCAGCGGCGGCTACGACTCGCCGACGCCGTCCGGTCGTCCTTGAGGCTGGTCTTTAGATGGCGGGCGAGGGCGCAAAGGATGCAGGGCCGTCCGAGGCGCAAAGGCACATCCTCGAGCTTACACGCAGCGGACGGAAGGCTCGAGGCTGAAAAGGTAAAACCTGGAAGGCTGAGGCGTCGCGATTGCGTCCTTGGTGGCGGGGCCGGGCAGCCCAGGCGCGCAACAAGTCAAGCTCAGCCCAGCCGGGGGATGGTTTCTGGCCGTGGGCGGGCGCGCGTCGAGAACGGAAGCGAGGCAGGGTGCGAGAGGGCAGCAAGGCAAGGCGACGGCAGATGCGGCTGCTACGGCGCGGTGGACTGAGGTATCATGGACGAGGCCCGGTCTGTTCTGGTCGGGTCGCGCAGGGATTTGATGATGGTCTGGCTGGATGCGCCTTAGCAGGACGCTGGACACTTTTTTTTTTTTCTTCTCTTTTTGTCCCTCCTCTGCTCCCGTCCACCCAGCAGGTGAGCAGGCGCTATCCAGAGACGACGGACAGTGGCGTCAAGTGGTTCTGGCGGTTAGTTGAGTCACGGATAGGCTCGAGTTTTAGTGCTCGCACTGCACTCTGTGCTGGATCTGCACCCAGCAGGACCCGAGCCCAACAATTGACGGGACGTGAAGGCGGGAAGCATCAAGATCGAGGCAATGCTAATGGGCTGTAATCGCGCACAGCAGCTTCGGGCTCTTTAAATTTGCTGCCTTCCGCCCCCTCCCATCCCAGCTGTCGTCTCCTGGTCCTCCTTGCGTTGCTGCCGTTCCGTCTGGCTGCAGTGACGGCCATGCATGCGACACCTGAGGGCCGACCTGCTGCCCAGCCGCAAGCTTGAGGCCATTGAGGGTGGAGAAGGTACCTCGACGCTGCGTCAGCCGCCCGCGGCCACGCTTGTACCTCTGCCAGCTCTGGACCTGTATTACTAAGGACAATGGACGGCGGGCTATCACAGAGAGCTGACTGGCAGAGGAAAGGTCTTACATAAGCGATTCATGCAGGGCATCATCATGGGCGGACAGAATAAGTGAAGCGACTGAAGCGCCAAGCCACGCATGGAGATGCTGGCCATTCTCCATACTGAAGTGCCTGGGTGATACTGAGGGTACACATCTTTGAAGTGTCCCCTGCGTGAGGATTCTTCTATATATGAACGATTACGATCTATGCCTCCGGGCGCTGCTGAGCACTGTGGTGGTTTTCTGCATGACGTACCTTAGGGCTGCGAATCCCCAGATATGTACATGTATCCAGATCACGTCTCTTTTATTTTGTCGCCGTCTCTCTCACTGGCCACCCCCACCAGATCCAGCTGGCCCGTGCTCCCCGCCGAGCTACAAAGGTACAAGACAGGCAAGGCAAGGGCAGGCAGAGCTGTGCCTGACGTGGACAAGGAACTTGTTTGTCCACCCACCACAAGCATCAGTCTTCACCAAACACAACAAACGACACAGCAACAGCAACAGCTTCTGCCCTACTCTGCGCTGCTGCAGCTGCTCTGTCTCATCTTTTTCCTGCTAATTGCCCGTCTGTGAAAGCTGACACCGCCCTCGGCTGCCCTCTGAACGCCATCGCAGCCACAGCTTTCACAGCCTTCTCTTCCCTTCCACGCCGAATCCGCCCCTCGATCCGCTCGTGAAGCGCATCCCGGCCCAGCCATCTCGACAACATGCCTGGCCTGGTGTCGGCTACAGGCGTGCTCGCCTTCCTGGCCGACGAGGAGCCCGAGCTCCGCGTCTTCGCCCTCCAGACGCTCAACGACGACATCGATACCGTCTGGACCGAGGTCGCCGGCAGCTTGAGCCAGATGTATGTTTCTGCGCAAATCCTTTGACGGGCATCGAAGCTCTTTGGCTAACCCCTGTGTGCTTGTAGCGAGGCCCTCTACGAGGACGAGTCCTTCCCCGAACGTCAGCTGGCCGCTCTTGTGCTCGCCAAGGTCTACTACCACCTGCAGGCCTACAACGACAGCATGGTCTTTGCCCTCGCGGCGGGCGACTTGTTCAAGATCGACTCCCCCGGCGAGTTTGAGGAGACCATCATCTCCAAATGCGTCGACCAGTACATCGCCACCACCTCTGCCAAAAACGCCGCCCCCAAGGCGTCCAAGACGTCCGACCTGCCCGAGCTGTCGACCACCTTTGCCACTTCCACCGATGGCGCCGTCATGTCTCCCACGACGCCCTTCTCTCACACGACACTGCCGCCCAAGTCTCTACTCTCCCGCGCCTCCATCGACAACACCATACTCGATGCCACCTTCCAGCCCGTGACGAAGCAGGGTCGCTCGGGATCCATCACCCAGCTACCCAACAACGCGGCCGAGGCCTCTCTGCAGAGGATCATTGACCGCCTGTTCGAGAGCTGCCTGGCCCAGGGCCGATACAGACAAGTGGTTGGCATCGCCGTCGAGGCTCGGAATCTCGACATCCTCCGACGAGTCATCAAGCGCGCCAGCGAAGATGAGAAGCTATCCAAGGTCAAGGGCGCCGAGGGGCAGCCTGGACCCGCCGAGGAGCTCATGGAATACATTCTGGGCATCTGCATGGACATTGTCCAGGAGAGGGCCTTCCGAACCGAGATCCTGCGGCTGATTCTGGACCTTTTGAGCGAAATTCCCAACCCCGACTACTTTGCCATCGCCAGATGCGTCGTCTATCTCAACACGGACGAGGAGGCATCCCGGATGCTGCGCAACCTCGTGTCCAGGGGCGATCGCACTTCCACGGCCAACGCGTACCAGATCGCTTTTGATCTCTACGACAACGGCACCCAGGAATTCTTGGGCAAGGTCCTGGCCTCCCTTCCCTCCGGGGAACCGCCCAAGAAGAAGGAGGCCGAGGGCGGTGACAAGCCCGAAGAGAGCGAATCGCTGCTGGAAAACCAACAGGCTGCGCCCGAAGACGAGCTTCCCGAAGACGTGGCTAAGGTCTACCGCAACATCCGATCCATCCTCGATGGCTCCAAGACCATCCGTCTCAACCTCGAGTTCCTCTTCCGCAACAACCACACCGATCTGAGCATCCTCAACAAGGTGCGCGACAGCCTCGAAGGCCGCAACTCCATCTTCCACACGGCCGTGACCTTTTGCAACGCCTTTATGAACCAGGGCACGACAAACGACAAGTTCTTCCGAGACAACCTCGAGTGGCTCGGAAAGGCTGTCAACTGGTCCAAGTTCACCGCCACCGCTGCCCTCGGCGTCATCCACCGCGGTAATCTGTCGCAGTCACGAAAGCTGCTCGAGCCATACCTGCCCAAGCAAGGCGGCCTCAGTAACGGATCCATCTTTAGCCAGGGCGGAGCCTTGTACGCCTATGGCCTCATTCATGCCAATCATGGTGCCGGGGCTCTCGAGTACCTCAAGATGCAGTTTGGCCAGGCTGAGGAGGAGGTTGTTCAGCACGGTGGTGCCCTTGGTCTGGGCATCGCCGGCATGGGCACTGGAGACAACGAGATCTTTGAGAAGCTTAAGGACGTTCTGTTCCAAGACTCTGCGCTCAATGGCGAGGCCGTCGGACTGGCCATGGGCCTCATCATGCTAGGCACTGGTAACGTCAAGGCCCTCGAGGACATGATCACCTACGCCCACGAGACGACCCACGAGAAGATTGTTCGCGGTGTGGCCCTTGGCATGGCGCTCATTATGTATGGTCGCCAAGAGGGCGCCGACGTGCTGATCGAGGGCTTGCTCAACGACCCGGATCCCACGCTGCGATACGGTGGTATCATGACCGTTGCCCTGGCCTACTGCGGCACAGGCAGCAACAAGGCCATTCGCAAGCTGCTTCACACTGCCGTGAGTGATGTCAACGACGATGTCCGCCGTATCGCCGTCATGAGTTTGGGCTTCATTCTCTTCCGCAAGCCCGGCAGCGTCCCTCGCATGGTCGAGCTGCTGTCCGAGTCGTACAATCCCCATGTCCGATACGGATCCGCCATGGCCTTGGGCATCTCCTGTGCCGGCACTGGGCTGGACGAGGCCATCGATCTTCTTGAACCCATGATGAAGGATCCCACCGACTTTGTCCGACAGGGCGCCCTCATCTCCCTGGCCATGATCATGGTGCAGCAGAACGAGGTCATGAACCCCAAGGTGGCGTCCATCCGGAAGACGCTCAAGAAGGTGGTTGGTGACCGACACGAGGATGCCATGACCAAGTTTGGCGCCGCCCTTGCCCTAGGCATCATCGACGCAGGTGGCCGAAACTGCACCATTGGCCTTCAGACCCAGACGGGCAACCTGAACATGGCCGGCATTGTCGGCATGGCAGTCTTTACTCAATACTGGTACTGGTTCCCCTTCACCCACTTCCTGTCTCTCAGCTTCTCGCCCACGTCCATCATCGGCCTCGACCACGACCTGGAGATACCCGACTTCAAGTTTCACTGTGCCACTCGCCAGAGCTTGTTTGACTACCCGCCCGAGCAGGAGGTTAAGACGGAAGAGGGACCGGCTCTTATTGCGACCGCCATTCTGTCGACCACGGCCCAGGCCAAGAGGAGAGCCCAGAAGAAGGAGCGGGCTCAGCGTCATGAGAGCATGGACATCGACAACGCCCCGGCTAAGAGCGGAGACAAGATGGAAGTAGATGACGACAAGGCAAAGGAGGAGGGCAAGGACAAGAAGGAGTCTGACGACAAGGATGCGGCATCCGCCGACGCAAAGAAGAAGCCCGAGAAGGAGAAGATCGGATACGACATTGAGAACATGAGCCGAGTTCTGCCCGGCCAGCTCAAGTACATCAGCTTCCCTGCTGGCCGTTACAAGCCAGTCAAGAAGGTAAGTTTGCACCACGCCAATGCTACATTAAAGCACAGATGCTAACGCTTCCAACGTTTCAGCCAACCGGTGGTCCTCTTCTTCTTATTGATACTCAGCCTGACGAGCCCAAGACGCTTCTTGAGGAGAAGCTGAAGAAGGTGACGACCGAGCGTGCGCCGGTGGCGGGACAGCAGCTCGGCAGAAGCGGCGCCGGTCGCTCTGGCCGATCCCTCCTCGACGATCCCACCGGCCGTCTTGGTGGGGTCAACCCCGTGATGGAGCAGCTGCTGCGCAGCCAAGGCCAAGGACGATCCCCCTTTGGCCTGGCCGAGCCCCAGACCCCCGGCGGCAACGGCAGCGGTGACGTCGGCTCGGGCGCCGCCGCCGGCGCCGGCGTGCTCACCGCGGTGGACGAGGACGGCGAGGGAGACGAGGAGGCGCCGGTGCCCAACCCGTTCGAGTACTTTTCTGACGGCGAAGACGAGGAAGAGTAGGCCTTTGCAGACTTGCCCGACAGAGAAAACGACGTCGACTAGTTTAAAGGGGATCGAGTTTGATGAATGTGCCTGCCTGGTGGTGGATGCTGGGGGGTGGGCTTTTATCTGGGGATTTGTATCAACATACGACTTAGAATTGGGGGGTGAATCTGGAGGCTGCTCGTTTTTTAAAAGCACAGGACTGGGAATTGACGAGGAAGATGAGAGGGAGAGGCCTTGAGTTGTACTGAGCATGGAGGGGGATGTAAACAAACCAATAAAGTAAATTTCATGCAACATGCAAAAGCAAAAAGATGGCTCATTCTTACGGGATCTGTGTCTTGCCATTAGATGTTGCTGACCACATTATTTGAATTGGTGCCCTACTCAACCACGAATTACGCCGTGTCATATCCGTACGATGCTATCGCTGCATGCAGCAAATATCCCATTACCTATTCTGTGCATGTATCGCACAAGAGGGTATACGTATATCTATAAAGACGTCCAACTCCTATCCAGTCTCTCTATCCTGGTATCTGACCATCCTAAACCCATCTCCATGTACTCGAATAGACAAAACACGCTCTGCAAGAGAAAAGCAAGTAAAGACTCTAACCCCGTTTCGAATGGTATCCCAATCAATCTTTTGACTCCTCGTGCGACGGCTTCTTGTCACGCGAATTCTTGTCCTTCTTTAAAACGATGGCGCCTGGAGAACAGTCTGTGCAAACCTGCACGCGATGCCACGCGGTAGCCAGATTGCCCCTGAAATTCCACGTAGCGGCATGGCTCTCCGGCTGGGTATTGTACGCCTCGTCCGTCGCCTTGATGGCAACGGTGGTGCATCTCCTGTCGCCCTTGGAGTTCTGGCCGCCCTCGTTGGCAGACCTTCTGGCAGTACCTCGCCTGATGGTGTTTCTGTCTTCATCGGAATCGTGGCTCGCAGCTGCATCTTCCGGGGTCTTGAAGGCCTCCAGAGGAACAGCCCCGTTGAATTTCCACCGTTTCCAGCTCCAGGCCTTGCTGTCGAGCTTTGGCGCCTCATCCCGCAGCAGATTGGCCTGTGACCACGTCTTGCCATCGTCAAGCGAGACATCGACGCGGATGACTGACCGTCCACCGCCGGAATACGCATACCCGTCGAGGGCAACCTCCTTCTCCGGCGAGTCGCTCGATGCGGATTCTTCCGACGCTTTCCAGTCACCTAGCTTGACACCAGTAATGGCACTTTGGACGGGCAACTCCTGGATCGCCGGAGCAGACTCCCAGTCGACCTTTGTCTGGTTGGGGCCGAAACACTTGTAATCCTTCCGCTGCCACTGGCTAGGACTCTCCTCATCGCTCAGGGTGATGTGATTGAGCCACTTGACTGACCGAGCAGCGACGTGTCCGGGCACGATGGATCGCAATGGGTAGCCGTGGTCCCTGGGCAGGGGTTGGCCGTTCATGCCGTATGCCAGCAGCACGTCGCCCTGGGGATCGACGGCTTTCCTGATGGGAATAGACGCGCCGTACGCCTCCATGCCGGAAAACTGCACATGCTGCGCTTCGCTGGTGCCGTCTCTCACGGTGGCGGCATCGAAGCCGGCGTCGGCCAGGATATCGGCTAGCAAAACCCCCTCCCACGAAGCATTGGAGATTGCACCGGCTTCCCATTGCAGGCCATTCGTTGGGCGGCCGGACCCTTTGCTCATATGGCTACGGCGATTGCCGGAACACTGCAGGACAGCAGTGACTTTCCTCTTTGCAAATTTGGTCTTGAGATCGCGCAGGGTGTATTTCTTGGTGGTGCCATCAGGGAGCTCCACAGTCAGGACGTGTGCTTCGGCCTCCTCCGAAGAGACTTTGGGCACCCACATGTGGTTGCGGACGTAGAAGAGCTCATTGGGGGTGATGAACTGGGCGCTGAGAGCCTGTCCAGGGGTTTCTGCATTGCAAGGCTTTTGTGTCCGCATGATGAGGTCAGGGTGTCTCGCCGGGTCGTCGGCAAATGGATCCTCAATCGTCTCTTGAGCAGGCTTGCCGTTGACCAGATCAGCCTGGTGGACGTAGCCAATGAGGTACTGATTCAGTATGTCGTAGACGTATTGGTTCTTGTGAATGGTGAAAATGTCCCAGTAAGGCTCAATTGCGCCGCCAGCTGCTCGCAGAATGACCGGTCCACCGGGATGAGCGGCAATCCACTCGGTGATGTCGTAGACCTTGTCGCCGTATGTCACCCAGGGGTGCGGTGATTTGGCGTTGTGCTTCCGAATCTCGGACATGCGAAAACGGGGCAGACTCGGATCGCGGTCATCGTGAACGGTTGCCTGGGCATATCCGTCGTCTTCAGACTGCAGCATCGCAGCGGCATCAAAAGCAGCCGGAGGCGTCCGATAAAGTGCATAAGCAAACGATGCGAGTCCAATGCCGGCTAACAAAGCGACAGCCCGTGGGGATAGTTGCTGGGGATCGGGCGTCTTCGCTCTGGCTGCTCCGGGGCTGTGCCTGGCGGCTGTCGGTCTGGTAAATGGCCGGCTCTGAGTTGTGGGTGACGTTTGGCGCAGGGAGACATTCCGGGCTCGAGCTGCTTGGTGTAGCTGCCGCGAAATGCATTTGGGGGCTCTGGACGTCATGATGAGGTGGAGGAGAGGATGCCGAGAGTTATCTTGATTCAGCAGATGGCAGACTCATCACAACAAAAAAAAAAAAAAGAGTGAAGCCCAAATAGAAAAAGCCGAGTGTAGCAAGTAGATGAACGCGTAGATGGGAGAAGGTGAAGAGGAGATGCGGGTAGCAGTGACAATAGCTTGGGAGCTGGTGCTACTGCTTTGCTGCTGTTGCTGACGGCAATGGGAGCAGACGGGAGAGATTGACAAGAGGCTGCTGACTCGGACGAGATAAGCAGCAGATACGAGGATAGTGTCGAGGTGTAAGTCGGCCTCTCGTCAGCGCGAGCGAAGGAGACGGAGGCTGGACAATGGCGGCGGTTGGAGTCGGCGGGCCGGACCGAGAGAGGCGTGGCGGTGGTGCTTGAGGAAGCAGCAAAACGGGGTGGTTTGTTTGGAGGATCGATGGCAAAAAAGAAAGAAGAGGAAGAAGAAGAAGAAGAAGACGGTGATGATGATAGAGGAGGCGGAAGAGAAACAGGAAGCGGAGGAAGAGGAGAAGGAGGAGATGAGGCACCTGTATATTGTACACGGAGTTGGTCCTTTCTTCCTTACCTAAAGGTACCTGAGGTACAGCTTGAAGATCCAGGCCCAAGGAGAGAGATGGAAAGAGAAAGAGAGCGACAAGGAGACAGAGAAGCGCGCATCACCAGCTGCATGTGCATGCATAGTCGTACAGTACAGTAGACAAGACACACCGGTCTTGCTCGCGATAAGACATGAATGTCGTAATAAAATCCAGTTCAAGGCCGACGATTACCGCGTTCCGTCACCTGAGCAGCGCTCCATCAATCAGACGCAGTCAATCGACGTCGGATTGCCACCCAAAAAAAGGGGACCAAGAAGGACAAACAAGTTAGTACGTAAGTCGGTGGACGGACCCTCGGGCTGCAGCCCCGGTGGAACCAGCACAGAGCGCTAGAAGCACCTGGACAGTCACTGGCCTGGGCTCCTTGCAGGGGGGTTGATGCGCTGGAACGGTGCTGATTGGGCGGTGTCGCCGACTGGATGCTGTCTCCCTCCAGCTTCAGCTGTCAGGTCAAAGGGGGGGCCTGCAGGGTCGAATGCAGGTTTATGTTTGTTTGGGTTGGCCGATGTTCTTGAGCTCAACTGTCGGTATCACCAGCATCAGATCAGACGTCGTACATTGGATGTCTTCCATCTCAAGTACTCGTCCCTCAGCGAGCCATCACCTCCTCTGCTCAGTCCGTGCCTGGATGTCCATCTCCTCCCTCACCCTTCTTCTCTGGCAGTATTACCAACAGGCACACCACCGACTGAGTCCCCAGCCAAGTCCGCCCACTGCCGGCGTGCATCTCGACCTACATTAGCCTCATCTCGCAGCCCGCCAACTCTCGGCTGTCGGGCGCCCAGCTTCGGGTCGTCGGTCGCCGGGCCGTCGTTGCGTTGCACAGGAAAGTGCTCGATGCCGCCGACGAGCCGTTGGCGACGTTCCGCTTGATGGACGCATCGAATGTTTCGTATTCGGCAGCTGTGCGTGGTGGAATGTGTACTTACATATACACAGTTGAGGAGCCTCACTTAACCTGGTGGCTACGAGATACATGTACTTACAAACCAGAAGGCACAGATGAGCAAAGCTACGGCACTCAGCCAACAACAACGATGACTTCACAATGGATGCGCAAGAGTTGAATCCAACAATAGTCGATTCAATTGACTATCTGTACAAACTAGGTAGGTATCCATCAAAACCGATCCCGCGCCCCTGATTTTCCAATCCTCACAACCACAGGACATATCTCCAAATCTCAAAACGCAGATATTAAACCACAAAATCCATGATCCAGCACCACACAAGGAAGCCGAACATGTCCACGCTCCAACCACTGGAAACGTTTAAGATTCCCCTCGGCGCTTGACCTCAGCAAACTTGCCATTGTCCTCCTTGTCAAGGTGATGGCCGGCGTCCTCCTCAACATGGTCACCAGCTCCATTCTGGCAGACACGTTCCTCGCTGCTCGCCGCCTCAACGACCGTGTCCAAGAAAGGGATCTGCAACGGCTTGGCGACTTCCATGCCCGAAAGGCAGCCAGGTCTGCGCGCCTCAGTGTTCGCGGGCGCACGCTTTCCGGCAATCCTGGCGGCGGCGGGGAGCTCGACGAGGGGGATGGGAGGATTCTCCGTCTCCTCATTGTCGGAGCTGAGCCTGGCCCTGGCGATGGGGGTGGGAGGGCGGTTGCGAAGTGCGTCTCTTCCTTCTTCGCGTCGTCTTTTGATGCAGAGGTAGACGGCGACGATGGCGATCCCGGCGAGGCAGACGACCAGTCGCCTGCAACGACGTAGCCTTTGACCTTAGGGCTGTCGTCATCGGTCATGGAGATGGTGGCCATGGGGTTGTTCCCGCGCCGTCCAGGGTGTAGATGACACCCAACTCCTCCGGACCCAAGTCTAGGAGGCTCCGGGAGGCGACAAGAGCGTGGGGAGCCATTGTGTTGGAATGGCTGGCGGAAAGAGACAGAAGAGAAGAAGACGAGAAGCGAGAAAGTTGAAGAGATGAAGCAACGGCAAGCAGGCAAGACGAGTCTAAGCGGTTGGTTGTCTGAAAGCGTTTTGCTTGTACTTGCTGTTGCGTATGAAGATGAATGGTGCAGAAATCGAAGAAGACAGGACGAAGCTTGCGAGGGAAATGCCAGCAATGTATACAAAAGCCAAAGCCCAGAGGGCAGAAGACTTCCTTGTCAACCATGGCTTCAACGTAGTGACAGGCAGAGTTTTAAGCTTATCTGGAAGGACGCAAGCTCAGTATCATAGCCCTGAACTCTGTCAACTTGATTGTCCGTACTGGGAATCGCAGAGTTGAGGCGAGCCTCGAAGATTCAGGAATCAGTCCGAGGCTATGGACCGTTATATCAAAGGCGGATTCCTTCTTGGGAGATCGCCTGAAGCCAGAAGGGCACAAAGGGCATAGACGGGGAAACTTTCAAAGATCGATCCATGTTCAGAAGTCAAGTTGTGGGCGCTGTGCGTCGGCAAAGAGGATTCTCCCAGATAAGCGAGGCTTCCCAAATGGTGAAAGTATGAGGCGTTGTAGACGATGCGCTCCGAGAAACCTCGTTTACCAGATGGAGCGGCTTTGCCGTGGTGTACATAAGTTTTGTTGTAACAGATTTAGAAAGGCAAGTGATCAACGACAGCCATACCGCTTTCCTTGGGGGGGGGGGGAGAGACGCAGAGGATCGATCCGTGACGGCGAGAGACGCAGAGGATCGATCCGTGACGGCGATAGGACGCTCGAGATGCTGTACCTTGAACGGCGGGATTCACGAGCATCTCTCGGTTTGTACCAAGTGTTGCCCACAACGCATGGAGGCCCAAGGTACGTACGGACACCTCTACCAAATTGGCATCAATGTCTGCGCGATATCTCGCTTGACACCTGATGAGGCGGGTCAAGAAGTGGCTGAGATTTGCTTTCAGCGAACCCGTGCCTTAAAGGTAAGCACCTGTGCAACAGCTGCCAGCTGCGGGGTGCCTGCAGCGGTTTACGCTTGGCTCCCCTCTGGTGTTTACTGAGGTGCCCTACCTTATTCTTCTTCTTCCTCCCTCTTCCCTTTCCAAACTCATCTCCCACATGCACTCACACATCCACGCGGTAAAGCCAATCCAACGCCGTTCACAATCATAAGCACCTCCAAGCTGCGGCATCTGCTTCTCACCAAGATACACAGACACGCACGAATCACCCGCCCCAACCCACCCAATGCCGACCCCTGAGAAGAAAGAGGCTCTCACCTTCAGCAGCCTCCCCACGGAGATCCGCCTCCAGATATGGGAGCACGTCATCACCCCCAGCGTGCACCGCATCTTTGCCGTCACCCCGACGCCCAGCATGCAGGTCCAGGCCTCCCGCACCCTCGTCCAGTCCACGAAGCCCGCCCGCGCCGCCCTCGCCGTCAACCGCGCGGAGCGAGCCATCATCCTGCGCTGGCTACTGCCCAACGTGATGCCCGTGCTCGGCCAGAAGAGCAGAAAGCGCGGCGTCCTGCGCTTCCACGCCGCCAAGGACATCATCTGCTTCGTCTGGGAGGTGCTCAGGAGGCAGTTCGTCTCCCTGTCCATCAAGTGGTGGCAGGTGGGCCGCTTTGAGGAGGGCGCAGACGGCGACGGTGACGCAGACCAGCGTCCGGCGTGGATGTTGCAGATTCAGAACATGGCCATGGAGCTCGCGCCGACCGACCAGGGCTGGCCCGACAACGCGCCGACGCACCTCGTCTTTGCGTCGTTTGGCCTGGGCAACCACTGCTCCTGGTTCAGCGGGCTGAAGCGGCTGTACATAGTATGCGAGTCGCGGGACGAGCCGCTGCGGCCAAGGTTTGTCGAGAGGACCAATCCGGATGGCAGCGTGTCCGTCAAGGTGGCCAAGGGATACGTCGTGAGGACGAAGAAGGAGCACGTCCGCGCGGCGTTCCTCCACACGGGGACGTACTCGGGCAGAGACGAGGCGCACGCGTACGTCTCGGGCGCGGCGGCGATTGAGAAGCTGCAGATGAGGAGGTCCGCGTGCACCGCGGCCAAGGAGGTGTTTGGGCTGAACAAGAGGCGGCGGAAGCAGGAGCTACGGGGGTCGCCCGATGATGGGCTCAAGTTTGATGTCAAGGTGAGCGTTTTGCTGCATGCGAGGAAGTAGGGCAGCGTTGAGGGGTTTGGAGAGTATTGGGGAGTTGCTTTGATGCTGTGGCCAGATTGGACTGGAAAGGAAGGGGGACATGATACTCCATGATACATATGGATTCTCTTTTGTTAGGATGAAACCCCCATCTGGCTGGGGATGGTTGGAACAGAGTGGAATCGACAGCTTACTATTTGATATTGTCTTTTCATAGACAGGAAGCTCTTTGCTGCGGGTTATGGTTTGGGATTTGGAAATAAGACCTACCTACCCTACTATTGTCTAAATTGCTCTTCAGATGCAAATGAATACCCTGCAAGACGAGTACGACGGAGTGCTTTCTTTTTACAACTAGATGAATGCTTTCATCTTGTGTAACTTGTAAGCGATACCTCCATCAGGGCATATCTCATCGAGCAATTCTCCGTATTCTTGCCTCCCCCCGGCCTTGCAATTCCCCTTGCAAACAAATGCAATTGAAACAAGCACAATTTCAAGCAATGATGTCCCGAGCCGGACTCGTACAGTGTTAGAAAAGGGATACACGTCCAAGCACATGCAGTACATGCCCAATACGGCGGCCAATGTACCCTCGGTAAGGCAGTACCTTGCCAAGCGGTACACGCGTCTCTGCTGCTGGTCCAATCACGGGGGCTCTGCTCTCCCGCTCGCTCACTCGTCTCCGTGTCTCGCGAACCCCAACCATGTCGCCACCAGCAGACAGGACGGGGAAACGAGCTAGCTGTCGTGGCCTGGCCTGGCCTGGAGGGTTTTCTGATGGATGGGTGAGTTGAGTGGCGCAATGTTGGAATTGCTTGAGGGGTTATTGCAGGATTGGCTGTCAATCAGGGCCTTTTCTTGGTGCTGGATTTGATGAGTGGATTTCCATTGTTTCAATTACCGACTTGGCTCGATGGTACGCCGCTTCGCAGTTGTCTATTCTGTGCGGCATAGGTGAGTGTAAAGAGGCACCGCTTTGTGAGAGAACTGCAGCAACGAGGCCAGCACTGGGACTGGCGGGTAAGATGGATGGTATGTGAGGACCAGAATGGAGAGAGGCGGAGGAGACGAGCCGGGCGATTCTGGTGGAGAACGAAGCAGACAGCAGTTGGAGGATCGGTGTGCCGTCTGGGGAAGTGGGCCAGGCTCCAGCATTGAATACCCACGAATCCACAGCATCCGAGTAGCGCCAGTCTGGGGGCGGGTCTGGCAGCCATGGACTAACAGTTGATGGACGCAGCATCAAAAACACCAAAAGAAACGGGATGGTGATATCAAGGAAAGAGAATCAGCTGAGGAAGAGTGAGGCTGGCGATGCGTCCGCTTGGGGTAATGCCCAGGCACGTCTGGGGGTTTTCTGCTGCCATTGTCCACTGAGTGTTAGCAGGATTGCAATGCAACCCCCCCCGGCTGATGAGGAGAAGAAAAGGCAAAAAAGTGGTGTGGTTGTTGATGCATGCGGTTTCTGGGGTGGCTTGCCGCTATTGTGCACCTGTTTTACGAAGAGAAACAGCACACACACACACACTGTACGGCATCTCTCACAGGTATCGTCCGGCGGAAGAGTACCTGCGGTGTCGCCCTGTCGCCCATACAGCCCCTTCGTACCCCAGGACCTTGCAGGCAAGTTTCTCCGCACGCAGCAGCTGTCGCCCAGTTTCACTCCAGGCAGGACGAGTACCTGGTAGGTACATGCCGTCGCTTGCTGATACCTGTGCCCTCTTCACCCCAGAGTTTCTGCCAATAGTCCCCGCCTGCCGTTTACTTGGGCGCGAGGTACTGCGTCGTGGCTGCCTTGCTTCTGACCGCGTGAGGGTGGTGTCATCCCTGGCGGAGGGGGAAGAGAGGGAAGGAACCTGGGGCGATTGGGCATTGGGTATATAAGGCCAAGTGCGGTTCTGTTGTCCTCTTGCTATTGTTCCTTCTTTGCCTCCGCCTCCTCATCCTTAGCATCGGCATCATCACCATCATCATCATCGACACCCAGACACTCCTCATCAACAACTACTCGCGACTGTGAATCACTTCATCAGTCGTCTTCATTGGTACGTCCCTTTCCCTCTCTTCTCCTACTTTGCCACAATCCAGCCATCTCAGACTCTAATCGGGCATCAACAGAACAAACAAGACTCGACACTCTCCAACTAAACGCCTCCTCATCTCCATCGACACCAACACATCAACCATCATCAACATGGCTCCCCGCGTCCCCCGCGTCCCCCGTCTCCCCAAGGCCAAGCCCGTCGAAATCTTCTGCATCAGCGCCGCCGGCGTCGGCGTCCTGGCGCCCCTGTACATGGCCATGCCCGGCGCCGAGGAGCGCATGGCGCGCCAGACGACCAAGTGGGCGCCGCGCTGGGAGCGCAACATCAACTACTTCACCAGCCCCGCCGAGCGCACCGCCCAGCGCATCGAGCCGCCCATTTCAAAGGCCGTCAAGAACCTGGACGAGCGGCTGCCGCTCGAGAGGATGGCCAAGGGCATGGAGAGGGGCATCCAGAAGTCGATTGCGCGCTTCTCGGGGCCCAAGCCTAGCGAGACGTGAGGCTCTGATGAGACTCGCCCTTTATATACTCTCACTTTATATATCTTTCCTTTGTATATGCTATGTTGTCGTTGTCGTTGTCATTGTTGTCGTCGTCGTTGCTCAAGTCTATGCTGGCTGTATAGGTCCGGGCGAAGCGGTGGTTGGGATGGCTGGAGCCTGTGGAAGCGGGCTCGCCATGGCGTTGGTCAACCGATTGATTTTATGCCCCTGTACACTTCGTCTCTTTGAGCGGAGCAGGAATCAAATACAATCTGTTAAACACTTAATCCTGTCCTACAGCTGTGATATTGTCTTGCCTGCTGTGAAAGCTCTGAAGATGCCCATCTACGTCAGTACTAATGGCCAGAGCATAATCAGCCAGTCTCACACTGAGCAATGACTCGAACAGCTTGCAAGGCAACAACAGAATGATCAAGGGGGGTAGATTGTTGAGCTCATCTGGTTAATATAGCTAGGCTTTTGGCCTGGAAGAATGACTCGAGGACCTTCCTGGCAAAGCAATCATCTAGAGAGGAGACGCCGACGATGGCGCCACTTGTCATCTCGCACCGAGATGCCTGTCACAGACCAGACCCATAGTGTAAGTCAAAGGATATGATGGAGGATGGGGAGACCAGCCGAGTATTGCCATGCACAGTTTCACTCTTGGTCCTCCATGGTAGTGAGCTTCCTTCTTCTGACAGAAATTCACGGGAGTACGGCCAAACACTGACCAAGGCGGAGGATGGTTTGACTAGTATGCTCGTGGCTCGGTCTGCCTTGGTGACGCCGAGTGCATGTGTAGTGTCAAGGGTTTAACAACGAAATATTCGGTTTTTGAAGCTGGTTGATATGTATTTTGGAACCATGACTTCAGGCCTACCTTGACCAGCAGCAGCGCCAGTTACAAAGGCCTTTTTTTTTTTTTTTCGCTGATAGCGAGGCGGCAAATGCAGTCAAGCGAGAAGAAGAGAAGATGTGGAGTGGAGCAGACAGGAGGAGAGAAGGCTATAAGACGATATATGGCTTCGTCTTGGGAATTTTTGTCTTTCTCGTTCTTTTCATTTCTTTTCTATCTCCTCTAAAGAGGTTTCATTGATGTATTTTCCTTTACCCAGTCGCTAGTATGTCCATCTTCGGCGGAGGTTACAACGGCAGATGAGGGCTGAGCTGAGTTACGGAACGCTGAGAGGCCACTGCATCTGCTTTATGTATATGCAACGAACTTGGGCTTGTCGAGTCTTTTTCTACATATACTAGATGAAGTTGTATGAGTGAAGCCTGGTCTGAGGAATTTGTACCTTTTCTATGACTCGACAACGGCTGGCGCATCAAGCTCTGTATACCTACCTACCTACCCTACATGTGCCATGATGAACCCTGTTCATTTGGAAAATAGATTCAGTGACGCTATCACCAATGAATCAAAGCACGAGACGCAAGATGATGCATCGTCCCTACCTAGTGTATGTGCTCTGTTCATCCAAGGCCCTTATGCAGGTCGACAGCGAACGGCCGCTCCCTAAGATGAGGCCCAACAGAACAAGTGAGACGACTGAAGTGACGGAGCAAAGAAGCTTTTGAGCTGAATCAGATCAGCTTATCCCTTCTTCTCCTGCAATTTGCCATTCAATCCTTTCCCCCCCTTTCCGCTTCCTCCTACCACACCTCTTCAGCTTCGGTATCTGCTTTCTTCACCTCTTTCATCTACTACCCCAGATTTTTCTCGGCTCTTTTTTTCCCAGCAATGCAAATAAAACCCGCTCGGCTCCGGCACTGATTAGCCAGCCAATGGGCACGCAAGCAAAAATCCCACCCACTAAGATCCTCACCCTCTAGCTCTTGTAGACTCACACACACACACACAACTTGCTCGTCCCAAGTTCCCCCCCCCCCTAAAATAGAGGCAACCGAGGTTCCTTTTTCATTTTCCCGCGGACAATGTTGGAGAGGGGAAAAGCGAGGTTGATGATCCATTCACTCATTATATAAAAGATCTTTTCACTTTTTCTTTCACTCCTTCAATCAAACCATTGACATGAATTACACGCCCTCTCCTCTACTGTAGTCTAGACCTCTTTTGCTCGTCAAACCTCACCCTCCCCTCTCTCTCATCTCATCACAAACCCGCCCACGATGCCCATCAAATCCCTATACCAGCCCCTCGACATCCCCCAGACAAACGTCCTCACGTACCTCTTCGGCAACGGCGCCACGCTCTCGCACGAGCCCATCTGGTTCGACGCAAATGACCCCAGCAGGAGCCTGTCGCCGCACCAGCTGGTGCAATGGATCCGCCGCCTGGGGCTGGGCCTGCAGCGCCTGGGCGTGAGGCGAGGCGACGTCGTCATGATATGCACGCCCAACCACATCTTGGTGCCGGTTGCGTATCTGGGCATCACGGGGTCGGGGTGCATCTTTAGCGGTGCCAATCCGGTCTTTACCGTTGCGGGTGGGTGGTGACAAACTCTCCCGATATACCTACATCTTCAGTTATACGAGGGGGTTGAACTGACATCAGGTGCCTATCACGACTTGCTTCAACAGAGCTCAGCCACCAGCTCGCAAACACAGAGGCAAAAGCCGTCCTCGCCCATCCCTCCGTCCTCGCCAAGATCCTCGAGGCCGCCGCAAAGGCAAACGTCCCCAAGGCCCGCATCTTCCAGTTCTCCGACTCGCCCGGCATCCTCCCGCCGCAGGACGGCGTCCCCGACTGGAAGGCCATGCTGGCCCCCTACGAAGAGGCCTACGACTGGGAGTGGCCGGCCCTGACGCCGTCAGAGGCCCGCAGCACCGTGGCCACCATCAACTTCAGCTCCGGCACGACGGGGCTCCCCAAGGGCGTCTGCGTGCCGCACGCGAGCCTCGTCGCCAACGTCGAGCAGGCCATCCACCTGCGCCACGCCCACCGCAAGCCCTCGTGGGACGCGCAGCCGCGCAACCGCTGGATCGGCCTGCTGCCGCTGTACCACGCCTACGGGCAGCTGTACGCCTGCCTGATGGCGGCCAAGACGCTGACGCCCATCTACGTGCTGCCCAAGTTCCAGTACGAGGACTTCTTGCGGGCCATCCAGCGGTACGGCATCACGCAGCTGCAGGTCGCGCCGCCCATCGTCGTCATGCTGGCCAAGCGGCCCGAGACGGCGCGCTACGACCTGTCGAGCGTGCGGCACCTCATGTGCGGCGCCGCGCCCCTGTCGCGCGAGCTGCAGATGCTGTGCCAGGACAAGTTTGGCTTCCGCATCACGCAGGGCTACGGCATGACGGAGCTGACGTGCAGCGGCATCACCTTTGCCGAGGGCCTCGACGGCGACAACCTGGGCTCCGTGGGGCGGCTGCTGCCCAACTGCGAGTGCAAGCTGCTCGACGACGAGGGCAACGAGGTGGGCGAGGGAGAGCCCGGCGAGCTCTTCATACGGGGGCCGAATGTGTGTCTGGGGTACTGGCGGAACGAGGCGGCGACGAAAGAGTGCCTGGACGACGAGGGCTGGTTCCGGACGGGGGATATTGCTGTCGTCAACAGCGAGGGTCTGTTTTCGATTGTGGATCGGAAAAAGGCGAGTGCAAACTTGAGTGTCAGGGGTTTGCTCCCATTTTTTTTTTTTGCTAATCGGGCTATATAGGAGCTCATCAAGGTCAACGGCCTGCAAGTCGCCCCAGCAGAACTCGAGGCCGCGCTCCTCGAAAACGAGCACATTGCCGACGCCGCCGTTGTAGACATTAGATTGTACGCTCTCCCCCCTTTCTCCATCCACAACCATCCGTACAACACGGAGACACACACACACACACACACGACTAACAAAAACATTCAACAGCGCCGAAGACGAATGGCCCCGCGCCTACGTCGTCCTCCAGCCCGCCTCCAAGGGCAAGGTCTCGCCCAAGGACATCCAGGACTGGACGGCCGCGCGGGTGGCCAAGCACAAGCGGCTCGTCGGGGGCGTCGTCTTCATCGACGAGGTGCCCAAGCTGGCGAGCGGCAAGATCATCCGCAAGGTGGTGAGGCAGTGGTCGAGGAGGGATGCGGAGGAGATGGTGAAGAATGGAACTGCGCCGGTGAGGGCGAGGCTGTAGGATACGTGCTCTTGTGTTTTCTTTGGGGGTAAGGGGGGTTCTTTTTGTATGGTGTTTTGGATAGAGTTGCATATGAGCAGAGCCTTGTATTACGTAGACATGGAGAGAGGATACAGGTAATACAGCCATAGACTGGTCATCCAACATTCTTGACAGCCCGAGGATGCTCAACTCTGTAGACTTGTTGCAGACTTATCTTTTCAAACCGGCAAACCGCCATTCATTGTACACCTTCATCCATAGCCCTCAACAGCCTCTCAAAAGAAGATGCATCTCACACCCCAACTTTCACCTCACTCAATCTCGATCCGCCTTCTCCCGGTACTTTTCCAAACTCTTTGGCTTTTTGCCCAGAACCACTACAATCACACAAAGTCAGCCAAAAAAAAGAAAAAAAAAAAAAAAAAAAAGAACAAAAAAAAAAAAAAAAAAAAAAAAAAAGAACGAAGAAAAGGAGGGCAACAACTCACGTCGATCAAACAAATAATAACTCGTAACAAACAATATCGGCAACGCAATAATCGTCGACACCCACCTCCTCGCCGCCCCGTCATACCGCCTCTTATACTCCCTCTTCTCCTCCTGAGCCTTGTCCTCCTCCGCGAGCCTGTCCTGCCGCTGCGCCAGACGCCGCAGACGGGCCGCGCGGAGCGCCGACTCGCGCATTTCCGCCGTCCGCAGGGCCGCTGCTTCTTTTCCTTCCCCTCCTCCTTGTCCTGCGCCCGCTCTCGAGGGACCTGTCGAGGTGGGTGACGCCGTTGTCTGCGATGCTGAAGGGGAGGTGATTCGTGGAGAAGGCGATCCAGCAGAAGGACCCTTGTTCAAAGAGCTCTTCGCCGTCGCATATGACCTCCTCGTCATCGCCGTCCGCCCGTCGTCGCCCATCCGTCGGAAAAGTTGTCCGTAGTACCGCTCTAGCAGGCGACTGCGTATCCGCGAGCGAAACATTTTCTGGCTGTGGTGTATCTTTCCCTCTCAATTTAATTCGTGATCCCCTTGATTGCTTTCTTGTTTATCCTTCTCCTGGCTTGCAATTGGTCCGACTGGGTGTGAGGCCGACTAATGACGGGGTTGATGATGAGCAGTTCCAACTTGACGAGCTCGGCTCCAGACTTTTTCTCATCCTTCGGCCGAAACTCGGGCCAAGGCTGATCCGTAATCCACATTGAAAATCTACGAAGCATCACCACGACGGGAAAATCACACTCGAGTCGAATCGCACAACATAGGCAAAGTGTCGATACAAGATTCCTCATCAAAAGCGTAGCTATTTCCCCATCTACTTTTTGTTATTCTCAACAGCCACGCGCTTCCCTAACGTCGTTGGATTTTGTCTCTGGATGCCCCTCATTCTTCAGTATTATTACAAACTTGGATCCCAAAACGCCAGTTCACCATGTCGAAATCACCAAACCAGTCCTTTTTGCTCTGCGCACTCAATCATCATCCGTGTACCTCGGACCACTAGCCGCAGGCGTTTCCGGCGCGTAAGCTGCAGGCGTTGGTGCCGAGTAGCCGCCGTAGCCAGCAGACGGCGTGGGAGCACCAGCCGCCGGTGTCGGTGCCGAGTCCGGGCCTCCCCATCCGCCTTGCCAGCCGCCGGCAGGAGTCGGCGCTCCGACTCCAGGGGTGGGCGCGTTGTAGGCACCGGGCGTGGGCGCGCTCAGGGCACCAGGGGTAGGGGCCGACATGGCACCACCAGGAGTCGGTGCGTCGTAGGCGACAGACGACGTCGCCGCTGGCGTGTAGCCCCAGGAGTCGTTGCCGCTGGCCCCAGGCGTCGGCGCCGAAACGCCCCAGGCCGGCGTCTTGGAACCGGAATTCCAGCTGTCGCCTCCACCGGCGTATGCCGGGGTGCGTGAGCCGGCCCCGAACGCGTCGCCTGCCGCTGGGGTTCTAGCACCAGCTTGCCAGGCGGGCGTGCGTGAGCCCGAACCGTAGGCTGTCCGGCTTCCGTCATACGGGTTGACAGTCCTCGATCCGTCGGCCCAAGCCGGCGTCCGCGATCCAGAGTAGTCCTGGCCCTTCCATGCTGGTGTCCGACCACCTGCCGCAGGAGCTAGGTCCATGTTAGTACGAGACGAGGAGAAGAAGATGAATGTACATGACAACTTACTTCGTGAACCCCAAGCGGGGACGCGGTCTGAGCCTCCAGAGCCCATCGGCGTGCGGGATCCTGCTTGCCAGCCAGGGACTCTGTCCCCGAAGCCACGCCCTGCCCCACCCGGCGCCGGTCGTCCTCTGCCATTGATGTCGATGGTCGTGCCCGTGATCTTGTCCTTGTAGCTGAGCGAGTCCTTGGGAAGCGTAATCGTCTTGTTCTTCGTATGCAACTCGACGCGGGCGTGCGTATCTGTCGTGTCCTTGACGATGCCCAAGAGGCCCTTGTAGTATCCCTTCTTGATGATGACGGTCTGGTTGATGGCACGGTCCCGGCCAAACGTCTTGGCGATCGGCTTGTTTTCGGTGCCGTTCTTGTGAATCTTGAGGGCCGGGTTCATGGTGGACAAGTCAGGCCCCGACGCTGCTGCGTTGACACGGCCTCCCTTAGCGGCGATCGTGTTAACCATGCTCGCCTTGGTGACAAAGACACCCGCGTTCTCGTTCGTGGCGTGCGTGTGCAGAAACACGTACGAGCGGTGGATGTGGATAATCTTGCCCTGGCGCTGCTGTCCGGAAAACTCCTTCACCACGTCGTCCAGGCGGATTTCCGAGCCCTCCCGGTCGGCGGCAACCGCCTGCTTCCTCTTGGGCAGCTTGTTGGGGATCTGAGACGGCATCACTTGGCGGGTGTCTCCGAACTGGTCCAGCACAACCAGCGACTCCCGGTCCACCTTGACGATGCAGCCGACCGTCGTGGGATCCAGCTGCACAAGGTCGTGGAGCTCGTACTGGCCGAGCGATCCCTGTCCGCCAATGTCGCTGGCCTCGCGCAAATCCTTGCTAAAGACAGTCACCTCGTTGTTGGTGTGGTCCGTCAGGAGCGTGACGCGGTCCTCGGAGATCTTGACCACCGTGCCGACCTCGTCCTGGAACTTGCTGCCGCCAATCACCTTGACGTGGTCGCCAATCTTGAAGCGCTTGCGGAGGCCCTTGATGGGCACCTCGATGCTCTGGCCCTTGAGGTCGCCCTCCGTGACGAACATGGTGACAATGTCGCCCTGCACGTTGGTCGCCTTGCCCACGACGCCTCTCTGCTCTCCAGCGTACACCTCAATGATGTCGCCGGGCAGGTACGTGACGAGCGTGTTGCTGTCCTTCAAGCTGGCCGCCAGGGCCTTGAGGTCCAGGTTCTCGGTGCCATCGTCGGCACCGCTGGCGAAGCGCGTCACCTCCTCCAGCGACGGGTTGACGTCCGTGACCACGAGCTGCTGGATCTTGACGTCCTTGACCTGGAAGCCGTTTTCAAACTCCTCGCCCATGTATGTCCAGGTATTGGTCGTCGGGTTGCCTTGGATGTGGCGCGGATGACGCTTTCGCGCCTCCACCTCGCTAAAGAGCCTCTGCGGCGGTCGCGGGCCCATTCCCGGGGCCCTCTTGCGCTTCCCATCCGCAGTCACGGCAGAGAGCGCCTCGTCGCGCATGCCGTAGTCGAGCCTGGGAATGAAGCGGACTCTCGCCTCCAGGCCGTTCTCGGTGACATCAATGACCTGAGCCAGGTCTCCATTGTGCTTGGCCGGCTTGCGCAGCCTCACCCAGGCGCCCGGCTCCAGCGTCGGCGTCTTGGTGACGCGCAGCAGTTCGGGCATGTCTTTGATGTCCACCAGCGTCAGCTTGGAGTGGGGGTAGACATTGAGGATGCCATCGAGAGCAACGAGGATATCCGTCTGCCTCTGGGTCTCGACGTAGACGAAACTCTTCATGACGGAGTCTGGGCCGCCGCGCTCAAAAGCCGCAGTAATGGCCAGCTCGTCCTTTGTGCCCCTTCGCTCGTCCACCCGCTTCATGATGGAGAGGACGACTTCTCGCTCCTTGCCTTCCTTGCATCGCACGGCCCAGATGCTGGGGTCGTCCACACTAGGGAGGAGAAGGCGCTTGGGCACAACGGCCGAGTCGCCAAAGCTCTTGCCGGGTCGTCGATTGCCGTACCGCTGGCGCAGGATCTCGGCCTGCTTCTCGGCGTCCATGCTCGACTCCAACTCGCGGCGGCGATCCAGCTCGCGGTGTCGTCGGTCATCGTCCAGTCGTGAGCTCTCGACCAGGTCGTCGGGGTGGGCGTTGTCGATGATGAAGTCTTCTATTTCCTCACCATCCTTTTCGTCGTCCTCACCCTCGTCCTCGTCATCGACTTCGGCCTCGATATCGATGAACGCGTTCCGCCTATCGCGCTGGCGCTTTCTGCGATGGCCCTGGGGGTCACCAGTGTCAGCATCCTCACCGCCACAACACTCTCATCGTCAGGGTGAGGGGTTTTCAGATAGGGCAGCCGTACATGTTGAACATCATCTTCATCCTCGTCATCTTCTTCATCTTCCTCCTCGTCGTCATCGTCATGGCGGCCACGTGTATCCGCTTCTTCTTCCTCATCTTGTTCTTCTTCTTCTTCTTCATCCTCATCCTCATCGCGAGCCCTGCGCGACTTGGCAGGCGTGGGCTCCTCATCATCGTCAGCCTCCTGATGGCGATTGGGGCTGCTGTCTCGCGCCCGGCTGGAGGCGTCATTGGCCTCCTCCTCGTCCGACATGTCGGCCGGCGCAGGGTTGAAGTCCTCCTCGTCCTCGGAGTCGTCGAAGCGGTCGCGATCGTTGGAAGCCATCTTGAGTACGGTAAAAAGACGCGTGCTGTTCACCGTACGATGGTAGATGGAGAGTTGAAGAAAGGAAGAAAGAAAGAGAAGGCGTGGAGATGGTAGGAAGGATTTCGCTTTCAAGAGCCAAGACAAGTGACCGACGCGGGTAATTATCGGGCTAAACGCGCTTGGCTGACTCGGGAGTGAGGATCAGGTCAGGGGAGGAGGTAAATATTATATGAAGTATGAAGAAGAGAAGCGGAAAAGGAACTTGAGAAATTGAATAGCCAATCTCTGAGCGGTATACTTAGGCAAGGTACCGTCTCTTCTTTTGAGGCTTCTCATTTCAAGCCTTACGGCTGCTGTTGAAATTCTTTCACAGCCACAGCCTCAAACGACCAAGCCGACACCCGAGGCGATGAAGCTAACCTCGCAGCGACTTGGTTAAGCAGCGCCCTTCGTCGGGCCAACTCTGATTTCACCGTCGAATTGGGTACCTAAAGAAGGTACTTTCATCAGTATTGACAGAGTCCATTTAACATGGAAGTCAAATGTCTCGGTTATCCCGCCTAAGCTTACCTACCCCCAGCTGTCGTTGATATGAACCTCAACCTGCAACCGCCACGAGGCATAGCATAAACCAAACTCCGCCGCTTGAACAAACAAATCATTCCTGGCAGCACGACAATCCAAGAGATGCATCCGCTCGCTATATTCGCGAAGCCCGTCTTCTAGAATCTCGCGGCTTCAAATTGCGATAAACTACCTAGAAAATGTAGAAAACAGGAACACCTGCATGACATGACAACCGCTTCGCGCCCCCTTTCCCATCCTTTTCACCATATCCATAGGACCAGACTTCCAATCGTTTGCTCGTCACGCCCCCATACTCCAAGGTGGTAGCTGATTCTCATGCAGCCAGAGCCATCGGTACAAAAAACTCCGGTAAACCCCTCCAAGTAGGTGATACATATATGGCCCCTCCTTTCCGCCGAACAGCCAAGTCTATATCAATCGGAACAGGCGCTCTCTCTTTCCGTCATAGAGAGATGAGGCATCATTTGTACAGTTCTCGTTGGGTCTCACCTCGTCTCAAATTGTCCGCCCAAGGGGTTCTTACGTGACCTTCACGCCCCAGACGCCTCGGCCTGCGCCGACACCGAGCCACTCGCCGCCGTCGGTACCCTGCAAGTGCGGTACCCAGCCCAGATTTCCAATCTCGTATTCACAGTCCCAGCACGCAACCGGGCTTCTCTGGTTCTCCTGCTGCTGCGAGCCGTTGATAGACGATCCGCTCATGAGGTCCCACAGGAGCACCTGGCAGTCATCGGCTCCAGAAGCCAGCGTCCCTCTCCGTGAGGGAGACCACTCAATGCAGTTGATGGGACCAGAATGTCCGCGAAGCTCGAGCAGAGCCTGGCCAGGCTGCCGAACGTCCAGAATGCGAATTACGTTTGAGTCCTGGGCAAATGTCGCTAGAAGATGGGTATCATGGGGGGATGTAGCTAGTCGGAGGAGCGGGGGAGGGTTCGAAAGAGTCTGCTGGGCAGTTGTAGGGCTCATCCGCTCTCCGGACTCTATCATCGAACCAGTCAGTAACCAAACGTGTTTCTCCATGCATAAACTGTGCGTTCTGAGGGTGTAATGGATGACGTACCTCGGTCCTCTTTACCTGTTGGCTCGTAGATAATGGTAGAGTGCTCCAGGCTCCGCAAGTCAAACATGCGCACGCTTCCGTCCTGCCCGCAGCTCACGAAGACGTCGACACTCTTGGCGCAGAACCGTACGTCGTAGACCTCCTTGTCGTGCGCAATTAGCTGCGTCTTGGCCGTCAGAGACGGAATGTCCCATATTGTGCAGGTGGTGTCAATGCTGGAGGTGATGATGAGGCTGGGGGAAACGGTGTTCCAGTCGAGCGACGTCAGCGGTGCCGTGTGATCGGGCGTCTTGGAGTTGGAAAGGAGCGCCAGGGGGGTCAGTTTGGTGACGGCCGATTCGCGCTGGGGGCGCGTAATGGTGTTTCCTGGATTCGCCGACGTCTCGGACGGCAACGACCACAGCCGCAGGTGGTCACCAGAAGTCGCCAGGAGATCGGTGGACTGCTTCTGCGACGAGGGCGGCTCCCACAGCAGCCGCGTAACGGGATACGAATGCGTGGCCTCGGCCACCTTTGAGAACTCGAGACTGTACTTGGATGTGCCGGGCTGGTAAACATCCTGCGGCGTCGGGACGACCTGGCTGTCTAGGATTTGGATCTGGCATCGGCCCGTCAGCTTGCATCTTCCACGCTCAACCACGGCGGGCACTGGCTTACAAAGTTGTGGCCGTCTTCCAGATAGCTGCCGACGGCGACCTTGCCGGCACCGTTCCCTCGGGGCGTCCACTTGCACCAGTCAAAGGCGTAGATGGGCCACGGGGCCAGGTAGTTGCTGGGGCCCGGCTGGGTGTTTGCGAGCTCGTAGCCCAGCGTGCCGGGCGCGCCGTCGGACATGCTCGAGTCGGCGCGCGGCCGAATGTCGGCGAGGCCCAGCGGCGTGTTGGAAAAGGTGCGCTGGGCGCCCGGAGCGCCGTACTTTGCATCCTGGGGCGAGATGAACTGCGACGACGAGCCGCTGGGCGTGGTGGGGGTGTAGGCGTGGTATGACGAGGACGAGGCCGGGGTGTCGTAGCTGATGGAGCGCGAGTAGGTGTGCGCCATGTTGAGGACGGGCTTCTGCAGCGATTGATAGTCTGGATGGGGTGCGGGCGCTGAGCCAGAGGCTGATGCTGAGGCCGGGCCAGAGGCAGAGGCAGCGGCGGAGGCAGAGGCAGCAGCAGCAGCACCAGAGCCAGAGCCGGCGCCGGGATGCATCGACGACGAGTTGGACGACAAGGGCGGGCGCGTCATGCCACCCGGCTGGAGCACGTTGGGCACCGAGCTCTGCAGGCTGGCGGGCGACTGCTCGAGCTTGATCTGGGGAGCGTAGTCTCGCGATGCCATCTGGCTCTGCGGGCTCACGCCAGACATGTGCAGTTCGTCGAGCTGAGCGCCATAGGGAGCCGTGGCCGACTGCTGCCGTCGCGGGGGAGGCAGCTGATGTGATTGGTTCATGGTGCCTCGCTGGCGGTTGGGGGCTGGCCGGGGGCGTTCAGACTCGAACTCGACTGGCTTGGCAGAGCCTGTGGTTCTGTGGTCGGTGGTTCTGTGGTGGGAGGCGGTTGGGACGTGACGTGGGACGTGGGACTGGATGGCGATAGGCTCGTCAGAGGGGTCGGGAGAAGCAGCAGGGCTGGATCACGAGGCGACCAGGCGGCCCCTCTTCGCAGCGCGGTGCTGGTTTGATGGCCTTGTTTTTGTCTGGCGGATCTACAGAGGACGAGCCGGGGAACAAAAAAAGAGAGACGAGGAGGCAGAGACAGAGGCAGAGGCAGACGAGGCGCGGCTGGAGGGATCAGACCAGAGGCCGTTTTTGCTGTCGTCAGCGTCCGTCGCCCAGAGCTGCGTCTGGTGCTTATACGGGCTAAGGTTGGAAGCTTCCATGGTACATGTACTGGAGGGCCAAGTGAGGCGCCAGGGTGCAAGCGGCTAGCACTGCGGTTAGCACGCTTGGTACTTGAGGTAGGTACCTACGTATAGCATTTTTGGATCTCACTGTCGGCCTGTATCACCAACTCGAGCGAGAAATGCAAATATCAGAGAGTCTTACAGAGTCGACTCGAGCAATGGCGATGGATCTTTATCTCGCTCTTTGGATGGCATACAGCTTGGATACGCGGCAACCTCCGTGGTGACTCGATTGTGCGAATCAGCTTTGATACTACCTTACCTAAGGTAGCAGCCTGCTGTCTTTGTTCACATGCATCGCTCTGGTGTTTGATTTACTTTGATGAGCTACTGAGTGAATTTGCTTGTTGATGGACACAACGCTCATTAAAATAATACAGCTCAAAATCTCTCTTCCGAGATTGACCTTTACACAACTTTATATCATGGGTCCAAAGGCTTTCTCCAAGACACAACCTTACGCTCGATCATTCCAACGAACTTGAAGCTCCATAATGCGCCTCACGGTGTGCAACACCTCTACATATACGGTCTCCACCAGCGAGTCGTCTACAGTTTTAGTGTCGGCATATGCGCGCTTGCACAGTGCAAAATACAGATAGCGTCTTGATAAGCTCCCAAGCACATGCCGCGGTCTTGTCCCCGATACCTGTCCTCGTGAGCAGCTTCAACAGAGCACACTTGAACTCTGCTGCATGCTCCTTCCACCGCCGAATCTTCTTCCTCGATGCTCTTGTAAAATTACACTCGCTCGGATTCCCCCTGCTTCTACGGTTGTCCATTCAATCGCCTGCGCCCATCCTCCCGCATAGCCTAAACAACGGAGCCCAGCTCTGCGCAACCACCGGGATGGCCTTCTTCGAACGTATGACGAGCCCCCATCGCAATTCACCCATTCTGCCTCTCCACAACCCCCCAAGACGACTCCCGAGCGAATACCAACTCAACGAACTGGACCCCCGGCCTGATGACGCCTCATCAACCGAGGGAGACCTGCCTAGAGCCTGGCAATCTCACTATGATGAACCATCCTCCTCTCGTGGGGCATCGCCAACCACATGGCGCAGCAAGACTGACTCCAGTCGGTCAACTCACAATATTCAGCCGAACCGACGACCGATGTTTGCTGGTCCACCGCCGCCGATAACAGCATCGATGTTGATAAGCAAGGAGTCGTTCAGGGCCGATTCTGTTGGCCCTTCGGGTCGCAAGAAACCTACGCCATATAGCCTTCTCGGCGGGAGCCCGACCGAAGCTAATAGTGTGTTGTTCGATCACAGACGGGAAGCTGTTGCGAACGCTGCCGATTCCATTTGGCGAGGCTTGCGGAGGCAAGAGAAGGCCTTGGAGAAAGAGGTCCAGCTGCTGCTCGATCAGCAAGCCGCCGCCTTGGCCGCCGGAACCGGCACCGAGAATGAGGGATCGAGCACGGGGAGTAGCACTCCGACGAGCACATTCTACTCTACGAAAAGCTCCAAATCCAAGATGACCAGTTCTCTCTATGTGCCGCCTCGGGCTACCCGCGATGGCAATGTGGTGCCGATCAGACAGCCTGCAAACGACAAGCCGCCGGGGTTGAGGTCGACCAGAGGCGCTCTGCGGGAGTTGATAACATCCATGACGAGGCTCAAGGAAGACGAACATGCACACCTTGACGACGCCATGATGCAGCGACAAGATGCGCTCAACTACCTGGACCGGCTAGGCAGCAGGAGAACCGGCATACAGGCAGAGCTGGACGACCTGACAGAGAACGGCGACGAGCCGCTAGCAAGGGAGCTGCGGGATCTGAACACGCAGCATGACACGCTCGGCAAGGAGATCCAGCTGCTCGAGGAGAAGTTGGCAGCCATGCGGATCGAGCACCGCACGCTTGAAGAGAGAATAGATGACATCAAGAACAAGAGGGAGGCAGGACTGAGCGGGTACTACGGCGCATTGAGAGATGTGACCAACGAAGCGAATGCATTTGTGCAGCATCCCCCCATTCAACCGCTTGACGAGGACCTCCTGTGGCAGGCCGGTGAGGCTGAAGAAGATCCGGCCGCTTCGGGAGGACGAGAGTTCATGCGCCTCATCCCCGAGCGCCGGACGCTGGAAATGGCAAAATCATGGTGGACGGCGGAGATGACGGTGCTGAAGCGCTGCAAAGAGCGGATCGACGCGGATCGCCAAGCGTTGGAGGAAGGGGGCCGGGTTTGGGACAAGGTCACGCAGCTGGTTTCGACTTTCGAGGCAGAATTGCGACAGGCGATGCAGGGCGGTACCACGGCATCCTCATCCTCCTCGAGCCCGAAAGGCAAAGACAAGGTGCCCTCGCAGGAGGAAATCCTATCCGATCAGCTCTCCCGGATGAAGCAAGTGATTGAAGAGCTGGAAGACCTGCTGAGGCAAGCCGAAGACAAGCGCTGGAACCTCTTGATTTGCGCTATCGGCGCAGAACTGGAAGCCTTTAAAGAGGCTCACGAGGTTCTCAACAGCTTGCTACACCCCCCTGAGAAGCAAACCCCCGGCGATGGCGCAGATGCGCCCGACTACAAGGAGGCGGAAGCAGAGCATCGACATGCTGCGCAGAAGGAAAGCCATGGGGCCGATGAAGAGAGTGACAATGAGGTGCCGTCAGACTTTCTCGGCGGAGAGCAGGATGCGAGTGATGAGCACGCTATTGCTGATAACAGCAGCGAGAACGAGGTGCCGCCGGAATTCCTGGTGGAACACGTGTGAAGGCGAAATACCTACTTCTGCCTTGGGTCACTTGATTTTACCGATTTGTTATCAATAGGCGGTTCTTTTTTTCTCTGGTCTGCGTTTCTTGGTGGGCGGGTTTCGGATGATGGGAGATACATATACCCTGGGCTGGTGGTTTGTTCCTTTACATGACTTGATGATGGTGATGATTAGCGTGGCAAAAGCATTGTTACTGAATACTAGAAACGAGGAATGAATAGATAAGCGATGATCATGCTTTTATGGCCGTGATATGGCCCAATACTGTTGACTGTCTTGTCCTCGACCAAATAGAGTGTGTTTCGGATCACCGAGTAACCTCGGCTAAGTGGAAACGCTCACGACGAGCCTTTGTGGATAACGCCGCCGAACCAGAATTTGAACCGGGTGGAAGGAATGAATCAGACAACCAAGAAGCATTTTGTCAGTGTGAAGTTTCTCTTTTTCTTTCAATATTCTTATTTTTGCGAGTTGGGTCATCTCATCATATTCTGCATTTAGATCAAAAACACGAACAAAAGCAAGCATCCATTTGTTTCCCATCAAACGCCCAAACGAAAACATGACGTTGGCACGGCTCGTCCGTCATGATAGTTCAACCCAAACTTCATCTTCCTAGGGCCTTTTCCTCAGGCGAGGCCGTCCAGCATTCCAGCGCATTTGCATCCATTTCGAAACAAGACAAGAGCTCCCTCAGTTTCCCATAACCATCAAACCGTGTCGGACGAAAAATGGCTCGGCAGCCGTCGCAATTCGACATTTTGAGCTGGGATCTCGACAGGAGGTGGTCTGAAAAGGACATGTCCACGAGAATCATCGCTTGCGCTCAAAGAAGCCGCTGGAGCCAGCAATAGCAACGGACTGGTCCATCACCCACTCGCCGACACCGAGGTACTTGTCGATCCATTTGGAGACTTCCTTGTTCTCGCCGGCAACTTTGTCGCTCTTGAAACTGGAGGCCTGTCGTTAGCCCGTCGCTGCAGTATGTGTTGTTCGTCGAAAGCGCCAACTCACGTCAGGCCGGTCGAGCGCTTCACGCCAGCGAGGAAAGCCGACACTGTCACATGCAAATCTTAGCAAACACGCGGGGATACACCAACACGACGAGGCGACAAGGGAAAGGGAGAATCTCTTACGAAGAACGGCGTCAAAAGCATAGTGAGTCAAACGTCCAACCTTTGACCAGAGGCCCAGCGTCAGCAGGTCGAGAAGCTGCGAGCAGATTCTTAGAACGGCCAGTCAAATGCAGGCGAAATCTGGCGCGGGACTCCGGGACGCAAGCGTTTCCTCCAAGAAAGGCAGAAACGATCACGAGCCAAAGGGCGCCAGCACGAGAGCAACGAACCGGGGGAGGAGAGACTTTGAAACCAGGGAGAAAAGACGTACCACCATGATGCCTGGATTTTCCTTGTCGAGATCGGAACTATCAGATGGAAGAGCCGGCGTCGGTGTCGTTTGTGGGTATCTGGAGAAGGCTCGCAAGGGGTGCCGCAACGGTGAGAGGCTAATACAGCCTTGGGAGGCTGGAGGAACAGCTGAGGTGACGCATCACGTGCGGGCGCACCGTGGCTTGCTTTCGGAGATCGGCGCCTCGTCTTCCGGATCCAAGCTTGAGCTTCTTGCTGAGTCAGCAGACCGACTGCTTGTTGCCTTAGCTGTGGTTAAGCTACCTCTGCCTAGTCCCGATTAGGATGGAGGGGCGGAGGGGAGGTAAACAGGCCCGATAGCTGGACGGAGTATTTCGATAACACTGGTGCTAACAATTGCCCGAATTACAGAGCAGATATCACGACGGCGTGGGAGCCAAAGAAAGGGCCTCGTGCGATTGAAGAGACATTCAAAGGACGCAATCGATATCTGGGACTTGGCATCTATGGGGATCGTCCAATCGATAGGCATCTAAGACGCTCACCGCGCTTAGAGGGATCAACGCCTCGTTCCCCGAGATTCGCGCTTCATTCAACAACTCTCACCATTTTGCCGAGCCGGCGCTAGGAAAACGGCCTGAGGCGTGGGGGAGAAGGCTCAATTTTTTTTTTTGTTGAGATGGGCCGAAACACGGAGGAATGCCGTCCCTTGTTCTAGCAGCAAGGGGCATTTGGTTTGGTTCCAACGAAGGAGGAGCTGGTGGTCAATCACATACGAAAAGTGCAGAAAGTACGAGTACGAGTATGCAGATACTGAGTGCGATGGCTGGGGGCGGCACCGGCGGCACTTTGTTTTCTGGCAAATGCCTCATGAGGACAAAGTACGGCGAGGCAAGATGAGGCCGGACTGAGGAATGCCTAGATGCCCAGGGTGCGTGGTGATGCCCTTCTCGTAGGGTTGAGGTGGGCGGTATTACTACTGGTGGTGATCCCTGACACCGAGTAATATTCACGGCATTACTACGATAGTCCACGGGCTGGGTCCCTACATGCAGTTCTGCCGGGCTCCAGTATACGAAGACGAGGCGAGATTGACCGTCCGAGAACAGGCCGCACTCTTCTTCTGCACTCCGGGCGCCGTCCGTTTGCGGCCCTGGCGCAGCAATTACATACTGAGGCCTGTTTCTTTTACGCCGTGGCAGAGATAACGGTGAGACTAGCGGCCGGTCCCCTTATCCCAGCTGTTTCCATGTTGGCCAGCCCCTCAGTTAGCGCTCAACTCAATGCCCCTCACTGGCGAGGCGAGGGCAAGGAGGGGCAGCATCGCCCGAGTTGGAGCAGCGGATGGAGGCCATGCTTGTCGAGGCGCCGTGGCTGCTGTGGCCAATCCGGAGCCTTGGTTGGCTCACAGATCCCCTGCACGCCGTTTGCTGTGAGACCTGGAGCTGTAACAAGTACAGAGGGGAGAGGAAAAAAAAGTTCACCTCAGGCTTGGGTGGTGAGGAAATTCCAACCACTGACGGCTGCCGGCGCTGCCACCCCCTCCACCCCCAGACCACCTGCACGCACAGCGCCGCAGCATCACCTAATCTTGGCTCGCCTTTCCCGCAGCTCAGGTTGGTTTTTTTTTCTCTCCCTCGTCGAAGCCACCCTTTCTCCCTTATTTATTTCCCTCTCCATCCTCGTCTGCCTTGGTCCATCTGCCCCTTTGTCTGCATCTCTTTTGCACGCATCGCCTTATCGTCATCTCTTTTTTCACTCACGGGAGCTTGACGAATACTTGACTCGTGAGCCTCACCTGCTAACTCCCCCCTCCCGACCGGCTTGACTTTTTCTCCTCCAGTACCGCGAAGCCGGAACCCTCTTAACCATGTCCCAGATTTCCCGCACGCAGAGCATCATGGCTACTGCGGCCCAGGAGCACCTGGAAACCGGCGGCCGCATCAGTTGGCTGGCCTCGCTCAACACGGCCTACACGCCGGCACGCAACTTTCGCCGCACCTCCATCATCTGCACCATCGGCCCCAAGACCAACTCGGTCGAGGCCCTCAACAAGCTGCGTGATGCCGGCCTCAACGTTGCCCGCATGAACTTCTCCCACGGCAGCTACGAGTACCACCAGTCCGTCATCGACAATGTGCGCGCCTCTGTCGCCGCCCACCCTGGCCGGCCCGTTGCCATTGCCCTCGACACCAAGGGCCCCGAGATTCGAACTGGCAACACTGCTGGCGACGTGGACATTCCCATCAGCGCCGGCACCGTCATGAACTTCACCACCGACGAGAAGTACGCGACGGCCTGCGACACTCAGAACATGTAAGAAATTCTTTCGACTGCTCTATTTTGCTATATCTGAGGTGGGGGAGGGGTAAGAGATGAGGGGGACACAGACACAGTATTCACCCCGCCTTCCTCTGGCAAGGCCGTGCAGAGGCTGCGAAATGGGCAGCTCTGCTAGGGTCCCTGATTGATGCCCTATACCTTGTTGCAAGAAAAGAAAACAAAGCACCTACCATTGCCGTACCTGATGATTCCCATGGTGAGCCACTGCTGACAAATTCATAGGTACGTCGACTACAAGAACATCACCAAGGTGATCCAGCCTGGCCGTGTCATCTACGTCGACGACGGTGTCCTTGCCTTTGACGTCCTCAGCATCAAGGACGACCAGACCATCGAGGTCCGCGCCCGCAACAACGGCTTCATCTCCTCCCGAAAGGGTGTCAACCTGCCTAACACCGACGTCGACCTGCCCGCTCTCTCCGAGAAGGACAAGGCCGATCTCCGGTTTGGTGTCAAGAACAATGTCGACATGGTCTTTGCCTCATTTATCCGCCGTGCGCAGGATATCAAGGATATCCGCGACGTCCTGGGACCCGAGGGCAAGCAGATCCAGATCATTGCCAAGATCGAGAACCGACAGGGCCTCAACAACTTTGCCGAGATTCTCGAGGAGACGGACGGTGTCATGGTCGCCCGTGGTGACCTGGGCATTGAGATCCCCGCCGCCGAGGTCTTTGCCGCCCAGAAGAAGATGATTGCCATGTGCAACATTGCCGGCAAGCCCGTCATCTGCGCGACCCAGATGCTCGAGTCCATGATCAAGAACCCTCGCCCTACGCGTGCCGAGATCAGCGATGTCGGCAACGCCGTCACTGATGGCGCCGACTGTGTTATGCTGTCCGGCGAGACTGCCAAGGGTAACTACCCCGCCGAGTCCATTCATGAGATGCACGAGGCCAGTCTCAAGGCTGAAAACACCATCCCGTACGTCTCCCACTTTGAGGAGATGTGCACCCTGGTCAAGCGCCCCGTCTCGACCGTCGAGTCGTGCGCCATGGCTGCGGTCCGCGCCTCCCTCGATCTCGGCGCCGGTGGCATCATTGTCCTGTCCACCTCTGGCGACTCGGCCCGCCTGCTGTCCAAGTACCGCCCCGTCTGCCCCATCTTCATGGTGACCCGAAACCCCACCACTTCTCGGTTCAGCCACCTGTACCGCGGTGTCTACCCCTTCCTGTACCCCGAGCAGAAGCCCGACTTTGACACTGTCAACTGGCAGGAGGATGTCGACAAGCGCATCAAGTGGGCCGTCACCCGCGCCATTGAGCTCAAGACGCTCACTGCCGGCGACACCGTCGTCGTCGTCCAGGGCTGGAAGGGCGGCATGGGCAACACCAACACCCTGCGCATTGTCCGCGCTGACCCCGACCACCTGGGCATTGGACAGATGGAGTAGACGGATTGGGAAGGATACACAAAAGGGAACTCTGAGCTTTTTTTTTTATTGTTATTTTCTTTTACGATGGATTTCGGGGGCTAAAGGGAACATTCAAGGACCAAAACGAACGATGGGTGCTTGACCATGGCCATGATGGAATAACGCAACACGCCACAGGTATGGGCTGTTTGGTTTCGAGGCGGTTGCATACAGGCCGGTATCATTAATGACCGAAGAAAATAAACATACTACGTCTTATGATGAATAGTTGGACCCCATTCGAAACCCGGTGATATTTGAAGTTGTGAGACGACTTGATATGGGTGAATGTTGCCGTTTAGGTCTCGCTATAGGTATACGTTGCCATTTTGGCGGCGTGGGGAGCTGCCATTGCCCTGAAGTGCTTTGCTGCGAAAAGGAGAGACAGACAATATCCATCATTGAGTTCAGATTCGCTATGGGTATATTAAACATGTATAGCAAGGAAAAGCCGTCTTCTCCCGCCCGTCTGTCAGTAGATGCAGAATTTAAAACCCCCGTATTGTTCGGTAGTTGAAGATGATGTAATTGACGCCCATCCTGTATCTCGTGTCGATTCATCATATGCACGTAGTATCCAATGCATGAATCCGAGCCTCCCTTGCCTCGAAGTGAAATAGATCGGCGTCTCTTCGTTGTGCCTGTGATTTTGATGAGTAGGTATGATTGCGGCTGCTGAGTTTTTGTACATCTAGGCTTTTGACATCAAGGTAAGAAAAAAAAAGGGAGGCAGCTTCATCAGTAAGTAAAGCAATATGAATCAGTCATTAAGCCAGTCTCAAAAAGGACCCAAACATTATCGTGGCATAAGAGAAGCAGGAGGAATTAGCAAAAAGAGAGCAGAGAGGGAGAGAGAGCAGAACTGCCTCATAAGTTCTTAATCTCAAATCTCTTGCGCAGCCTCTCGCCGTGCCTTAGAAAGAGCCAGGCGACGGGCGACAGCGCGACGCCGATGAAGCCGAGGATGCTGTTGCCCCAGCCCATGCCCAGGCGGTTGTACATGGGCAGGCCGGCGAGGGGGAGGACGGCGCCGGCGATGGAGCGGATGACGGCGTTGGCGGCGAGGGCGGAGGCGGCGTAGACGGTGAAGGTGTCGACGAGGTACATTTGGAGGGACTGCGTGTTGGATAGGTATCGTTTGTGGTTAGCTTTGGGTGGAATGTTTTGCTTTTCTTGGGGGTTTGATAAAGGGGGGGAGGGAATTTACCATGTAGACGATGAGGTCGCCGATGCCAATGACGACGGTGCCAATGATGGGCGCGATCCAGTGGACTTTATACTCGGCGGTCCAGCCGTAGATGAAGAAACCCATGGGGAGCACGACGGCGCCGACCATGAGCGGCGAGAGGCGGTACTCGGGCTTCATGCCCTCGGGGGGGCGGCCCTCTCGCTCGGCGGCCAGGGCCTCTTCCGCGGCCTTTTTCTTGATGTTGCTGTCGCTGGTGAGGGAGAAGAAGGCGACGCCGATCATGCTGCCGATGCCGATGCCCAAGAAGGTGAGCCCCGCGTAGCTTGTCTTGAAGTGGTAGATTTCCATGAAGAGGGGCGTGAGGCTGGTGAAGAGGAGGTAGAGGTAGGCGTAGACGACGCCGACGTAGACGCCGCAGATGATGCTGATGGGGGAGAGGACGAGCATCTTGAAGGGGCGCAGGATGCCGCGCTTGAGGTAGGCCGCGTGGGAGAGGCCCGGGTCGAGCTTGGAGCGCAGGAGGGGGTTGCCGGTGCGCTTGCGCAGGCGGTCGGCTTTGCGGCGGAGCAGGACGGGGGCGTACGTCTCGCGGGCGAAGAGGGCGTGGAGCAGGGCGAGGGAGCCCGCGAGGATGGCCATGATGTAGAAGACCCAGCGCCAGCCGAGGCCGGTGGTGATGAAGCCGCCGACGACGGGGCCGACGACGGGGCCGAGGAGCGGGCCGATGGCGAAGCAGGCCATGGCGGCGCCGCGGCGGTCCTGGCGGATCATGTCGGTGATGGAGCCGCCGCCGTTGGTGATGGGGCAGGAGCCGAAGATGCCGCTGAGGAAGCGGAAGATGATGAGGGTCGTCATGGAGGGGGCTTGCGCGCAGGCGATGACGAAGACGATGAAGCCGACGTTGGTGACGTTGTAGACGATGGAGCGGCCGTAAAGCTCGGACAGCGGCGCGAAGAGCATGGGCCCGGCGGCGAAGCCGAGGACGTAGACGGAGACGCAGAAGGCGGCGAGTTCCTCGCTTGTGCTGTGGAATTCCTGCATCAGGTCGGGGACTCCAGGGGCGAACATGGCTGTGAGGTGAGGCAGAACAGATGTCAGTTTACGTGCAAGAAACCTTTGGGAGTGTTGGGAGTTTGGTGTCATGAGTTGCTCATACATGAAGCCAAGGGCGTGATGAACGAGAGCGCGCTGATGAGGGCGCTGTTGAGGACCTTTTTCCACGAGGGCCAGTTGTACGGGTTCTCGGGGTCGTCGGCGCCGTCCCACCACACGAGGTTCTCGTCGTCGCTGGAGTCTGCATCTTGCACCAGGGAGACTTGCTTCTCGGGGTCGGTGGTAGCGGTTGCGGGATCGGGAGGTGAGGAGGAGGAGGAGGAGAAGCGGGTGCCTCTGGAGATGTAAGTGGCCTTGGGCTCGAGGTCGAGTTTGTCGTCCGTGGGCGGGTGCGGCGGCGATATGGAGAGGGTGGATTGGGATCGAGACTCTGTGGATGAGTTGGAGGAGGCCATTGTGGCTGTTTTCGGTGTGCCCTTGTCGTCAGGTTAGCGGCATTGTTTGATGGTGGTGAGGATGTTTATGGTGTTGAGTGGGTGTAGATGCGGCGGTTGGAAAGAAGGAGTTGCCGTATGGGCTGTAAAACTCGTGATTCCATTCCAATACATTGTAATATCAACTGTTTAATGCCTCCTCTCTCATTTTCTGTCTCTGTCTTTTCTTTTTGCTCCCTTATTACTTTGCATTGTTCTCGATTCTCAAAGGGGGAGAGAAAAACAAGTTCATTGGGTGTTTGCAGGAACGTCGATCGGGCGTAAGCCGTGCGGGATCGGTATTATGCCCTCCAAATGATGTCCAGACGAGCTAAAGTTGAGCTTCTTACATACCTTGAACGCTAGACCCAATGGGCAGCACCAGCTGCCTTTGCAATTTGCTGTAGCAGGAACAGAAGCAGAAGCTGGAGGATGCGTGAGTGAGTAGACGGGAAGTCTTCTCGTGGCTCTTAAAGCCAATGCCAATGCCAATGCCAGTGCTATGGGTTGCGATTCCTCTTCAGCGCTGCATGTCCTTGGTATGCATTCGTGTATGAAGGGAGCGCGTTCAATGTGAGCTTCCTGAGCGTCATACAGAGCGAGGGAGGAGAGATTGAGAAGAGAAGGAGATGGAGAAATGAATGTAAGAAGATGAAGGTGAAAAAGGGCAAGTTCCGAGAGGAGACAGAGAGGGGGGGGGGGAGGAAGGGCTCAAATCGCGGCATAGCAAACAGGAAACACGGCTCTCGTTGACAGGGCCTTGCGAGCCTACGAAGCTAAGAGACGTGAAATACACGCACTCGACCTCCTCGTCATACAAGGCAAGACAGGAAGCGGCAACTGGCAGCGGAGACGCAAGCCACGAGAATGCGGATCTCGACCAGGGGGATTGGCATTGCCTGAATCGTTTGCCAGATGCCCTCTCCACAAACCACAGCTCCCCATGTTATCTACTACTCTCCTCTCGGCTGAAAGGCACTTCTGTACTTTGTCACCCGTATTCTGTACTCCATGGAGAAAAGCAGAGTTGTGGAAAGTTGTTGGTGGCGCCGGCTGTCCGTGCCCCGATCTCGAGTCGGCCGCTCCCATCAGCGCCGGTGTTGTCTCATGTACTGTCTGACTGTCTGTCTCTCCTGTCTTTCACCGGTCCTCATGCACGGCTGCTGATCTCTCGAGGTGACGTGCCAGGAAGTCCTTGTAGGTTGCATCTTTAGTCTCGGGAGACGACTTGGAAAAGACGGCGGGTTTGCGGCATCCTAAGCTGGTTCTGTAAGAAGGGAGGACGGCTGTACATACACAGTTAGGGGGTAAGTTCATGTTTGCTTCGGTTTAATACCAGCACCCATCTTTTTTTAGCGCCGTGAAGCCAGTCCGGGGTTGTCGATGGCTTCGGCGGGGTGCAGCCGTGGATGGACTACCTTGCAAAGTACATACGAGGACGGGCCGCTTCCCTGTCAGCCAGCTGGGCGACTCGAATCGGTGCATGAGCGGTGCGTGCTGTGCTCCGTGCTCGTCCGGCTTGTACTTTTGGACATGGGGGGCGGCGCTACTTGCTGGGATGAGGTTTTTGAGTGATGCAGGGAGACGTTTGGGCGGCGGATGGTTGAGCCGAAGAGGTGGTGTAGACGAAGTAGACGAACTAGATGGATGAGATGGAGCGCCGTCTTCTTGATCTGGATATGGACCATCTTGACATCTAAGAACCCCGTTGTGCATCTCATGTAGGTACCAACAGCTTCTTCCCGCATTCCAAGAAACAAGGGCTCTCTGCCATTTCACAAACCGACATGTCACGGCTCGATTGCCGGTCCACAGCTTGACGCTCTTTCGAGCGGTCTACATGTACCAGTTCACAACAAAAACAGATACTTCAAATATTACTCCGGGCTCCTGTAGGAAGAGGCAAAACATGCATGTCTGGAACTTGTTCTGCTCTCAAACGGCCATCTGCTGAAGCCCGAAGGGCCGAGAATTGAATGTTCAGGTACGGTACATCACACACATACAGACTCGCGCGTTTCATGCACATCATCGGCAACCCTTCCTTCGACCTTGTTTCCGCGCCCAAGTGAGCGGCACACATGCTCCGGCTTGTGCATCTAAGATCTCGGGCCTGTTGGCTCCAGGGCCTCGGATGGTCCGTTTGCAAGTTGGTGGGAGGACGAAGACGCTACAGCCAACAACAGCTCACGTCCGCTTCTCTACTAGCACTTTCTTACGAATGAGGATTTCGACGGGATTTGCTCATATCGGCAGCGCGAGGCCGCGGGAGCAGCCTCTCTCCGTGTTTGCAGTTGGACAAGGCCCAACTCGTGTAAAA